>NC_134541.1:21469494-21769994 GCF_050624435.1 Tenrec ecaudatus
GTTGAGAACACTAATTGATAACATGAGCGATTTCAGTCAGAGATCGGTATTCCGAGCAGATTGCTGTAAAACAGATGGCCCGATGGTGACCACCTTGGCACAGACAGCCTGGCAGGGGCCCGGCAAGGGGTCAGGGTGTGAAAGGAAGGGATCCAGGCAGGATCAGGATGGGGGTCTGATGCATGTGGTTAGAGGTCCTTGGTCTCCATTGTCTGACTTAGCCACACCCTTCACCGCTTGGCACCACATCCCCTAACCCACTTGCCTCAAGTTGATTCCCACCCACAGTGACTCTGGAGGATGGTTTATAGGCACATACATCTTCATCCTTCTTATGAGGAGCGGAGTTAACAGACAACACTTAACCCATCACAGCACCAGGATTCCTGCTGAACCACACCCGAACTCACTGCCTTTGAGTCAATGCTGACTCATCTCGACCCTAGACAACAGAATAGAGCTCTTTATGGGATCAGCGAGCCTCATCTTTCTCCCTTGGAGAGGCTGGTGGGTTTGGACGACCGCCCTTGTGAATCTTATTAGCAGTCCACTGTGCCGCCAGGACTCCTTCTGCACCACACACGCATGTTCTAATGGCTCGTTTAACATGAATCATGACCTTTGGGTGCGTGCCAACCAATAAGCCTCTGCAGCTTTCGTGTGTGGGTGCTCCGGCAATGGTGTCATCCACAGCAGTGTCTTTATCATTATCTGTGCACTGTTGTTGGTTTGTCTTTATCATTTTATAGAAATGATCAGGACGAGAGGACCATGTTGACTCTTGTGACAAGATAGATACATATGAGGGGGCCTCCGTAAGTTTATGAAAAAAAATGGAATCAAAAGATAATCAGAGTTTCCCATGAACTTTTTGAAAGCCTCAGGATGTCGCATAAGGAGTCCTGGTGGTGGATGGAGTCACCCGTGAGCTTAGCAGTTTGAAATCATCAGCTGCTCCTTGGGAGAAAGGAGCAACTTCCTACTCCTGTAAAAAAGACGGTCTTGGAACCCCATAAGGTCAGTTTGACCTTGCCCTCTAAGGTCGCCATGTCTCAGAATGGACTTGAAGGCAGTGAGTTTGGCTGGAGGATGGCTCATAAGCTTAACCCCAGGATGCACCTCAGAAGGTCTGCTGGATAGCCACCTCTTGAGTATCATTGAATACTCATTTGACTTAGGGAGCTTTATGAGGGGCAGACTTGGGAAAGAAAAGAAGAAAATGCAAGAGCCCCATGTAGGTTACCGAGGACCATGTCCAACGGCAAGGTGGACATTCAAGAGTTGGTCAAGGTTTTGGTTCTCTGGGAAAGGAAATTTCCACTTACATGTCAGTTTCATATTTTTTTTACCCGTCTTTCATTTAAACCTTCTACACATCTCTGAGAAGGCATCACATGCCAATGCAGTGCAGTAGGCAAGGAGGGTGGGCAGGGAAACAAGGATGTCCTCTGTGTTGGGTTTCTACTACTGCATTAAAAATATCTCAAGCCAAGTGCCTTACAACAACCTCTGTTTATGAACTCATAGCAGGCCAGAACACATGTGGGATCAGATGCACATTATGCTCAGGGTATCCCAGGGCCAAGATCCAGATGTTGGCCTGGCTGGGCTCTGACCTGCAGGTGATGGCAAATAGTCTGCTTCCAAGTTTATTCAAGTTATGGGCACAGTCTGATTCCTTACATCCATAGGTTTGCATCTCCTACCTCCTTGCTGACTGTAAGCCTGGGTCTGTTCTCTGGCCTCCAAGCTGCTCACTTTCCTTTACACATGGCCCCTCCATCTTTCTGCCAACAACGGTGCTTCAAATATGACGTCCTCTTCGGCCACCAGGTGGAGAAGGTCCTCTACTTTTAAGAGATAATGCGATTCGATTAGGGTTGGCTGGATAATTTCTCTTTTTTTAAGGTCAATTGTATCATATAGTGTAATCTATTGAGTGATACTCATTATACGCAGGTTCTAGGGACTTGGGGGTATGCAATCTTGGGGGCCATTTCTAGAACTCCTACCTAACTTGCCTTCTAGATGAGTCTATGCCAGAGCCTTCCCAAACTTGAGACTTTAAATCTAGACTTGGCCCTGGCCATGAAAGCCCTGACTAACAGAGACTGCTAATTGAGCCCAAACGATTCTCCCTTCTTTCTTAGTAGTGGAGTCGTTGGCTGGGCACACGGCTGCCTGAAGGAGAGACTGCATGGAAAACCACATCCAGACAGAGGATGAAGAATTCAGAGCATGCTGGGGACTCCTGCCTGACAGGTGAGGGCTTGGAATGGCAGCCTGCAGTCCTGGAATCCCCAAAATAGTCCTCTGTGTTGAGCTCAAAGGTTTTTAGCGAAAACCTCTCCTCCCCTGGGCTCCTGGCAGAGTATTTGACTAGGAAAGAGAAGGCATAAGAGGTATTTTGTCACGCTCCATTGTTAGAGTTTATCTTTACATTCCCTCTTTCTCCTTCCTCTTTCTCCGTCAGGGTTTCTGAGAAAGCTGATGGCTTTTGTCAGCTTGTCCCTGGCACAAGCTCTGCAAGAGTGAGTTTGAAGTGGCCATTGGCCAGGGGTTGGGGGCGGGCCAGGGAGAGAGGAGTGGGTAGAGAAGGAGAGAGCAAGGATTCCTCCTGGTCCCTGGGGCACATGCAGCCGTCCAAGGAAAGGTGCTAAAGGGAACAGGGTGGATCACCTCTGCTCTTGACTTTTAAAAGATCAGACTCATCCTGGGGCTTGACCATTTTCCTCTGGCCTGTATCCAGGGAGGGGAGGACTGCTGGAAGTGCCCATCCATTCAGCCATGAGACCATCTTGTCTTAGGTGCCCTGGGACTTTCCCAGTTTTTCCACTAAAAGCTCCACCTTCCCAAATCTCACAGCTGGGGGTCGATCATCTTTTATGTGTGAGCTTAGAGCTCTCTCCTCAATGCCCTTGAGGTGATTTGAACACACAGGCCTTTGGAGACTGTAAATCTTTGTGACAGCAGAGGACCACTCCCTTTTCCTGAAGGAAGTTGGGTTTGAATCGCCAATCTTTGGTGAGCAATCCAAAGTTTATCCGGCAGTGCTACCAGGGATCCTTGTGTGCTGAAAATACGGAATCTAACTCCAGGAGATCGATCACAAAGGATTCTAAATCTTTGCAGGAAACCAGAAAGGCAGATTCTACAGGTCTCAGGTGCTGTTTTCCAAAGGATAGAATTTTATACTTTAGGTAGAAGAAAGAATGCTCGTAGTATTCTCTAACCTATTTCATTTGGTCTTAACAGATTGTTAATGAGAAAAGTATTATATATAGTCAAATAAATATTAAAGCAAATATGTGTAACTGTTACATATATTTATTAATGATAAAAATATACACATTTGTGCTTGATTATCTGAAGATTTAGATTCACATTCTTTTTTCCCTTCCACCAACTCAACCCAAACTGCCACAAGTGTCTGAAACTGGAAAGGCAAATTGGTTCCAACTTAGAAGTCAACCATAATGAGTTGGTAGACCGCCATAGACTCTTCTATAGAGAGAGTATAAAGCAGCTTCTTAGGCCAGTGCTATAAGAGTCGTAGTTGATGAGGGAGGTCTGTCATGCTTGTGGGGAAGAAATATGGCAGTAGGTATATTCCATATTAGATATCCCCAGTCTAATGACAGAATATACTTACATTTGTACTTTTCTCCTGTTTTTTAAACCACCTTTGTTTTACAGTGGGCTGTGCCTTCTGGTCAGATCCAACTCTTGATATCATTCAGAAATGGAGGGGTGGGGCGGGGTGGGTGGGTGAGAGAGAGAGAATATAGAAGGGGAGTTGCTATTCTTCCTGAAAGATTTTCTCCCCGTGTAATGACTCTCATTTCCCATGTTCCTTTGTCCTATAAACGAGCACGGTCAACCTGGAGGGCCACCTTCCTTATGGACCTACAGCCCATTTACTTTACTCATCTTTCCTTTATAACCTTGGCTGGCTGGTGTCAGCAGCTTATTGCCATGGTGTGTTCAGACACTTAGAGACCTCATTCTCGCCGTTTCTAAACAGGGACCATTCCCCTGCCCCCCCCTCCCTGCACTCACAAATGACTTTATTAGACATCAGTTCATTATCATTCAATAAATGGTTATTAATTGGACCTCTGCTTTGTTAACCTTTTCTTGTAAAATCTTCTCCGGAGCACTTCTGTTTCTAGCCATGATGGGACTGGACTTAAGAAACTGAAAATCCAAATAAAGGACGTGACAAAAATTTCCCGATGTTGGACATCAGACGGTTAGGAACGTACCCCTGAGAACGGGGAAGCAAAAAGGGAAGGTATGACTGTTGGAGCTCACTGTTTGGAGAACGTTCTCAGTTGGTGGTGAGAGGTGGCACCCAAACATGGCCCAGAGGTCTCACTGAGATGAGAAGACACAATTTTGGAGTTCAGGGAGGCCAGATTTGCTAGTTGTTGTTTTATTTTTTAACTCCAGAAAAAAAAATAACGGGAGAGAGGAGAAGGAGAGAAACAGGAAACAGACACGGAGAGAGAGCTTGACGGCAGAAAAGTCACCTCAGATCTTGGCTGACATGCTGTATTGCTTGGCGCCATCCATCAAGTCAGTTTTGACTCATTCGCAGTGACCCCGGGGACAGAGAGGAGCTGCCCCATAGGGTTTGAAGGCTGTAATCTTCATGGGAGCAGGTGGCAGACCATCCTCCCGAGGCTGTCGGATGCGTTCAAACCGCTCCCTGTTTGGTTTGCAGCCGAGAGCTTAAATGGCTTAAGTGGCTGCATCACCAGGGCTTCTTTCTGATTGCATATCAATGAGAAAATAAGTGTCAAGACTCTCTGGCTGGCAGAAGAACTGTACATGCGCAGGTGGAACAATTCTTAGAGCTCACACAGGCCTAGGAATAGCTCTACTATCACCAACTATGATAAAAGAATGATCGGTATACGGTGTAGGAAGTAACATCTTCGAGAGGCCTTTACGATAGAACCAAATTAGCCGTACTAAAGGCTCCCCTGGATCCACGCCAATCAGTTTGAAAGTCAGCTTTACACAGGGACTCAAACGGATGCCAAGTCACCTACTGTGGCCCCAAAGGAATGCAACAGAAACCAGCATCCAAAACTGTCGAGTTCAAAACATAGAGCATGTAATCACTTTTGTCCCAGCATGCCAAAGAGGCAGGCCCATAGGACACATGGTGACGAGAGAAAGCAATCATGAGAAGCCGGCCTGGAAATGACAGCGATGATGGAAGAAAGGAGAACAGCATTTTAACTGCTATTGTAAACATGTCCCTGAGAGTGAAGTCCAATCACGAGAAGGAGAGAACTGGGAGACATGGAAAGAGAATCAAATGTATGGGTTTGAAAAATACAATGTTTGACATGAAAACCAGCAGTGCATGGGATGAACAGGCTAGACACCACAAGAGAAACCGTACATGAACTTGAAGACACAGCCATTAGAATGTTCAGAAGACGGCATAGGGGAAAAAGGAGGAAAAAGACGACGTGACTAGTGATGTCTTGGGCAATAAAAGCTAATGGAACACAGCCGTGATTAGAGAGCCAGGACAAAAGCGGGAGGCAACGGAAAATGATCAGAGGGAATAATGGGCGGTATTTGCTCAAAGTTTCATGAAAATGACAAATCCCAACTCCAGGACACTCGCCATTCCCCAGGTGGAAAGACTCTGAAGCCCAGCATCATCTAATTGTTGGAAAGCAGAGAGGAGAGGAGAGTCTTTGCATCACCCAGAGGATAACTGGACATATTATGCCTCCAGGAAGAGACCTCTGCAGTACAACAGGCTTCTTGTCAGAAGTCCCACAATCTAAACGACCGATGGGTGAAAGATTTGCAAGTGCTGGAAGGAAGAAAGCAAAAGCTGTCCATCAAAAATTCTATCGCTCACAAAAATACCTGACGAAAATGGAAGTGAGGGACTTCTCTGACAAACCAAAGCTGAGAGACTTTATCAGCACCAGAGTTTCACTACAAAAAAGGAATTTCTTCATCTACACAGAAAACAAATCAGAGGAGAGCACTTCAGAGAGAGAAAGAGAGAGAGAGAGAGAGAGAGAGAGAGAGAGAGAGAGAGAGAGATCAAGACAGATCTCGACCATAGAGAAGTCCTTCAGATCTTGGACCCCATGTGTTGTTGGGTGCCATCTGTTGAATCTACACAGAAAAATAACAAGCGCCAAACCAAACAACAATAACAACAAAAGAAAAAACAACCCCCTTGACTTAAATGGAAAATATGATTTTCTTTGTAATGAAAAAAAAGCTTAAAATATACTGACTTCTAAATAATTATGACAATGAATTATGGGTTTTTCATTTGAGGAGGCTTCAAAAAGTTATGGGAAGTTGAAATTAGATGATAGTTGAAATCAAAAGAGAATGAATATGGCCACAAACTTTTTGAAGCCCCCTCATAGATATAGAAGTAAAATGTAGCAAAAAAGATGGAAAGGAGAAATACAAATGTGTTGTGGTAAAGTTCTAAAAACATGTATGAAGTGGTCTATTATTTGAAGGTTGAAAGTGGATCACATCAATTAAAGAAATAGAAAGTAAATGTTTAGAAAATAATGATGGCAACATATGTAAAAATATGCTTGATGCAATTGATGTATGGATTGTTATAAGAGCTCTAAGAGCCCCCAATAAAATGATCTTTTAATAATAATGAAACAACTCTAGAGAAAACCTTAAGAAGAAGAAACTAACAAAATGAAGAGGTATAATATAATAGTAGTAGCACCATCGATGGAAGTCAGTTAACCCAAAAAGACATAAGAAGACAGGAAAAAAAGCGAAGCAAATAACAGGAAAGAAAGCAGCAATGTGCTAGATGTAAGCACCTCAATAATGAATTAAATGCACATTCTCAGAATGCTGCAGTTAAAAGGCAGAGACTGTCAGAATGAATAAGAAAAAGCAAGAGCTCTCTGGTCCTTTGAGGCTTCCTCACCCCCCGCTATCATGACCCCAGTCCTGCCTTTCAGTTCTGGCTAGAATGGAGCACGTACAGGGCTACAGATAAGAGCTCACAACACACGGAATCCAGGTCAGATTAAACCCCTCAGGAACAGAAATGGCAGTAGAGATACCAGGAGGGTAGGAGGAGGGTGGAGGGAGGAGGGGAGGAATGGGGAACTGATTACAATGATTGGCGCATAATGCCCCCAGCCAGGGGGAGGAATAGAAACGTGGGTGGGTGAAGGGAGACAAAGGTTGGTATAAGATATGAAAACAATAATAATTTATAATTTATCAAGGGATCATGAGGGTAGGAGGATGGGAGGGAGGGGAAAAAAGAGGAGCTGATACCAAGGGCTCAGATTGAAAGTAAATGTTTAGAAATTGCTAGATACAATTGATGTATGGATTGTTGTAAGAGCCATTAGAGTCCCTAATAAATGATCTTAAAAAAATTAATAATGGAATCCCCACACACACAAATAAAAATATAAAAATAAAAAGCAAGATCTAGTAATAAATGATCTAAAATAAATATATTTTAAGTACAAAGAAATATATAACTTAAGAGTAAGAGGATGAAAAAGATATTCCAACTAAACAGCAATAAAAGGAAAACTAAGAAGTTATAAACTATCCACAAAGTAGATTTCAGAGTAAGGGATATTATGTTTATCGGGAGGATGCAACAATCCTATGCCTGGGTACCTAACAGCAGACTTTCAAAATGTATGAAGCAAACATCAATGGAAAGAAAAAGAGATGAACCCACAGTTAGGCGAAGAGTGCAAACCCTTCTCAGTAACTGATCGCACACATGGGATATCTGTCAGCTATTCCAACAACACAATCAACCAACACGATCTAATGGACATTTTCTGATCAGATCCCTTGGAAGCAGTGGAACACCACATTCTTTGTAAGTACGGATGGAAGATCCATGAAGATACATCATATTTTAGACCATAAACAAGTTTTAAGACATTTCATAAAATTTAAATCTAACAGGTATAGTCTCTGACCACCATGGAATTAAACTACAAGTTAATTACAGAAAGATATCTGGGAAAGATAGACAGGATAAACAATCCAGAGGAGAACACAATGGGACCGACGGTTCCGGAGGGGGTGGGGCGGGTGCGCTGGACATGGGAGAGGGGAGGTGAGGGAAAGGAATTGGGTGTTAACAAACCCAGGGACCAGGGAACAAGTGATCCAAAATTGATAGTGAGGAGGGTGCAGGAGGCCTGGTAGGGCTTGATCAAGAGCAATGAAACGGAAAGGAATTCCTGAAACCCAAATGAAGGCTGAGCATGGTATTGGGACAAGAGGAAAATAAAAGGAAGTAGAGGAAAGAACTAGGAGGTAACGGGCATTTATAGAGGTCTAAATACAGGTATGTACATATGTAAATATATTTATGATGATAGGGAAATAGATCTATGTGCACATATTTATAGGTTTAGTATTAAGGTAGCAGATGGACATTGGGCCTTTACTCAAGTACTCCCTCAATGCAAGAGCACATTGTTCTATTAAACTGGCATTCCAAGATGCTGAAGACAAAGTGGGTGCATAAGCAAATGTGGTGAAGAAAGCTGATGGAGCCCAGCTATCAAATGATGTAGCATCTGGCTTGAAGATAAACAAGTGGCCTTCTAGCTCAGAAGCAACAAAACCCACATGGAAGAAGCACACCAGCCTGAGTGATCACGAGGTGTCAATGGGATCAGATATCAGGCATCAAAGAACAAAAAAATCATGTCATTGTGAATGAGGGGGAGTGTGAAGTGGAAACCCACAGCCCATCTGAGGGCAACTGGACATCCACTTACAGAAGGGTCATGGGGAGGAGATGAGCCAGTCAGGGTGCAGTATAATGATGAAATATACAACTTTCCTCTAGTTCTTTAATGCATCCTCCCCCTCCAATATCATCATCCCAATTCTGCCTTACAAATATGGCTAGACCACAGGATGTACACTGGTACAGATAAGAACTGGAAACACAGGGAATCCAGGACAGATGAACCCTTCAGCAGCAATAATGAGAGTATCGATACTAGGAGAGGAAGGGGAAGGTGGGATGGAAAGGGGAAACCAATCACAAGGATCTACATAAAGCTCCCTCTTTGGGAGACAGACAACAGAAAAGGGCGGTGAAGGGAGACATTGGACAGTGTAAGGCATGAAAAAAAAATTATCAAGAGTTCGTGAGGGAGGGGAAAATGAGAAGCTGATACCAAGGGGTCAAGCAGAAAGAAATATTTTGAGAATGATGATGGCAACAATTGTACAAATGTGTTTGATACAATGGATGCATGTATGGATTGTGATGAGTTGTATGAGCCCCCAATAAAATGATTTTAAAAAGAAAATAAAAGATACCTGGAAAGAAATCCCCAAGTATTTGGAAATTGGACAATATACTTCTAAAGAACCTGTGCTTTTAACTGAAAGCAAAAACACAAAATGTCAAAATGCAGCAGCGAATGCAGTGTCCTGGGGACAGTTTACAGCATTAGAAAAGAAGACCATTCTCAGATCAATGCTCGTACTTCCATGACCTCCTATAAATTAATCTTGTCCAAAACTCAAACTAACTGGTCCACTCCTTCTCCTATCCAGCGTTCTATTCACCCCCATTGCATCTTAGTTTGTAATTACATGTGTAGCCGCGTTTTCCATTTATTATCTGCCTTTCTTGCTAGACTATAAACTCCACGATCAGGTCAGATCTGCTCTGGTTACTTGCATCTAGTCGTCCCTCAACAAACGGGCATCAGCAGAATGATGTGTGTATTTGCCAGGTCAATGAACAAGCATATGTACTGGGGATGGAGAAGTGATTCATTCATTCACAAGCTTAAATATTTATCGTCTCTTATGGTGTTAATCCCCAAGCTTGTTTAATCCCCAATTTAGGACACAGATGAAAATTATATACTATGTTCTTACTCTTAAGAAGCTCACTGTCCAGCAATTGAATAGTGTGTATTAGTCTGGGTAGACTAGAGACACAAATTCATAAACATGCATATGTGTATAATAAGTAGCTTTAGACAGAGTAATTGAATATTAAGAAAACATCCCAGCCGAGTCTAGATCAAGTCCATAAGTCCAATATTGACCCATATGACGCTGAATGTAGGAGGATCACCGGCCAGTGGGTGGGAAGTTGTGTAGCTCCACTGGTGGTGCAGGTATCTCAGTGCTGGCAGGGGTCTCCGCGTGGCCTCTCCAGGTCTGAGGCTCCAGCTTCCATCAGCCCGTCTCCACGTGTACCGCCAGCTGCAATGTCTCTGAGGGAGTGAAGGAGTGTCCTGCCTCCAGTGAGCTATTTATCTCCCTAGCGCCTCCAAATGAGGTCATCGAGCTTTGATGTGATTGACAGGTCAACTCCACCCCTCCACTCATAATTCTCAAATTGACAACAGATTGTGTAACTACCACACAGTGTGCTGTGGAAGTATTGGAGAAAGAATCATGGAAGGCTTCACTGGGTTGGCTCTTGGGTTGGGTTTTGAGGGCTGAGTAGGAGTTTGCCATTTGGGCAAGTTGAAAGAAACTGTTCTATGTAAAGGGCGTATGCAAAACCGGTGTGAGAAAACATGGGTATTTGGGGGAAATTAAAGCAGTGTCGTGTGTTTCTGAGGTGTAGTGGAGGCAAGTAAAGGAGGTGAAGCTAGAGAGAGAGGCAGGAACAGACACGAAGGGCTTTGCATTTTATTCTACAGGTAAGTTGAACAGCCTTCAATTGGGGGATTAATAGAACTTTATCGCTGTGTTAGGAAGATGGCTCTGGCATCATCATTGAGGTGAGCTAAAGAAAGAGGGCTAAGAGATTTTTAGAGGCTTTCAGGAGCCTCTGAAATTGCTCTTTCCTGCCTAAACCAGACTTTACTAATAGAATGCTACCTTATTTCCCATGGAGCCTGGATCTTGCCTCTGAATCCTTAACACAGTCTTCCATTAGCCTATCACCAATTGGTAGGGGGTGTTGGCTAACGAGATATGCCCCTTATGTTCCCTTTGAATTAGATGTTTCTTGAGACTCTTTCTAGCTCTGACATTATAACTTTAAAACTTATGTCAACAAGAGTATCTTCTCTTTGACCTTAACTCCAGTTCTTTATGTGTATGTATATAGATAGAATATATGTTGTATGTACAGACATGCCATCTATACATGTTCAATCTGTACTATCTGAAGGTAATTGAAAAAGTGTCCCAGTTTATTCCAAATAAAGCGTGCTCCAGCACGTCTCTGTGACTGGTGGGTGGCTACAGACAGGTCCCCACAGGGAGAGTTCTCTGTGCCTTCCAAAAGAGGGACACTTTTTGTGTGGATGCCTTTTTAGAGGTCAAGGCCAAGATAAAATTGAATGCTGCCCCACATACAGGACAGCTTTGATGGAAGAAGCATTTCCAGGAAGATGAGCCAACAAGGGAAGCCCCTCAGCCTCAAATGAAGAAACTGTGGCTGAAGTTCAGAAATGGGAGGAATGCAGCCCACAGAATCACCACCGATGCCACCGCTACTAAAGTTGGGATCTCCCGTGCTTCAGCGTTTCCCATTGTAAGCAAACATTGTGGCCTCAGCAAGCTTTGAGCCAACAGCATTGTGAGAAGATCAGCTAGTTCAAAGAGCGAGTCTTTCTCCTAGTCTTCCGATTGAAGCTAAGGCAGATGACTTTGTGGAATGACTCATCATTGAGGATGAGCCTTGCATTTACCAATTCAATCCAAAGAACAAGGATGAATTAAAGACAGTGGTTTCCAGGGGAATCTGCTGGGCCAATTAAATTCAAGGCAGAGAGGGCCGCTCAGAAGGTGATGCTGACTTATTTTCAGGACCCCCGAGGGACCATTGTCATAGATTTATTTGGGGGTCACAGAATGACCCTCAGGGTTTATTAGGAACATGTCTCAAGAAAATGGAAAGCTGCGTGGGTAGGAAAAAGGTCCAGAAAACTGCCCCGAGAACATTTGCCTTTCTATCACAACGATGCACCTCCTTCCTCCAGCGTGACCAGGGCTGTCCTGTAAGCATTTATTTTTGGAAATCCTACCCCATCTGCCCTTCAGGCCTGATAGTACCCATTCAGAGTTCTGCCTGTTTGCCAAATGACCAGGACGTTGATGTGGTGTAAATCAGAGTGCAGAGATCTCTGGGGAGAGGTTTGGGAGATACAAACACAACTTTCCTGGATGGAGGAGATGTAGAGAAATGACAGCTTCTCCGTGTGGTGTTTTGGTTTCAGAAAGGGTTCTGTGATTTTTGTGTAGCAATACTTATGGACTCACCTTTATATACTTCAAAAGCTTGGTGGGAAAATTCCATTAACTTTCAATTCCATTTTCCCATGACCTTTTTTGATGTGTGTCTGTAAGGAACTCTGGGGACATAATGGGTTATGGACTGGTCTGCTAACCATACGGGTGGCAGTTCAAACCCAGCAGCCATTCCATGGAAGAAAGATGAGGCTTTCTGCTCCTGTAAAGATGCGTGACATCAGAAGCCCACAGGGTCACTGTGAGTCAGAATTGACTCAACGGCAGTGAGCATGTAGATGGGTGCGTGCGTGGCTGCAAAGTGTATGGCTCTGAGCAGGAGCCCGTTTCTGCCCGGGGTGAGAGCAGGGTGTAACACCAGCCCTCTTTGGCTGTGTGTGTACGCTTTAACACGAACCTGTAGTCTGAATGATGGACATTCTGGCCCTCGGAGCCCTGGAGCAGGCACTTGGCAGGACCTTGCCAAGTCCTTCTTCTGGAAGTTTGAGTATTTCTCTATGCACATGCGCTCGACAGGGAACGATGTCCTTTCCCAAAGGGGCTGGTTTCGGGGAGACTGAGCAGGAGCCACTTGCTGCAGAGGTAAATTATGGGATTTAACATCAGCCCCTTTGGTCTTTAAATCCCTGCTCGGCAGGTCCTTGATTTTCCCTAAACACCTATCAGGAGCCAGTCTGGGTTAGCTGCTTTCAGATGTTATGTCACTGAATTCTCATGAGGTATTAGGTTTATTTTACAAATAGAAAGGCTCAGAGAGAATCCTTGGTGACTTCCAAGCCATGAGACTCAACGGCTCTGCCTTTCTCTGTGCTCAGGTGGACAGTGAAACTCGCCTGCTGGGGATATCCTGAGGACTCAGGGGGATAATAACTTAGAGAACACCTGGTCCTTAGTAGATGCTCCCCCAAACGAGCTCTTTCTTCCCTTCATGTGCTCTGTTGGCTGGCCGTACTTTCAGCCAAGAAAAGCTCGGTCCAATGGCCCCAGGGAGAAACCCATCTTTGCTCTGGGCTCTGAAATCCCTGGTGCCCAAAACTTAATAGACTTACAATTGGTTAATTTTCTCTTGACATTGATCAGCAACGGGTCACGTCTGGCCCCCATAGGCCTGGCCCCAGAGGGGAGCTGTGAAATGCCTGGCCTGGCTTCCCTAACCAGAAATTCAATAACTTTTTCATATAAATTGTCCGTAAGAGAAAACTTCTTGTTTTTGGCAATTGTCGCTGTTTCAGCATTTTTCTGTACAAGATAAAAAACTTTTGCATTGAGCAAAATACAGATTTATGGCCAGAAGAGCGAACAAATCTGTCTTGGAAGAAGTACAGCCAGAATGTTCCACAGAAGAGAGGATGGCGAGACTTGGTCTCACGTACTTGGGGCATGTTATCAGGAAGGACCAGTCCCTGCAGAAGGACATCGTGCCTGGTGGAGTGAAAGAGAGGATGACTGTCCATGAGACAGAAGGACACAGCGGCAGCCACGATGTGCTCAGGCAGGTTATGAAGCGAAAACAGGGCCTGACCGTGTTTTATTCTGTTATCCCTAGGGGTGCTATGAGCTGAATGGACTTGATGACACCTGAAAGCAGCACACCTGAAGCTTACCAGGGCACAGGGGCCATGCTATCTTTCTTAAAAACCGATATGAAAAGCCACTTCCCCCAGTCTTTGTAAATATTAAAAATAAGGCTCTTCTGTCAATTAGCATCCAGTTTGGTTACACCCATGGTTCCCAAAGTGGGTGCTAGTGTCTCCTGAGGTGGGGGAGGGACACTAGAATGATTAGGGTCTGAGGCGTGGCAGATACCCACACTTTATCCTGCATCTCAGGCTCTCGCAGAAATGATTTTCCACGGCCAAGGGGGTACTGAGTAAATTTTCTTCGAAACAGGGTGGTGGGTCACATAAGTTTTGGAACCGATGGGTTAAATGGTAGGAGAGTTAGGAAAACCTAACACCTGTCCAGCCTCCCTGCCTGTCCTTTTGGAGGTCTGGAGACACGAGAGGTCAGGGGTTAGTTTGTGAAACAGAAGGTGGTTGAGCTGGAGATGAAAGGGTTCTTAAAGCTGCATCTGGGGTTCAGCTTGCTTCTAGCTGACAACAACCCATTCCTTATTGTTTCCTGAGCACCTGCTATGTGTTAAGAAATCACGTTTAGTAAAGTAGAGGGTCAAGGAAAACGAGGAGAATGTGATGAAGTGATGTCACGAGGGTTGTGGTCACCTAGGGTGGTGGCAGAGGGCATGAGCCCCCCCCCCCCCGGGCCTCCTCCCACACCAGACCCTACCCAATCCTTAGCAATGTTTATCCCCGATTTTAATTTTAATAGACTACTATAGGAAAAATATCATGGTACATTGCCTAAACATACTATTTCTTAGGTTGCTGTATATACTCGTGAATAAGCTGAGAATATACTCGTGAATAAGCACATTTTTATTGCTGTTTTTGTGGTAAAATTAGGTGCCTGGACTGATATTTGGGTCGGTTTATACTTGAGTATATACGGTATATGAATATTAACAACAAAACTGTTCTGTGTACCCTTTCTACTCTGAATTACAGCACCATTATTAGAATCGTTTAAATGTTTCTGTCTTTATTTACAACTTAATTCTCAGGAAAATTATTGGCATAGGCTCAGAAATTCTACAAACCTCATGAGTGTAGTTAACACACCAGAAAATCAGGGACTTTGAAAACCCCTAAGCCAGAGGCTGGCAGTGTGTGCAGAGGAAGCCAGCCACACGGTTCAGAGCTTCAGGGTCCTTGGGTGACAAGGACAGCCCCGTCCTGACACATTAGAAGGTCAAAATGTAAATTAGTCTCGAGTTTTAACCCTGAAGGTATATTGATGCATATAATCTGGGCTTCCAAAAAATGCTCTTTTGCTACAACGAACAATGACAATTTTTAGAAATAGGGAAAAAAAGAACACATTTCTGCTGACACCCTACACAAAAGTTTTCCAGACAGTGATTCTGATGCCCTACCCCTGCCCCTGCCCTGCCCCTCTGACAGTGTTCCTCGGTGGGGGTCTGGATCGCCGGAAACCCCTGGTGACACCACTGATGAGACGGATTGACAGAATAGCCACAAGAAATAGACCAATGGATTCGATCAGTCCAATGATCATGAAGATGCGTTCAGGCCGCCGTCCAGTGATTCTGAAGCTAGTGCAGGATGGAGCAACTTCTTGTCTGTTCGGCCGCAGGTCGCCATGAACCCAAGCTGACTTGAAAGCAACTAACAACAACAAAGGCAACCAAATATCACTTTAATAGGAAATCAATAAAAATGACAGATGGTTTAAAATCTGGTGTATGGTTTGTCACCTACAGTGTATCTCAATTTGGACCAGGCATGTCTCAAGTGCTCAACAGCTACGGGTGGCTAATACCTACCATACCGGAAACCCGGAGACAGAGTGCACGTGTGTTTTTGCGCACGTGTGTGCTCAGGGGAGACAGGCAGAAGGAGAAGATGAAGAGAGAGGAAAGGAGGGTAGAGGAGAGGGAATCCAGACATGAGGATTCATAGAGATTCTGAGGCCAGATCAGAAAGACGTTTGAATGCCTTTGGACTTTCTTCTGAAGACAAGGTGACAGATGCAGAAGGGTTTGGAACAGAAGAGCGTCACAGTGAGATTCACATTTGAGTGAGAACCTCTGGCGATGAGAAGAGTTGGTATTGGAAGGGACAAGTCAATCTTGAAGCCTACACACTTTCCAGGACACTGCATTTGGGGACGAGAGGGGTTGAGGTAAGGTGGAGTAAGGGGAACAGAAAAAGGTAGATGGAATCTAGTCCCTTAAGGGGGAGGTAGAGCCCATGGCACTTGCTGGGCATGAGGAACGTCCAAGACGCATGGGCAGTGACTGCGTGGATGCTGAAGCCATTTACTGAGATGCAGAAGAGGATGGTTGAGGTTGAGGGTGGAAGATGATGAGGACAGTTTAAGACGTGTGTGTTTGAGTGTTTTGCGGACATCCAAGCAGGGTAGCCAGTAGGGAAATGAACAGGTGGATCTGGAGCTTAGGAGAGCGGTTTCAGCTGGAGAGAGAGCTTGGGGACTTGTGGGCGAGAGAGAGAGAGAGAGAGAGAGAGAGAGAGAGAGAGAGAGAGAGAGAGAGAGAGAGAGAGAGAGAGAGAGAGAGAGAGAGATCGACTCATGCCTCTGAGTACAATGGGCTCCCACGGACTCCAATGGACAAAGCCTATGTAGGAGATTAATAGAGAGCACTCTCTTATGCTATTTGGCCAGGTGTGCTCTGCAAATGGGAGCTGTCAGAAGAAGCCGCTGGTTGAGTATGGTCCCTTCTGTTCTGGCACCTGGTTGGCCATTTGGAAGACATCTAAGAGAGGTGATGGTCTTTGGGAGAAGCAGGGCCTGCTTCGTGGACCATGCCTGATTCTCACTTTAGGACAGCCTCTGCCTTCCCCCTACCTTTGGTCCTCTTCATTTTCAGATTTCTTACTTGTTGACAATGTTGTGATGCAATGATTTGGTACCAAAGTTCTTTGGTCCACTCTTTACTGGGAAGGCTGCATCAGCTGGTAGCTCTTTGCTGTCCTCTCTCTCCAGGTAGAGAGATATCCGCTTCCAGGGATGGCCTACTTCTCATGACATGGTCCGTATAAAGAAGAGTCATCCAAGCTGTGGGGCTCCCCTCAAGGCTGGCTGAATTCAGGTTGGTGTGACTGCTTTGAAGTCATCTGTCCCTTCTTCTGCTCACTCGTCTTTCTATCTCTGTGGTATCAATTTCTAGAGCACTCTCTGAGAAACCTACAAAAAGACCCAGACAAACTGAAGCCAGCTGCTGCTTGAGTAGACGCGGGTGCACAGCCACCCCATGGGCATGGAGTGGAATTGTGCCCCATGGGATTTTCAAAGACTGATGTATGGAAGTAGATAGGTCTTTCTTCTGAGGCACCACTAGGTGAATGGGGGCTGCCAGCCTTTTGGTTAGAAGGCAAAATTCTTTACACCATTGAGGGATCCCCTTCACCCCGATAAACCTGACCTATTGCCGGTGAGCAGTTACTATTTGCAATTCCATAGGATAGTGTCGATTTGCCCCCTAGGGTTTTCTAGGTAGTAATCTTTATAGGAGCCCTGAGGGTACCGTGAGTTAAGTGTTGGGCTGCTAACCGAAAGGTCAGCAGTTCGTAACCCACCAGGCTCTCTGTGGGATTGAAAGATGAGGCTGTCTGCTTCAGTAGAGATTTACAACCTAGGAAAGGCTAGTAAGCTGTTCTGCTCTGTCCCAGAGGCCTGTGCTAGGGTCACTAGGAGTCAGAATTGACGCCAGGCTCATGGGTCAACCAGATTGCCACATTTTTTCTCCCTCAGAGCTGCTGGCGGGTTGGGAGTGTCAACCTTGCGGTTAGTCCCCGAGCACTTCACCACTGCACCACCAGGACTCCGCCTTGATAGAGGGACTGCCCACTCATGTCAGTGTCTGTCTTCCAGGGCGTCAGCTGGGAATACTAGGCTCTGTCTTATATCCCAGCCATGAAACGGTAGCCCAGGTCAGAGGCTGTTAGCAGATACACAGGCAGACAGACACATGCCGTCTTGGTCAGCCGGCTTCATCTCCTGACAGCCCATCACACCCTACCCTCACCCTCTTCTCTCTGTCTCTCCCTCCTATTGTGTGGGTCAGCTCTCTCAGATGCACTGTCAGCTCCTAACCTCCAGGACGTTGGCTTTTTCAGAATTTTGTGGCCCCAGAGGACAGACTTGCAATGCGGGACCTTCGCCCCTGGTCTCCCATGGTCTCGTCTTCTTCGAGGCCCTCTGAGCCATGCAGTGGAGAGGGCATCTGAGGGCTGTGTCCCTGCAGTCCCTCCATCCAGCCTTGAGGGGTGGGTTGCGGGTGGGGGGAAGAGCCAAGCTTCCGGCTAGGATCTTGAATCCGGGAAGGAGAGGCGAAGTCGGAGCTCACGTCCCCACCGAACAATGAGGCTTGATGAGCGGGCTGTGATGCGCAATTGCAGATGAATATCCGGCTGATTCTCGGCGACTTGCGGCGCGGTGCCTGTGGGAGAGCCAAGCTGTGTTGTCCCAGGAGGGCTTAAGATGGGCTGTAAGTTGTCCAACTTCCTGGCCTTGAAATGGGTGACTATAAGGGAAAGGACCGGAAACAGCAACCCCACAAAGCCATCTCTCCCAAGGCCAAGCCCGGCATGATGGCCGCCTCTTTAAGCACTTGTATTGCATGTACATATAGGAGTGTGTGTGTATCGCCCGCCCCCCGCCGTCCCCACTCAACCGTATGTTCTGCCTGACAAAGCTCTTTCCAGCCAAGAGCGCCTGTTATAAAATTATGACTTTCGCGTCTATAATGTTTGCGTTCAACAAGAAAACAGAAATGCAGCCTTATTTTGTGGTTACAGCTGCACAATCCGCATCCGGCAAGACTGATCATATTAAGGTTACGCAATCATCTAATTGCAGAGACAAGGCTTGAGTAATAACACTCCCAACACTTGCGCTTCAATCTTTACCGCGCGGCCGAGGCTGAGTCCCGATGAGCGCCTGGCAGCATGTGGGCACCATTATCTGCTCTGGCTTTGTCTCAAGCTCCATTTCTAGCCGAAGCAATCTGCCCACTAACTGATCTCTGACAGACAGAGCTGTTTGGGCTGCACACGCTTCAGGACACTTCCAGCTCTTTGTAGCAAAGTTTACCCCGCTCCCCTGGGGGAAACAGCTCCCCCACTCACTGCCCCCCTCTCCTCTTGTTGTTAGGAGACAGTGGCTGATGGAATACGGAATTTGCAGACTCTTGCCCAAATGACCTACTGCTCAGACCTCAGCTCTAAGGTTCTGTCCTGCCTGGTTCTGGGCTGTGAAGTTTGAGCACTTGGCTGCTAACCGAAAGGAGGGTGCTTTGAGCTCACCCAGAAGGGCCTCGGAAGAAAACCCTGGTGATCTGTCACGGAGAGGTCAGTCCTTGGAAACTGAGAGTAGAGCCCAGCTCTACTCTCAAACCCTTGGGGTCACGAGGAGGTAAGACGGATTCAAACGCCATGGACAGAAAGGCTGGTGGTGCAAAGGTGGCCAGAGGTACCTCGGAAGAGAGGCCTGGAGATCTACGCCTGAAAGATCAGCCAGTGAATGTTCTAACACAGGGGATCACCATTGGTTCAGTTACGATGATGCCTGCAGGCTCCACCGTCGGCATAGTTACAGAAGCCAATACCTCTTCCCCCACGTAAACCTAGCCACCCATCGCTGCCTGGGATTATTCCCTCACTTTCCTCATGCCAAGTTGCTGCCCTTGCCCTCTGGACTGTCCTCAGTGTAACAGACAGATTCATCTCTAAAATGCCAATTGGACAATTTCATCTTTCTACTTAAACCTTCCAATGGGTCCTCATCTCGTTGGGCGGAAAAGCCATCGCTTTTACAACGCTTTTACAACGGCGTCGTGCAGTCACGCAGGTTCCCTTCCCTCTCCAATCTCATCGCCTGCGTCTTCCTGACACCCCCCCCCACCTCTACTCAGCCAGCCTCATCGCCCCGCCTTTCCTGTGGAACACCCCAGGCACACTCTTGACCCCAGGGCCTTTGCACTTGCCTGGAGCATTCTTCCCCCAGACAATGCACATGATTTGCTTCCGGTGCTCCTTCATACCGAAACTATCACTATCAGAGACATCCCTATTTCAGCCCAAATAACCCACCCTTCCCAGCCCAGCCCAGCCCTCGCTGCCCCCTGACCTTTCTTTCTATTTTTCTATGGCATCTCTTATCCTCCAACATACTGTGCAATTCATGTGTTTCTATTGTCAGTTGTCAGCTTTGAGCAGTGTTGTGTTGTCCAGTTGAGCTTTGTACCGTGCGGGACATGTTCTATGTCTGGGCCGTCCACTGCCAGTCCTATGTAGCGAGTGACTTGGTGTTTGCAATGTGGCCAGCGCAATGGAGGAATTGACTTGGATTGCGATGAATTTACATGTCGCTAGCCACATGGGATCAGTGGCAACCATCTGGCAACCCCTCCCTTAGGGATGGGATCCCCAGAAGGAAAATGTATCAAAGGCCTTAAAAATATTCCTACGCAGCAGGGAACTGTACTGGAGCTTAAATTCTCAGCACCTGCCTTGCAGGTGAAGGCTAGGGTGACAGAGAAAGCCTAGAACCCACTGGCAAAGCCCCCTGGGAAATAAGCCTCCACTGAATCCCCTGGGTCATTGACCGGGAGTGTGAAAACCCCTTCCCTCAGATTGGAGTCCAACAGATCAGGAATCAATGCAGATACACTTGGGTTAACATTTGCCATTTTGCAATGTGTTTTTCCTTTGGATACATTCTTTTTTGTTCTACTTTTTTTATCGCTTTCCGCTTTCTATTGGATTAAAAAAAAGTCATTGACTAAATTGGATAGACACAGTTAAATGAAAACCAGATTTGCTGTGTAAACCTTTAGTGAAAACACAAAATCTTTTTTTTAAGTGAAAAATATTCTATTAACATTTTTTTTAAAAAATTGGGAGCTCAAAAAACTCTTATCACAATCCATACATACATCAATTGTGTAAAGCACATTTGTACATTTGTTACCCTCATAATTCTCAAAATATTTGCTCTCCACTTAAGCCTTTGGCATCAGCTCCTCATTTCACCCCCTCTCACCCTGTTCCCCCCTCCCTCATGAACCCTTGATAATCTATAAATTAATATTTTGTCCTATCTTACACTGTCTGAGGTCTCCTTTCACCCACTTTTCTGTTGTCTGTCGCACAGGGAGGAGGTTATATGTAGATCCTTATCATTGGTTCCCCTGCTCTACCCGACCCTCCCTTCACCCTCTTGTTATCACCACTCTCACCACTGGTCCTGAAGGGATCATCTGTCCTGAATTCCCTGTTTCCAGTTCCTATCTGTTACCAGTGTACATCCTTTGGTCTAGTCATATTTTTAAGGTAGAATTGGGATCATGATAGTGGGTTTTTTTTTTGGGGGGGGACATTTAAGAACCAGAGGAAAGTTGTATGTTTCATTGTTGCTACACTGCACCCTGACTGGCTCATCTCCTCTCTGAGACCCTTCTGTAAGTGGATGTCCAGATGGGCTTTGGGTCTCCACTCCACACTCCCACCTCATTCACAATGATATGATTTTTTTGTTCTTTGAAGCCTGATAACTGATCCCTTCGGCACCTTGTGATCATGCAGGATGGTGTGCTTCTTTCATGTGGGCTTTGTTGCTTCTGAGCTAGATGGCCACTTGTTTACCTTCAAGTCTTTAAGACACTAGACGCTATATCTTTTGATAGCTGGGCTCCATCAGCTTTCTCCACCACATTTGCTTATGCACTTTGTCTTCAGTGACCATGTTGGGAAGGTGAGTATCATGGTGGAATGCCAGTTTAATAGATCAAAATATTCTTGCATTGATGGAGTGCTTGGTTCACTTCACTCTTATGGATGAATGTGACAAGTAAGCAATGGCCTAAACACTCAGCAATGGGGGAACGGAGCCAATCAAACAGGCTGCCCGTTTCTGTTAGTTGCCATTGAGTTAGGTCCGATCTGCAGCGACCCTGTGCACAACAGAATGAACCCTGCAAGGTCCTGCACCGTCCTCACACTCGCTCCGGCGCCTGAGCCCATTGATGCAGCCACCGTGTCCATTCATCTTGTCGAGGCCCTTCCTTTTTTTGCTGCCCTTCCACTTTTCCAAACATGCTGTTCTTCTGCAAGGACTGCTCTGTCCTGACAACATGTCCGAAGGACGTGAGATGAAGTCTTCTATCCTTGCCTTTTAGGCAGTGGTTCTCAACCTTCCTAATGCCATGACCCTTTCTTACAGTTCCTCATGACCCCCAACCATAACATTATTTTCATTGCTACTTCATCACTGTCATTTTGCTACTGTTCTGAATCAGGCAACCCTGTGAGAAAGGTTTGTTTGACCCCCAAAGGGGTGGCAACCCACAGATTGAGAACCGCTGCTTTAAGGAGAACTATGGCCTTACTTCTCCCAGTACAGATTTGGTTTGTCCTTTTCGCAGTCGTGGTACTTTCAATCGTCTCCTCCAGCACCCTGGACAGGTGCTGTGTGATAGAAATGATGTGACCATTAAAGCATTGCCGACCGATAGTCGATGCACAGTAATGATTATTGAAGGCCCTTTGGGGGTGAATCCACTCAGCGGGGCTGCTCCTGGAGAGAGGCCTGGAGGATGATTTGCAGGGGCTGCTTCTGTGAGATTCAAGTTCACTGTGGTCAGGTAGACGGATGCCGACTCTGAGCCACCCCATAGGGCAGAGTAGAGCTACCCCTGTAGGTTTCTGAGATGGTAACTCTTTATGGGACTAAAAAGCCTCCTCTTTCTCCCACAGAGTGGCTGGTGGGTTCAAACTGCTGACTTTGCGGTTAGCAGCCCACCACAGCCATTGAAAACCCTGCAGAGTGCAGTTTGACCCTGAGACACATGGGGCTGCCAGGAGTCAGAGGTGACTTCTCTGCGATAGATTTGCTTGTTTGTCTTCTGGGCAACAAGTCGTGATAGGGATCAATTTCTTGTGATAATGTTGTGAAGAGGCAAACAGAGCGAGCAAATCTGTGTCTGTGCCATCAGCCACACAGGTTTGGTAGAGAACTAATTGTCCCGGATGTTGATTGCAACACACTCCAAGCCTGTAGCACAGAGTACAGCTGCCCCATGTGGTTCCCCAGGCTGCAATTTTTACCGAAGCAGAATTGCACACCTTTCTCCCCCGAGAGTGACTGGGGGCTGGCAGGGGGTGGGGAATTCCATCTGCGGGCCTTTCAATTAACCCTTGATGGGACGTAACCGTGGCACCACCAGGGCCCTTTGTGTATTATATAAGGGTAAATAAAAAATATTGCTATGAGATCACAGTGCCTTTATGAAACCAAAAATTTGAAAATGTGAAGCTGTTGTCTCTTGACACACGCTCCTTGTAGGTGCACACACTTCTGAAGGCTGCGTTTCCACCTCTCTAAACCCCCCACCCCTACCCCCACCGAAGACTTCTGCAGCTCTTCAATGCAGACCACGTCTAAAGGGCGGTTTGGGCAGCCTCTAGGGTCCCAAGTTATGTTCCTTTGAAATATTCCTTGAGTTTGGGGAACGAAACGAAGACTTAAGGAGTAAGACTCGGGCTGTAGGGTGCATGGGGGCAAGATTTCCCAATGAAATTCTTGTAGGACTTGCTGCACTAAACAATAGCCTGGGCACAACTTTCCTGGTCTTTTCCTCCCTACTAAGCTCTTGCAATAGGCCAGCATCCTTTGGGAAACCCCTCCCAAGATGACCCCCTTGGAATCCTAAAAACATGTTGTCAGGACCCTTTGAGCCTTGGATTTAACTGGCCAAGCAGAGCTCTCTGGAAGCCTCTGTTTGGCTTGGACCTTCGTTTGGAAGGCAGACTGACTAGACTAAGGCAAGTGTCTGACTAAGAGAATTTGTCCGCCGCCATCCATGGGTGCCAGAGGGATGCTTAAACATGCTTTGTTTAGAAAAAGAGACAAACAAAAACAACCCTGTGCATGTATGAGCTGAGGCTCCTGTAGCCATGCTCTTTGGTTCACTCTCATATGTTGTATCGAGTCAGTTCTGAGCCAAGGCGATCCCATGCACCACAGGGCGGAGCCTTGACTGGCCCTGCAGGATTCTCAGACCCATTCCTATGTCTGAACCCACTGTTGCAGCTGCAGTGTCAATTCATCTGCTGAAGGCTTTCTTCTTTCTTGCTGCCCCTCTCCTTTATTGAACGTGACATCCCTTTCTAGGAACTGATCTCTCCCGACAATCCGTCCAAAGTATGTAAGATGAAGTCTTGCCTTCCTGGCCTCTAACGAGCACTCTGGCGATACTTCTTTCCAGACAGATTGGTGTGTCCTTTTAGCAGTCGCTGGCACTTTCAATATTCTTCTTCAGCCCCCTCGTACTGGAGCCAGAAAATGAGTAGATGTCCATCTGGTTGGATGACAGTGATTTTTATTGATTTTTGTGCACTTTCTGTCTATTCTGTGCTCTACAAAGTATGAGCATATGCATCCATTAAATTGTCAGACAAGCAAAAATGGGTTTAATATTTCTTCAAAGAAAACTTTCTTCCTGAAACTGTGACTTGACGTTGTCCCTCATGGGGTTTGAGAAGAAAGTGGATTTGTGCTTGCAGGCTCCTCTTCCATGATTTGAAGTCATTCCCAGATTGCTCCTGAGCATTGCTTTCTCTTTATTAGAGATCCCATCTCTTTACCAAGTAGCTCTGGCGACACCATAGGAAGAGCAGTGGGCTGCTAACAACAAGATTGACCGTTCAAATCCACCAGCCACTTTCTGGGTGAAAGAAAAACCATCTACCTTCATACCAATGATCTGTCTTGGAAACAAGAGGGAGCATCACTACCCTGTGCTCAGGGTTGCAGGAGGGTCGCTGTGAGCAGGAGTTGACTCCGCAGCTGTAGGTGGTGGTGAGTCCTCTTGAGCCACATGTACTGCTGTAATCCCTGTCTAAAAAGTACTAGGTGACCACGAACATGGCACCGTGGTCATTTGCCCATCCAGAAGCCCTACCATCCTTGGTGATCTCAGGGGTCTGGCTTCTCAGGATCTTAGCTTTCTGAATACTCCTTCCTGCTAAGCATTATCCCACTGTGATCCTGCCGCCTGGACTCTTGAATGGTCTGAGCCCTGTTCACTTCTCCACCTTCAACTGTTTCCACCCACCCCTTGCACAACCCTTTGTGTTCCTTCAAAAATTACCTTTGTGCCTTTGCCTATGCAATTCCCTCTTCCTGGAATGCCACATACCTGACTGATTCGCTCTGCTGCATGCATCAAGATCTGCTGTCATTGTCAGCAGATTGCTATTGAGTCCATTCTGATCCACGGGGGTGCCAACGTGACTGAGTAAAATTTCCCCATAGGGTGGCAGCGTGGGTTTTGTATTGAGCTGCTACCCACAAGGTCAACAGTTCGAACCAACCAGTTAGTGCAGGAGACAGTTGAGGCTGTCTATTCCTGCAAGGAGCTGTGGGAGTCCCGTAATCTGGTGTCAATTTAGAGGATTAAGAGTGTAGGGATGGAGTCTAGGCTGTCAATCTGGAGATAGCCAATGAGACTTCTGTGTGGGCATGGCCATCTCCTGAGAATTCTGGGAAATCCGATATTTCTTCCTTGGAGGTGGGATACTCTCTGCTCACCCCCTGGGAGACATGGCAGCTGACAAGACACATGGACCCACCCTGATGCTGCCCTGGGAAGCCATGTGGAGGCCCCTGCCAGCGCTGAGATATTTCCAATGCCACTGGATCCAAAGACTTTCTACCTGCTGGCCTGCGATCTTCTACATTCGGCATCATTGCATGGGTTCCGTGAGTCTGAAGATGACTTTATAGATTAGTATCGGACGTATGGGCTAATATTGGACTTATGGACTTGATCTGGACTGGGCTGGGATGTTTTCTCAATGTTCAATTGCTCTTGTATATAAATCTCTTTCTTATACACATATGTGTGTCCATGGATTTGTTTCTCTAGTCTACCCGGACTAACACAGGAGCCCTGGTGGTGTCATGGGTTGCTAAATGCTAACATCAGCAGTTCAAAAGCACTTGATGCTCCTCAGGAGAACGATGAGGCTTTCTACTCTCATGGTGATGAACATTTTCAGAAACCCACAGCGGCAGTTCCATTCTGTCTCATAGGGTTGGTAAGAGTCAGAATCCACTTGATGACAGCGAGGTGGGTTTTTTGTTGTTGTTGTTTTTCCAAATGGGAAACAATCCTCGGATTATTTCTGCATGGAACCACTGGGTGGGTTTCCAATGGTCAGCCTTTCAGTTAGCAGGCAGAGGCTTACCCAGGGGTCGTAGCATCAAGAGCTAGCTTCACTCTTTCTTCTGCTGTGGTGGCACCAGCAGACACCTAGAGTTTACCTGGTTGTTCAGTGCAATTCAATGAAGCACGCATGTGTTTTTGCATTGGGTTGGCTTCTCGTGCTGCGAGGATGAAGGGGGCACAGGCGTTTGCCAAGTTCCTGCAGGGGTCCTCAGTTCCTCAATGCCTCCGAGAAGACAGATGGGTAACACGAGGACCCTGGACTGCAGTATGAGTAAGACCCTTGGTCAAGAGCAAACATAGGTTCATGGGAAGATTTGTTTCTGCTGGGCAGGGGAAACAATGCTGCTTCAGGGAAGCTCTTGAAGTGAGATCTTAAAAGAGAAATGATTTTCATTTCTGGGCGGCTAATGAACTTATAGAATAGCTGATCCAGCTCTTTGCCTCTTTGAGACTCTGCGGCCTTACCTCCGATAGTGGACATAGGCACTCAGGACCTGGCCAGTTTTCCAGGCCACTTTTCAGACTGCCTGGCCGCGTTTCAGATTCTATGGGCACCTTTTTCCGGACACTCTCTACCTGAGGGGTGGGCCACCGTGTTGTGGAAGGCACGCCCGGAGGAGGGGCCCTCAGTCAATGTTAGAAGGGGAGAGAGGCAGTGGTGTATGAGTATGAAGATTCCTGTCCCCTAGGCCTTGAAGTGGAATAACTTGGCCTGTGCTACACTATCTCCCAGAATGCCTCAGCTGCACTTGCCCACTTGCTTGACTTCCTTCCCTTTCACTCTCCCTTCCTCCCTCCCTCCCTTCATGATGCATCCTAGGATCACCTTGACAACACACCAAACAAAATCCAAATCTGTTGCCATCATGTCCCCTCCAAGCCATGGTGGCCTTGTGTGCTGTAGACCAAGTTGCTCTATAGGATGTCCATGGCTCAGCTCTTCATAGCAGCAGACGGACAGCCAGCCAGCATTTTCTTCCATGACACTGCTGGATGGGTTAGAACCCTCAACCTTCAGGTTGGTAGTGGAGTGCGAGCCACACTGGTCTCCCAGGGACCTCTTGCCTAAATATACTACTTGCCTTCTAATTCTTTTCTCAGCTTCTGCTTCAGGGGCTCCAAACAGTGGGTGACACCTGGTTTCCCAGGCTCTCCTTTGTTCCCCAAGCCAACACTGTCTTCCCTTGACATCTCCTGCCTCCTGGCACTTCCTCCCTCTTCCCCAAACGACACAGTGTTTCCGAGCAGGCGTCCCGGGTCCATGATTATGACACAAAAAGAAGCCCCTGAAGAGTACAAGCCACAGACAATAGGCACCCAGAGAACACCTAGGCTCAGCAAAATGCAGAGAAAGGCCGGGCTTTTATTTTACCGTGTGTGGGAGCATGCTCCCCAGGGCTGCCGCCTAATGCCAATCCATCACCTCATTCGCTTGCCAACCCCGGGGCATTTGAAGTTGGCTGCCCTGGGGGGTAGGGGGTGGATAGTACAAGCAGGGTCTGTGGTCCTTTGTGGGATGAAAGGAGGGTCTGCGTTTCTAGATCCGCCCCTCCCTGGCCAGGGCTGGCCTCCTGGATGAGCCCTGGATGAGAATCTGCGGTTCTCCCCCTCTGGCCCCCGGAATTGCTGGCTCAGCCACCCACTTCAGCTCCTCCCAGTCACCAGCTTCTTTCCCAGCCCGGGCCTTTGGGATCGATTAGAATAAACACACACACACACACGCACACGCACACGCACACATACACACATACATACACACATCTCCAGGGTACCAGGAACGTCTATAGGCGTTATCCCATGGGGTAGAATTGGCATGCTCGCTTTTCATTCAGATGAGGCAGCTGAGGCCGAGACATGAGAGGTCTTGAGCAGCCAAGGCTAGCCACCCAGAGCCAGAGCCCTGGTGCCAGGGAAGGGTGCTGGCAGGGCTGAAGGCCGGTAGGTGCCTCTCAGGCGTCCTCTCGTACCGGAAACCTCATTTGCAAGGTGGCAGCAAAACGTGTGGTGTTCCCATCCGCACCAACATCTGGGGCACAGGTGGGGGTGGGGTGGGGTCTTCGTTAACATGCAGTGACTCTATTGGCACCAAAATAAACGTGACATTTATCAGAACCTGCTAACTCTATTCAGTGCTGGCTTCCTTCGGAAGTGCAGGGTTCATGCCGAGGGCCTGGGGAGATGAGGTCTTTGCTGGTGAGAAAAGCAGGGTAGGAAGGAGAGGGAGAACTGGCAAGGAAAGGGCCGCCCCCTCCCAGGCTGAGGCGGGTACCCAGCGAGGGGTGGGTTTCTGCTGCCTGGTGAAAGAAATAAAACCCAAGCCCTCGTGGCATAGGGATTTCAGAGTTGGTGGCTCACTGCCAGGTGAGCCGTTTGAAGCCTCCGGCTGCTCTGAGGGAGAAGATGAGGCTTTCCACTCCCGTGAGGACCTGCATTCACAGAGAAACCTCTAGGGACATTTCTCCCCGCCCTGATGGGTGTGCTGAGTCAGAATCGACTCGACGGTAGTGTGTTGGGCACCATGAAAGTGACCTTTAGGGATCTCCAAGATGCTGACGGCACCCTTCTGTATATCATGCGATTTTTTAAAATTACCTGGCAAGTGATTTTGTGCCCCACTTTACAGAGGGGGAAACGGAGGCTTCGGGAGACTAGGTAGGTCCCTTTGTGCAAACCATTCAGTTAGCATGGGCACCGGCTTGGGATGTCCTATCATGGAAGAGATCCTATCATGGAAGATGTCCTATCAGGGAAGAGCAATCAGGACCTCGTCAGTGAGGTTTGGAGGCAGCCCCTGATTGGTCTAGCGCCACACTCAAACCCCAAGCGTTCATTCCCAGGCCTTTTTGCCTGGGCTCAGGTCTCCGGAAGGAAATACCACAGCATTGTGACGGCCTGTGCTCCGATCTCGGCTCTGCTGCTTGCTTATTAGCTGTGTGACCTTGGAAAGTTACTTAACCTCTCTGAGTCCCTAGTGATGTGGTTTCGTTGTTGCAGTTCAGAGTTCTGGAAGCTATGAAAAATAATTGCAGCCGTCATTGTTCAAGTGCGTACTCAGTGCCAGGCTCTGTAGGCTTCGCGTAAAGGCTCGAGTCCTCATAGCTCCACTCTGAGTTGGCTACATTCACGTGACTCTATCCCTTCAAGCTGATTCCGATTCAAAGGAGCCCTATAGGACAGAGTAGACTAGCCTCTGTGGGTTTCTGAGGCTGTAAATCTTTATTGGAGCAGACAGCCTCATCTTTCTACTGCGAAGTGACTGGTGGATTTGAACTACTAACTCTGTGGTGAACAGCTCTGGCATGGGGCTCTTCCAAAGCTAGGACTTTCAGGGGTCAGATCGCAATTCCTGGAACACAGTGGGAACTTAAGAAAGTTCTTAACTCGGATAGCGTTTGCAATCCCTCAGGACTCCCCCAGGCAGAAAGGACCAGAATATGGAAAGAGGAGGAAATGATTTCTCTTTCTTTGTTCAAGGACCCCCTCCCCCCACTAACCCCACAGTGAGCTAAGCCTCCTGGTTTGGAGGACCTTGTTCTCAGGGGCCCAGATTCCTCGGGTCCCAATGGTCATTCCTCAGTCTCGGGGTCATTGGTGGCTTAAGGTGAGCAGATGAGCAGGGAGTTTGCTCAGGAGAGTTGCGTGGCCCTGCGAAGCCTGGTACAAAGCATTTGCGAGGGAGACAGCTCCCGTGATGATTACGGTTGGAACCCAAACCACCTCAGTCTATGGCCCACTCCATGCCTGTCCATTCAGATGTCCCCCCCACCTCCAATTAAGGGGCTTCATTAGAGGATTTAATGGGTAACCACAAGTCAGGATCAGCAAACATTAAGGATGTAGTCAGTGGTCTCCTTAGCCAGCAGCAACATCTCTCCCCGGGTCTCTGCCTCTCAGCCACACGGTCCCTTGGCTTTTGTGCCCCTGGGCCAAGAGGCCAGCCCCGCTCTCACTCTGTCTCACAGCCCCCAGTCTCTGGCCTGTGAAGAGAAGATACCTGTAGCCTAGATGCTGTTTCTCTGAGTCTCCGTGCCACAGTCTCTGGGACAGAGGCATTGGGCTTGGTGGCCTCGGTCACTTCAGCTAGATCTTGGACACGCTCTTCCTAAAGGTCCTGAGCTTTCCTTCTCCATCTCAGAAGACCTCTTTCTCTTCTGAACATTTCTTATGTCCCCCATTTCCATTTTTCAGTGTAGAGAACTGAAGCACAGTCGCCTCTTGACTGAGACAAGACTTGAAGCCGGAGCCGCATGGCCTGCTGTCTTTCCCGACTGCCCACTGGCTATCCTTGTGCCAAACAGAGAACAGTGAATCAGCTGCTTTAAGACTAGTGATAAGTGCAAACTGTCACAGACCAGTTAGCACACAATTGCATATTTTCTAACCAGACTTGGAGGCTTTTCCAGGTCCTGCCCTCCTTCCCCCTCCCGTTGTTGTTGCAATGCAGGTCAAGTCTCTTTCTTTTTTTCACAATGGTTTTCGTTGGGAACAGTGGCTCTGTTGCATTGCTCGTGCATCCCCTAATCCCTTGGAGTTATTCTTGGCACATGTGTGTGTCCTGCACAAATGTATGCAACCATGTGGTGCATCTGTGTACGTACAGACACGCATGCTTGTGTCTCTGTGGCTATGGCAGAATTAACGATGTGCTCAACTCTTGGTCAATTTCCTTTAATGCAGGAAAGAGCTCCTCTGGTAGTTATACAATCTGTTGTCAATTTGAGAGGATTAAGAGTGAAGGGTTGGAGTTTAGCCTGTCAATCAGGTAGCAGCTTGATGACCTCATTTGGAGGAGCTAAGGAAATAAATAGCTCGCTGGGGGTGGGGCAATGGCTGGGAGACAAGCTGACAAGACACATGGAGCTACACTAGTGCTCTGAGTTTGAGAAGCCACGTGGAGACCCCTGATAGCACTGAGATGCTTCCACCGCCACTGGATCCACAAGACTTCCCACCCACTGGCCTGTGATCTTCCTGCGTTCATCATCATTGCATGTGTTTGGTGAGTCTGAAGAGGACTTTATAGATTGGTATCAGACATATGGGCTGATATTGGGTTTATGGACTTGACCTGACTGGGCTGGGATGTTTTCTTAATGTATAATTACTCTTTATAGAGAGCTCGTTCTTATACATATATGAGTGTCTCTGAATTTGTTTCTCTAGTCTACCTGGATTAACACAGCTTCCCTCAGCTGGGGGTTGCAGAGTCGGTGGTGGCTCTGAGAGCTTCGGGAGAAGCCATCTTTCCATCTTCAAATGTTTCCTCATCATGGATCCCTGGTGCCATAGTCAATTACGAGTTGGGCTGCCAGCCACTAGGTCAGCAATTCGAGCCCAGGAGAAAGATGAGGCTCTCTGCTCCTGTAAAGGGTTACAGTCGGAGACCCACAGGACCAGTTAGCTCTACCCTGCCCTATAGGGTCGCTGTGAGTCAGACTGACTGGGTGGCAGTGAGTTTGTTTGTTTTGTTTTTATGTGACAGTTTTCCTGGGGAGGGGCCAGAATGAGGTGGATCTGGTCACAGATTCGCACAGAAACATTCTCTAACAATATTTCATAGTTCAACCAGCTGCCACCAGGCCACCCAAGTTACCTGAAACACTGAGCTAGGCTTTGGGCGAAAGTGACACTGGTTTGGTGGGACCACCCTAGTTCCAGAAACCTCTGGTCTAATGAGTGATTCCCTAACTTATCTAGGGTGTTGTTAAGTGACCTCTTTTGAACTATGGGGGCCTTGCGGGGCTGGCAATGGGTCTGATTTTCAGCATAAAGAGTCCTGGTTTCTATCCTCAGCCCCCAACTGTGTGCTTCCCAGCAGGTCTGGAAGGGGCTGTGCTCCCTCTGCCCCAAGCCCTCAAACAGCCCCGGTGGCTACGGTTAGCAGGGGACAGCTAGAAGGGGTGGGGTGGGGGCTTGGCCTGTTGCTGCCTCATTCTCAAAAGCCACCTGGAAGTTACTGTGAGTGGATTCTGATGCGTGGTGGACCATGTGTGCGGAGCAGGTCTGCTCCATCAGGCTGTGACCTGCTGCAGGCTTGTCTTCCCAGGTGTTCCTGGGTGGGTTCGAACCTCTGACCTTTGGGTTAGTAGTTGAGTCCATAACCGCCGTGCCATTCAGGGACTCCTCCAGAGGATTCCATAACTGTCTACTTCTGCTGCAGCCTCCAGGCCCACTATCCTGCTCCCCTGCTTCCTGCTCTCCCAGCTCTACGAGTCCCCTCCCTCCATTATTTGAGTATGTTAAGTCAGATCCTGCAGCATTGACTCCAGCCCAGGGCTCCCTGGAGTGGTGGTCAGGGGCCAGTTTCTCCCAAGGAGCTGGCCAGGCCTCTGTCCTCTGGTTGGCAGCTGAGTGTGTTAGCCATTTGCACCGACCCTCTTGCGGTCTTTGCTAGGTCAGCTGGGAACTCAGTGGGGCCTGCCTGACCACTGTAGCCCTTCTCCCACCAGCCCTAGCCATCTTCATCTAACAGCCCAGCAAACTGCGCCCCCCCCCCCACTCAGCCCAGTGGGCAGGGACAGGTGCCCAGTGTTCCTCCACCCCTGCCTCTAATTGGCTAGATGCTGAAGCCAGCAGAAACCCGCTCCAGGAGCCCAAGGACTCCGTGTGCTGAATGCCGGGCGGGAGGAAAATCGAAGATGCACGTGGTAGGGGCTTAGACCAGGTGTGTTCGATATTAAGATATCAGGCGGGGGTTAGAGCAACATCCTCTACTTCTGGGAATGTGCCTGGAGTGAGCATACAGCCAGGCCCGTGGCAGCAAAGGCCGGGCGAGAGCGTTGGCTGTGGGATCCGCAGGCCAGCCCCCAAAGTCCCTGTTCTGCTGTCCATGGACTCCCGTGCCTTAGGTGGCTCTTCTGGACAGGGGGAGTGACCAGCCCTACCTCACAGGGTCAGTGGCGTGAGAAAATCTGAGGTTAGCTGTGAAAGGCTGAGTAGAGTTGGCTATTTCACCTCACTGCCATCGAGTCAGTACTGACTCATAGAGACCTTTATAATTATGGTGGTGTGATAGAATAGGGGCAGTAGGGAGTCAGAATGTCTGGGTTCGAATCTTGGTTCCTCCAATAGGCTGTTGTGTGACTTTGGGAAAGGACATCATCTTTTGGGGCCCCCATTTTCGAATCTGGATAAAAGACCTAATGGTCATCCCCAAATCATGGTGTGGTTGCGAGGATGAAGAAAGAGTTCATTCACAGGGAGAACTTAGCACAGTTTCTGACCCCAATTAAGTGCTTAATTAACAGTGTTGATGACGATGGTGACGAGCAACGTGACAAAGGAGGCTGAGTCATCTCTAACCTTGTCTTCATGCCAGGACACCTGAATAAAGTGGATACTTCATTCTGGACATAAAGGACACTTCCCCACTGCTGGTGGGTGGATTCTGGCTTACAGCGACTCCGTAGGCCGGAGTAGAACTGCCCCATAGAGTTGCAAGGTCTAAAGCCTCTGTAAAGCCCATTGTCCCATCAGCTGCTTATCCCCAAACCCAAACAAAACTCACTACCATCAAGGTGATTCGAACTCACAGCAATCTTTTAGGACAGGGTAGAACTGGTCCTGTGGGTTTCTGAGAGACTATAACTCATAATGTGAGTAGAAAGCCTCACCTTTCCCAGAGGAGCTGGCTGGTGGTTTCGAACTGCTGACCATGCAATTAGCATCCCAATGCATAACCCATTATGCTACCAGTGGGCTCCTAGTTGCTTAACCCCAGGGCTCCTTAAAGGGTGCTGTTCCACGAATCTCCTTGGATATGTGATGGATGGATAAGCCTTGGGAGGAATGGATGTCTATCTCAGTCCTTACTCAGGCCCACTGGGCCAGCTCCCTCAACTTTCTGGTCTCAGATGGGCAGCACCCCCCCAGGCTAGGATCACCGGAGTGCCACAGAGCCTAAGGGGAGCAGTGGGCTTAGTGGAGTATTCTCCTGCCGGCTTGGCAATACAGAGCAGCTCTGAGCTGGCATCTGGAGGATCCAGCAATTTCCACTAGGACGGGTTTCAAGGGACACACACAGAGTGCTTCTGGGGCCCACAAAACAAGCATGCCTCCCCCACCCTGAGAGGAAGTCTCCCAAGATCTGCCTCAGGCTGGGAGTGGCTGCCAGGCTCTCACGTCTAGAGACTTGAACCAGACAGCAGGCCCCCAGGAGGTTCTGGAGATCCTTCTGGTCCAGGGCTTCAGACAGGTTCCTTCTGAAGCAGATAGACCAGAACCATCAGGGGGTCTTGTTAGCATGTAAGTTCTGAGTCAGTCTATGTGGGGCAGGGGTGAGGCAAGTTCTCAGCAGGGGCAGACCCCTTTGAAACTTTGGTACCAGGCTCTTTGCACACTGTCTCTTTGTTGACATGCTAGCTCAGCTCTCTGACCAGGTTGACTCGAGTCACAGATGGTATCCCAGGGGTGTGGAGTCCCAACTTCTGTACCTGTGGAGCTGGGGTCTTGACTGGGACTGCAATGCCTACCTGGGTCACCTCTCTTTACACCTCTCTCCCCATGGCTCTTCATCCTGGTTTCTGTCTCTCCCCATCCTCTCTCTCTCTCTCTCTCTCTCTCTCTCTCTCTCTCTCTCTCTCTCTCTCTCTCTCTCTCTCTCCCCAGCTGTCTGGTCCTGCCAGCTCCCCACCTCAGGTTCTCTGGAGACGCTGCTGGGATCAGCAAATGCCCTATCCCTGCCAAGAAAACCCGCATCCCCTCAGAGGCCTCTGATGGCCTCTCAAGCCAACTTCTGTGTCCTCAACGCATCCAGGTTTCCTGGGAAAACTGGCTCTAGGGTGGTCCTGGCGGGTGGTTTGGGCAGTGGCCGGGCTTGAGTCCCGTGGGAAAGTGTGTGTGTGTGAAGTGTGTGTGTGTGTGAGACATCCTCCCTTGCCCACCCCCCCCCACTCCTCCCCACCGTGGGCTCCTCTGCTGGCTCAGCCATCCGGTCACAGACCACCTGGGTGACGCCACATGGAGAGGAGAAGCGGGGACCTCAGAGCTAAGGGACAGGGCGGTCTGTGGTCTGTGGTGGGTGGTAAGGGCAGAAAGCACACATTTCCTGGTGTCTGTCTCAGTTCCCAGGCTGCTCAGCTTGGCCAGGAATTGGTGCAGGCATGAGAATCAGCGACCCTGAGCTGCTTCCGTGGGGCAGAGAGAGCCGGGCATTAGAGCCCCATCCTGGCTGTGTCCTCGGGCCAATTATGTCAGGTCTCTGCGCTCTGGACAGGAGCTCGGGAGCAGTTCCGCCCTGTCCTATGGGGTTGTTGGGGATCAGAATCGACTCGATGACAGTGAGTTTGTTTTTCTGAGAGAGGTTGGCTGCAGCCTGGAGCTCACTTATGTATGGGTCACCCAAGATGACTCCTCACCCTCCAGGTCTGGCTTCTCCCCCTTCCAGGAGTCTAATCCAAGGGCTTGCACAGTATGGTGTCTGGCTTCCCAGGGAGTGAAAGGCTAACCTGAAATGGACACATCATCCCTTGCACCATGTTCTATGTTTTTTTTTTAAAAAAACAAAGCGTTTTGTATTTTAAATACAAAATATTTACACACACACATACACACACGCACACACACTGTCAGACAGCACCAGTGCACTGCCCTGGCCTATGCCTGCAGGGCCTCGTGCGCAGTAAAGGACAGGTCTGAGAGCAGCCAGGTGGAGCAGTCTGCTGCTCACCGAAGGGTTGGCGCTTTAAAACTGCCAGGCGCCCGAGGGAGAAAGGCCAGGCGATCTGCTTCCAGACTGATTCCAGGTGAGACAGTCCACAGTATGGATAAAACACTATGTGCCTTCAATGCCCATGCAGGTTGGTGAGGTGAATGAACCAATGAGTGAGTGAATGAATGAGCGGTGCCCATCATCTTCTACCGACTAAAACAAGTCGCCAGAACAGCCCAGACTCAGCACGAGGCGAGACCCACCGGCTCCCTTTCTGTAAGGGTCTGTAGTTCAAAACCTTGGGAGAAAGATGCTCTCTCTACGCCCCTCAAGAATGACAGTCCCAGAAGCCACTGCAGCAGTTCCACCCTGTCCCAGAGGGTCAGTCCGAGTCGGCACAGGCCCGACAGCAGTGTGTGTGTGTGTGTGTGTGTGTGTGTGTGTGTGTGTTTTCTTCATGGAAAGAGGGCAGTCCAGGCATATTGGGGGGCAGAGGAGTCAGCAGCCATCTTAGCAGGCAAAGGAGCCCAGCTGCTGTTGATTCTGACTCACGGAGACCCCCGCACACACGTGTGTCAGTCTAGACTTGTGCTCTAGATGGTTTTCCACGAATGGGCAGTGGATCCCCAGGCCTTTCTTCCAAGCAGCCTTTCAGTTAAGTAATGGACCTTAACTGTTGGCACTGCCCAGGGACGCGGAATGCTAGCAAGCAGGGACTCCAACCGCTACTCTGGGGAAGGCAGCTGTGTTCTCCACCGACGGTCGGGAGGCTGTCGAGGGGGGCTCCAGCATACACCCCATCAATGCACCCTGGCAATGACCGGGGGGAGAGGCCTGAGACCCCACCTGGAGCAACTCAACGGCTTGGATGTCTCAGGTGGGAGAAGAGGGACCACCCGGCTTCCAGGGAGCGAGGTCTGAGACAGGGCTCCTAAACTGCTCAGGGTCACGCAGTTGTATTTTCCACGGCGCTCCAGCACTTTCATTTGTAAGACCAATTACGGAGCGTTTTGCACCACAATTACCGGCGTTAAAACCTCTCAGTTCCGTTTGATGAATTTTACTAGTAATTAAACAGAGGAAGCCATCACACAGGAGATTGTCCAATTGAATCTGCCCACGCACTGAACTGTGAATTCTAGCCTCTCTCCCTGGGGTCCTGCCTGGCCCCATGGCAGCAGCGGCTGGCTGTGAGCAAAAGGCTGAGGAGAGGTGCCCAGGCCGGGGCCCACAGAGCAGGGCCAGCTCGGAGGGGCTGAGATGGAGATCGGAGTGGGGAGGGGCCTGATGGTTTAGAGATGGAAGCTGGACTGTCTCCCTGCCTTCATGAATTATTTATTGACCAAATATCTCTGCAGGATTTGCTATGCACCGGTCACTGTTCTAAGCGGACTGCAAACATGAACTTCTTTCAACCACACAGCAGTTCCAAGAGGCAGACGTGTTATTACAATTCACCTGTGATGAAGGGGGACGCTGAGGCTCATAGAGGCTCACTACCATTGTGCGGGGATGCTGAACAATTGCTCAGTAGGTGATGGAGAGGCTTGGTTCCAGAGTTCCTCTTGTTTCTTTCGTCTCTTGTGGTTTCGAGGGGCATCTTGAGAGATGCTGACAGAATAGATCTGGCTGCTCCTGGCCCAGAGGGACAAAGACGGGGGGAAGCAACAGACTCTGTGAGCCTGCTTGGTGGCGGTGGCTGGGATCCAAGCAAAAGCCCAATGGAGAGGGAGAGGGAGAGGGGGCCGGGGGGTGGGGGTGGTGAGGGTGGGAAACGACAGAGCCAGGGCTGCCGGGCCAGGAGCCACTCCTCACCCGGAGGGAGTTACGGGTTTTGTCTGAGCTGAAGAGGCCATCTTCCCTGACCTCGTGTGAGAGCTGGTTACCTGGGTCCTCTTACAGCTGTCCTCTCATCCCGGGACAAAACTGGCCATTTGTGTGGCCGCTGGTGAGGGGCCAAGGGACGTCCCTCTGCCAGCGCCTCCCCAGTCTGCTATGGGTAATGCTTGTGTATCTCTCTGCCGCTCCTACCAGGCAGGGGGGCCTGTCACGGCCAGGGCTGTCAGGCCCACTCTTTGTTTTACTTTTATTGGGGGCTCTTACATCGCGTATCACAATCCACACATTCATCCAGTGTGTCACGCACATTGGCACATATGCCGCCATCATCATTTTCTAAGCATTCTCTTAGAATTTTCTTAGGCCCCTTCTTTAAACCTATCTTTGAACCTGGGAACTTTGGGCGAATGTCTGCTGTTGGCAGTTAGGTGTCTGAGGATGGGGTGTGGTGATCGGATGGGGTGTAGGGGGAGTCTAAAGAATGCCCCCCTTTCCTTGAAGGCAGAAACCTCTGCTCCAATTCTTTCTGGAGAGGCCTGCTGGTCTTCACCTCCCATGTCTGCCCTGCACCCCGGCCCTGATGTCAGTGGTGTGGTGGCTGGGTGGGTTTGGCTGACGAGGAGCCCCATCCCCAAATCTATGCCTTTGGCTCGACTCTGACTCATGGTGCCTCCTGTGCTAGAAAAGATGTGTGCATCGTCGGTTTTTCTATGGTCGACCTTCCGCGATTCCATCATCAGGCCTTGCCTGCAAGGGCCTCTGGGCAGACTGGTGGTACCAGCCTTGCATTCTGTACCCCCCAGGAACTCCTGAGATGGAACAGGGTGGGGGTGGGGGGCTGTTTCCAGGAAATGGCAGAAAAGCCAGCGGAGTCCATGTTTGCTCTACTCCGCGATGGAAATCCCACTTCTGTTTCATCTGAGTACCAGGCCAACCACAGGGCCAGAAGCTCTCCTGAGACAGGGGCTGGGCTGGTTACATTGACATGTGGGACTTCCAGAGCCATGTGGTAGAGCTAGGGGAGGAGTGAGGGTACATTTCAGAGGACAGAGGGTTGCCCAGTGTCTTGGCTACTAAGCTAAAATCTTGGTGGTTTGAACCCACTTAGAAAAACTGCGGAATAAAGACCTGGCAACCCCAGGGAGCCATTATACTCTGCAACATGGGTTCCTTCAGTTGTGGCTATGTCTCCAGATTCGTGCTCTCAAACTTGAATGGTTTTAGAGTAATGCTCACCTTGGGGGGCTTGTTACAACCAGAGATTGCAGCCCCACCTGCCCCCGGCCCCTTGCCCCAGATTTGCATCCAGGAGGTCACGGTGGGACTGGGGGTGCTGCAGCTGCTAGTCCAGGGACTGGACTCTGAGGATGATTAATCTGGACCCTTCCCATTGGACTCCTCCCCTGAGCACTGTCCCCAATTTGTTCTGGACTGCTCCTCTTCCCACCACACCCTCCGTTTGGTGTGATGGCGTGTCTGGTGCCAGGCGGGACTGGGGCACCCAAGTGATGAGCCCCAGGCAGGGCAGAGCGTGGGTGGGCATGGGAGACAGCTGTGCAGAGATGAGTGTGGGGAGTGGGCAGGGCAGGGAAGGCTGGAACGGCGCAGGAAGCTCTAGGACACTCTGGGGCCAAACTGCGAGGCCACGTGGAAAAGTGGGGTGAACACACACTATGAAGGCGATGCACTTTCTGGCTCTGTGGGGCTGTCCTTCAGAGCAAGTGCCCCCACCCCACCTCCGGCCTCAGTTTCTTCATCAGTCAAGTGGGCTCAGCATTTGTCTCATGGTTGCCGCCCGGCTAGAACTGCAGTGACAAATGAATTTGATGACAGATGACGGCGCCGGGCGCGAGCTGCCTGGGATGCATCTAGCTGTCCCCCCCTTCTTCGCTCCCCGGTCTCTTCAGCTCCAGCCCACCCTTGCCAGCCTCTGGCCCTTTCTTGGACCTTAAGATTATGTTATCATAAAAAAAGGCTGCATTTTAATTTGTGGAATGTTTCTTTCTTTCTTCCTTCTATTTTTTTTTAAAAGAAAAGCCTAATTAGGAAGCCCGTTAAATGCCTGCAATTCCAATATAATTCTATTAAATTCTCCCTGTAAAGTTAATGTTACAGACTTTTTAACAGATGTTTTAATTAGGCATTGTTATTAAAGAGAATACTGTAGAAATTAAAACCAGACCCTAAATGGGGGAAGAAAGGCAGTTTTCCTGCGTTGGCTAAATGGTAGCAGCCGCCCAGCAAAGAGCTGTTGGCAGTGGGTCATGAACAAAAGGCACTCCCGGAGTGGGCTGCCTGGCACACCCCTCACTGCTCAGCAGGAAGGGAGCATGCCCACGCCCAGTCCAGGCAGGGGTGGTGGTGGGGCTGCAGGGGTAGGCCGGGAGGGGCAGATGCCCCCTGAGGGCCTGGATTTGGGCAGCTTTGGGACCTGCTCCTGAGGTCGTCCCATTCATGTCTATTGCCTCTGTCCCAAGGGGACCACTAGGCAGGATTCCTCTTGCCCACTTTACAGATGGCGAGACTGAGGTTCAGCCGGGTCTGGTCATCTGTGCCAGTGGAGGAAGAATGGGGAGAAAGAGCCGAAGCAGAAGTTGGGCTTCGTGTTGTGTGATCTTGGCAACTTTCTCCAGCAGGAAGCTAATCTAGCGGCTGCGCCTGGCATGGACTTTGGAGCCAGAGATCGAGTGTAAACCCAGCCTTGCTCCACCCTGGCTGTTTGCTTCATCTCTTGGAGGCTCAGTTTCCTCATCTGTAAATTGGGGAAATAAAGGGGAACAGACGAGCAAACTCACTGCCAGAGAGTCGATTCTGACTCCTAGTGACCCAACAGAACAGAGGAGAACTGCCCCTTGGAGTTTGAGACTTGAAATCTGTGCAAGGCAGCTTCATCCCCCCCCCTCCCGCCCCCTGCCACGGCCCATGGCTTCAAACCACTGACCTTGTGGTTAGCAGCTCACTGCGTAACCCGCCTCACCACCAGAGGTCATTGGGGAAAATAACAGCCCCTGTTCATTCAAGGAGAGACCAGTCCCTGGAGAAGGACATCCCGCTGGGGAAAGTGGAGGGGCAGTGGAAACGAGGAAGACCCTGGACAAGAGGGATTGACTTCGTGGGTGCCACCATCGGCTCAAGCACAGAAACAATTGTGGACAGTGCAGCCCGGGCAGGGTTTTGTTCGGTTGGACATCGGGCGCCATGAGTTGGAGCTAACTGGACGGTCCCTAGCAGCAGCAACATTAACTCAAGGGGCACTGGTGGGCTCACTGGCGGAATGTCTTGCCTTCACGTGGAGACTCAGGTCTGATTCCCAGCCAGTATGGGAAGCTGTCAGTGGAGGCTTCCAGGGTGCTGTGACGCTGAACAGATTTCAGCAGAGCTTCTAGATGCAGATGGAAGAAAGAGATGGAAGAAAGGCCTGGCGATCAACTTCTGAAAACTCAGTCGATGTAAACCTGATGTACCTGATGTATCTATCAGTAGTATCTGATCTGGCATCTACCACAGGAATAGGAATAGGATGGGGGGGCCTGTTTGCTGTCTTATGTGTGGGGTCACCGGGGGCCTGAGGCCACTTGAAGGCACACAACACAGACAATAATAGCAACTGCATATCAAGTTTTAAAGCTCCAGGCTGCCGGATTGGCAAGGGCTCAGAGAGTGCTCATCCGGGATGAGGGGCAGAGTTGAGGCTCCAACCTAGATAGCTGGTTCAGTCTATCCACTTTCGCGTGCCCTGTTGCCTCGTACCCATTGGCCTACTATCTGGAAAGTAAGCTCACTCCTGGTGCCAGCCTAGTAAGGGGCCAGCCAGAGGGTATGGCCAGTGCAGCTAAGCCATCTAAGGACTAGAGATGGGAGTCTCTGGTTACCATGGATACCCCAAGGAGTCAAGTCACTCCTATTGAGATGGACCACCAACGCTACAGGGCTCCTCTCTGCAGGGAGGAGTGAGGTTGAAGAGACCCGCATTTAAGTCCTGCCCCTTTGGTCAGATCAGCCTGCACTCCACTCCTCTGAGTCTGAGTCTTCCAGGGATCCTGGGTCTGGGTGGGACTGACTGCTCCCAGGAGGTGTTGAGGTGACTGGCACGCCCTCTGGGTGCATCTGGTGACACGCTTGATTCTCCTTTCCCAGGGGGTAATTTTCTTGTCCATCCTCTAAGGCTGTCAGCCTGGGATTATTCAAATCATGTTTATTTTGGTCCTGTGACCCAGATACATCTGCCACGAGCACTTTCTCTAGAGCTCAGAACGGAGACATCACTGAAGGGGGAGCTAGCTCCCAGTGGGTCCCTGGGCACCCCACCCACAGAAGTCCTGCGGGCTCTCACCTCCCCCACCCACTGCCTCTGTTGCTACCATTCAGCTTTCAGGACAGATGGGGTGGTCCCAGACTGACCTTTGCTCAGAAGAGCCGTTCTTGGGGCTTTCCCAATGAGGACCCCTGGAGGGCTGAGGACACACTGTTGAAGGGTGACTTCATCCTGCTGACCCTGGATCTTGAGTCTCCCAGTGAGGTCTTACTCAGGGGTCCCTCTTTGTGGGCAGCAAGGTATTTTAGAAAGAGCATAGTCTCTGAATTCAGCCAGCCTTGGTCAGAATGACTAGCTGTGTGAGGGGCTTAGCCTCTCTGAGTCCCAGTGTCCTCAGATGTAAATGGAGGAGGGGAGCAACATGGGATGAAATGGGATCATGCTCCTGAAAGCAGTTGCTGCAGGGTGGTGGTGTTGGTAGGCACCACCGAGTCAATTCTGATTTATGGGAACCCTACAGGACAGAGGAGAGCTGCCCCAGAGGGCGTGCAAGGCTGTAAACTGTCGGGGAGCAGGTCGCCAGATCTTTCTCCCTTGGAGCTACTGGGTGGGTTCTAACCAGGAACCTTTGGTGAACAGCTGAGTGCTTTCGCAGTTGTACCACCAGGACGTCCTTCTGATGCATCGCAGATGTTGACAGAAGTGGGTAGGCTGAGAAGTTAGCATGTGTGCCGGGGCACGCTCCACAAAGATATACCCACAGAGAGAATGCACAGAAAATAGACCAATGGTCCTAGAAACTGGCCATGTACGGTCCCTCTGGAGAGTGAGACTGGCAATGTCTACCTATCCTTCCAGTTTGTATCATTTGAAAACCAGGAATCGATATCACTGAAAAGGCAAAGGGTGGCTAAATAGCCAGTGCCTAACCCCCCTGGTGCCTTTGAGAATGGCTGGTTGCAGGAGCAGAGATCCTCAACCAATGCAGGCTTGCTTGGCTGAGTCACGTCCTCTCGACCCCAGGGCAAGGGCGCCAGGCCACCTTGTCATTCACAGGGATTGACTCGGCCCTGAAGAACTGGTTCAAACTGTGACGTTGTCTCTTGTCAGTCATGAGATTTCAGGTAATGTCTCTGAGTCCCCATTTCCTTTTCTGTAAAATGGGAAGGTCAGAACCTTCTCGTAGGGCATTTTAGGGGAAATGAGATAGAGTGCAAGGCTTTGGGGAAATGCCTGGGCTAGGGAGGTGGAGGTGGAGGTGGCTCTGGCTGCTGTCTGTGATCCAGGGCATTGGCAACCCCCTTGAGGTCGGGGGCGTGGTGCTGGGGAGCGGCCACCATTGTTCAGCCTCCTTAGTTGAAGTCTTAGCAGCATCTACACTGCTGATATGTCTCTGCTGCCAGAGTTGCCTGCCTCTCCCACCCCACCCCCACCCACTCCTTTGATTTTGTGTCCCACTCTCCCAGGGCTCGAGGAGCTGGGTAGAAGTAAGGTGAAGGTAAAAGTGGCCTGAGGGTCCTTACAGGGCTGGGCTGGGCTGCTGGGAACCTCCTACTCCCTGAGGACCTGAAAGTATAAAGCACCCATCAACCCGTGTGAACCGGAGGGCTCTTGTTGAGACCATTGTCGCCATTCCTGGGAGCCCACGCCATCGGTTTTTTGGTTTTTTTTTGCACAAGTTAGATCACGCATTCTGATCAAAGAGAAGTTCTGCCACCAATCAAATGGAAAATAGAGAGCAAAGTTTATGGCATGATTTCATTTTTTTTTGTAAGTAAGAGAAGAATAAAACAATACATGGACCCAGCAGAGATTCGGAGCTCCCCCCCCCCTCCTTAATGTGTATTGTTTTTTGCATCAGCAACAATAATGACGATAATGATAATTAGGGTTTACTTAAAATAAAAGGATCTCACTCATTCAAGAGCTGATTGGCATGAGTCTGGGTACGGAGGTGAGTCAGGAGCCAGTGGGCTGAGTCTGGGGGCAGGATCACAGGGACATGCTTGCAGTCACGGAGGGTTCTTCTAGAGCCATGGTTCTCAACCTCCCTCAGGCCGCCACCACCGTTTCATGCAGTGCCTCATGTGGTGGTGTCCCTCCAACCATAACATGATTTTCATTGCTACTTCATAACTGTCATTTTGCTACTGTTATGAATCATAATGTGAATATCTGATATGCAGGATGTATTTTCATTGCTACAAATTGAACATAATTAAAGCATGGTGATGAATCACAAAAACAATATGTAATTATATCTTGTGAAATATTTATTTCTAATGACAAATGAATGAAATTTTGTCTTGAAGCATAGTATAGCATGGGTAACAGTCTTCACGCAGGGTACTCATAGGTGGGTGTATCTGCATGTGGAGGAGCGGTTTCTCGGTTCCTAAGGCCATTGGAAATATGTCTTTTCCGATGGTCTTAGGCGACCCCTGTGAAAGGGTCGTTTGAATTCCAAAGGGGTCGCGACCCACAGGTTGAGAACTCTTCTAGAGGCCCTAGAGAGCGTCAGAACCTATGAGAGGCTTGTCTCTCCCGACCAAACAGCATAATCTGGAGGCTAGAGGGGGTTTCAGACACAGAATAATGGTCCCCCGAATATATCCGCATAGCTTGTCTGTTAGTGTTTTGTACTGTGCTGGCGTGCATATCGCTGCGATGTAGGAAACGATGCTACTGGTATTTAAAACACTAACAGGGTCATCTTTACGGTAGACAGGTTTGAGTGGTGCTTCAAGACTCAGCCAGACTAGGATAAAGAACTTGATCTCCATGTGGAAAGGAAATGGCTGGTGCAAGCCTTCTGGATACCAGTGGCGCACTGCCTGAGAGCGTGCCGGCAGATGAGCCACTCGGTTTGAAAGGCACTCGAACTACATGGATGGAATGAAGCTTCAAGACCTTCATTTAAGGACTCAAAAGGAGAAGAAACAGCTGCAAACATCGATTAGTAATCAGAATATGGAATGTGCAAAGTACGGATCTGGGAAAACTGAAGCTGTCAAAAAGGAAATAGAATGCTTGAGTATCAGTCTCTTAGGCATTAATGAGCTGAAAGGGACTAATATTGGCCATTTTGATAGAACAACCACATGCTCCGCTATGCCGAGAATGATACATTGAAAAAGAATGGTGTCATATTCATGGCTTCTGAGCACATTTCAAGATTTATCCTGAAGTACAACTCTGTCGGTGATAGGATAATATTCCTATGCTTAGAAGGAAAAGCAGTTAAGAAGACTTTATTCAAACCAGTGTCACACTATTAATGCCAACCATGTAGAAATTGAAGATTTTACCAAGTTCATCAGTCTGAAATTGATCAAAATGCAATCAAGATGCATTGATGATTACTGATAATTAAATTTGAAAAGTGGAAACAAATAGCAAAGGAGCAGACTTTGGTAAGTGTGACCTGGATAGGAATGATATAGATTGCATGATAGATTTTTATAAATCAATGACCTACTCATTGGAAATACCTATTTTTCCCAACTGCATAAATGGTGACTAGATACACGGACCTCTTGTGCATACCAGATGAAATTCATGAGAAACAAATTGACTCTGCCTGTGGAAAGAAATGATGCAAAAGTCCAGTACTAGAAGGCAGAGCCAGGATGGAGAAAACAAACAAAAATAAAACCCATCAGTTGCTCATATTCAAGTTCAAATTGAAGCTGAAGAAAATTAAAACAAATTAATGAGCAACAAAGTACCATATATACTTGGGTATAAGCCGAGGCACCTAATTTTACCGCAGAACTGCGTTCATGTGCTGAAAAACTCAGCTTATACATGAGTATATACGGTACAAGCTTGAGTCTGTCTATTCCATCTGAATTGAGAGACCATTTCAAGAACAGGTTTGACCCATTTGACACTAATGACTGAAGTGCAGATGAGTTGTGGGGTGGCATTAAGATTTTATACATGAAGAAACCAACAGGTCATTAATAAGTCAGGAAAGAAAGAAACGACCCAAATCGAGACTGAAATGTGGTCTTGTCTTCATCGTGGTGGTGGCTGGAGCCATGGATCCTCTAGGACTTGCAGTGACTGTGCAGCAGAGTGAAAGGCAGCATGGTCCTGCATCACCCTTCCAAGAGTTGCTATGCTTGAGCCCATGACTGCAGCCGCTGTGTCTATCCTTCCCATTGCATGTCTTCCTCCTTCCTCTTTCCCCCCCCCCTCTACTTTACCAAGCATGGTGTCCTCTTCCAGGGACTGGTCTCTCTGACAACACCACCAAAGGATGTGAGACCCCAGTCTCGCCATGCTCCCTTTTAGGGAACGTTCTGGCTGTACTTCTTCCGAGACAGATTTGTTTGTTCTTTGGGCCCAAGGTCCATGATGGTTTCTTGAAAATAGGAAGGCTTACACCAAGGGAAGAGACGATGAAGTGAAAGAGCTGACTAGGACATTGCAAAGGGTGGCTCCAAAAGACAACAGAGTGTAACGAAATATGCAAAGAGCTGGAGGTAGAAACTCAAAGGGAAGTAACAGACACCCAGCCTTTCTCAAGCTGAAAGAGTCAAAGAAAAGAATTCAAGGCCGTCCATCTCCCAGGGAGGAGGAGAGAAGGGGGGGGAGGGAGGCTCCGGATAGGGCAAGATATGATGAAATAACAATCTATAAATTATCAAGAGCTCATGACGGAGGGGGGAGCAGGGAGGGAGGGGAAAAAAAAGAGGACCTGATGCAAAGGGTTTAAGTGGAGAGCAAATGCTTTGAAAATGATTAGGGCAAAGAATGTACGGATGTGCTTTATACAACTGATGTATGTATATGTATGGATTGTGATTAGAGTTGTATGAGCCCCTAATAAAATGTTTTAAAAAAAAGAATTCAAGGCTTGAGTTGAAGCATTGAAGGATTCTATGGGCAAAATATCGGATGAAAAGAATGTAGCATCACGATCAAAGGAAAATGAACAGCCTGCAATATGCAGAGGGCCCACTTTGCTTGCTGAATGTGAAGAGGGCTTGAAGCAGTAGCTGATGAAGCTCCAAGAATGGATTGCATCTCAACATAAAGGAAGCAAAACTCTTCACAACTGGACTAGGAAGTCACATCATGATAAATAGAGAAAATTTGAATTTGTCAACGATTTCATTTTCCTTGGATCCATAATCAATGCCTATGGATGCACAGTCAAGAAATCAAAGGCACATTTTATTGGCAAATCTTTTTTTTTTTTTGCCTCTTTAGAGTGTTCAAAAGCAAAGATGTCACTTAAAGGACGGGGCCCCAAGCCATGGCATTTCCTATCACTTCAAAGGCGTGCAAATGCTAGAAAATGAACAAGGAAGTTCAAAAAGAATTGGCGCATGAGGTAGTTAGTAATTATGTCAATCTGGCCAATAAACACACGTGGGGTTAATTGAAGGGTGCAGGGATAAATGGCTCGGTGAGCCTTGCCTTTCTAGTTCTTGGGTCTCTTGCTTTCTGATGGTCAGATCAGGGTGCAGCTGCCTTAGCCAGTTCCCTGCCCTTTAATTAACCCCACGTGTCCCAGGATGGCACAATAACTACCTCGGTACATTTGAATTATGGTGTTGGAAGAGAATATCGAATAAACCATGAACCAATTGCTAAAAGAAGATACAAATCTCTCTTGGAAGAAGAAGAGCCAGATTGCTCCTAGATGTCAAGGTGAAAAGATTTCATCACACATAATTTGGAAATGTAATTCGGAGGGACCAATCCCTGGAGAAGGACCTCCTGCTTGGCTAAGTAAAAGGTCAGCAAAAGAGAGGAAGACCTCCAGTGAGGTGGGCTGGCATAGTGGCTTCGATCGTGGACCCAAACGCAGCGATGGTTGTGAGGCTGGCAGGGGAATGGGCAGTGTTCTGTTCTGTTATTCACTGGGCCCCTGTGAATAGCACAGTGAGTCAGGATTGACAGCACCTGACAACAACAGCCGCTCCCATAAAGACGTCCATGTCTTGACCCCCAGCACTCATGAAGATGTGCCTTCAATTTGCAAAGAGGAGTCCAGGTTTCAGATGGAATTATGCTGCTAATCCACTGGAATTAAAATGGGGAGATCATTCTAGATTATCTGGGAGGTCTCAGGGTATTGACAGAGGCTCTCATAAGTGAAATATGGGAGTAAAAAAAAAAGATCCATGCTGGAAATGAGAAGAACTCACCTGGCCATTGTTGGCTTTGGAAGTGGATGTGGGCAGGAGCCATGCTGTGCAGGCAGTTTCTAGAAGCTGGCCGAGGCAAAGAAATAAATTCTTTCCTAGATAGCTCTGCCAACACCATGATTGTAACTCAGATACAACTTCTCTTTGGACTTCTAACTTCTAGGACTGTGTGATAATGACTTTGGGTGGATTTATGCCACTAAACTTGTGGCAATTGGTTAAAACAACCACCAGAAATTAATAAGGTAGGAATCTCTCTTTATAGGGCCAATATCAAAGGCGAATTATATTCAGCTCCCATTGAACCTCTGCATGGCGCTGGGTCCAGCTTCCACCACTACCAGAACAAGCATGGGTCTTCATGACCACCAGCTATTCAAAACTGGAGCCCTGAGGCAAAGCAGCTTGGTGTCCACGGAACTAAAGTCAAGCTTTCTGACCCGTGGAATGGGTGTATTGGGAGGTCTGGAAACATCAGTCTTCTGGTCCAGATACATTGCTTACATCTTTCTGTATAGAGAAGACATCATTCAAGACTTGGACTTGAATCCCAGCTCTACCATCTCTGCTGTGTGATTCTGGAAAAGTGACGCTATCTCTCTGAGCTTCAGCATCCCGACCTAACAAATGGGCACAGAGTTGCTGTGGGTTTTGGTGAGATGTCTTATGTGAAGCATACAGCCTCGTTTCTGGACTCTGGAGGGAAGGGAGCGATCAGGGAGGGACGCCGTAACTCACCAGTGACAGCAGGCAGCCCTCACCTGGGCTGCCATCCCAGGAGTTGCTGTAAATGCTCCCCCGGGATTCTGCCAGGAATGCCCTAAGGCTTGTCTGTTTGAAAGGCATGTGTCCCATGCTGGGCTCTGCCTGTCATCCTGCGAAACCTCTTCCAAGTTCTCAAGTCAAAATGTCCCCCCCCCCCCCGGCATTGAGACCCCCCTTTCATAGGCAGGCAAAGACGGGCATTTCCGAGCAGCAAGCAAGCCCTAAACTGATTAGTAGGTGCAGTTCTCCCCTTTCTGATTCATCCCATCTCCCTAGGAAGGCTTGGGGCTTGACACCCGCTTTTCATGTCCTTAGCGACATCTCACTGCCATGAAGGCCAGATACTTACTGAACCTTCAAATTGTGTGCTCCAAGGTGACAGTTGCTGCATTCACGACCCAGAAAGTGCCAGAGAAATCACCTGTTTCCTCCATGCCAGGCTGCACAGGACTTCCATTTGAACCAATCAAGAGACAACACGGCTAAGACCTGCCTGTCTCTGTCAGGGCCAGCGGGACTGTCTGGCCCCATGCACTTCTGGGTCAAGAGGAAAGCCGGTGAAAAATGCAGATCCTTGGGCCCCACCTTCTGGGTTCTGCAGGTCTGGCCACTTGCTTCTTTGAACCAGCTCCCCAGTGATCATCCGGCTCATGTCTGCTCGACGGAACATTGTGTGAGGGACACAGATATAGTGGACATCGTGAAGGGCCATCAAACCCACGGACCAGAAGTCAAGGTCCATCAGCTTAGCTGGTGTGGCCTCAGCCATGGTCCTTCCCCTCTCTGGGCTCCAGTGTCTTCATGGGGGAATGCCATTGTTTTACACCAACCTGAAGGAGCAGTTTTGAAGTGCCCGGCGTGATGATAAGCACTTGGTATCGTCTCACTTCATGTGCGCAGCATTCCTCGAAGTAGGAACTATTATTGATAAAGTCTGGAGGCCTCGCTGGAGGCCCCCCTACCTTGCTGTTAACTGTAAGGTTGCGTCTCAGAGAAGTGAAATCCCTGCAAAGTCGCTAGCGCCATGCTGGGCATAGCAGCTGCTTGAGAAATAGGTTCCCAGCATTGAAGCAGCTGTCAGTGACCTTGGGCATCAGCCCATTAATGAGGCTTCATCAAGACTTCACAAAACATAGGTGGCGATGAACTCAGAGAAAGGCGAAATCCTGTCCTTGTTTGGTAGTGATAATAATCTCAGTGAATAAAGAGATAGGGAGTAAACATCCAAATGGGTAGCTGACAAAGAGAGGCTCAGCGGGAAGCCCGGGACAACCCCACTAGAGTGGGAATTACAGGGTTGGTCATTCTCCTGGATTCTCTCAGAAGACATCCTTTCCTCCTTGTTCAATATTACATCAGCCAATTAGACTTCTACCAGGGAAATAATGCTTAAATGTTGTGGCAGATGAATGGAGATAGATTTATTGATATCAGCATAAGCAAATTCACTTTGTCACAATAAGGAGATCACACCAAAATAGCAAAGGGGAAGAATGAGGGGCTAGATTAAGTTGATTGCTTTCTCTTCACCGTTGTAGAACAAATGATCACTCACTTCACCGTAGCTTCTCCGGAGCTGTGCTTTGAGCCATTGACGTTCCATGGACAGGCTGATGCTACCCACCCTCTGTGGTGGTTAAGAACTTCCATCCAGGTCACGAGGCCAGCCCTGGCTTCTCTTGGAGTGGCCAGAATAGTTCTTTCATTCAACCAATAAATACTTATGGAATGTTGACTGTGCGTGAGGCGACGTGTTGGGCCCTGGAGGTACATCCTTGAACAGAATAGAGGAATGTTCTAGCTCTCACAAAGTTTACATCCTATAATGGGGGAAGACAGGTGAGGAAAACAAAATGAAAACCCACAATGCAGCGGAACAAGTAGTAGGGAAAACTAGAAGGGGGTGTGTGAAGTCTCAGTGTTGGCTGGGTAACGTTTCTATAAATTTAAATTTAGAGAGTAAAACACAAAAAGAAAAAATTTGCGCTCTCTCCTCTCCACCCCCCCTCCCTGGGTAGTGCAGACAGTTACTCAATGGCTTACTAAAAGTTGGGGAGGCTAAACCCACTCAGAGGTGCCTTGAAAGGGAAGCCCTGGAGATGGGTTTCTGGAAGGTCATGGCATTGGAAACCCCACTGAGGCCCCCCACCCCATGAGGCTGCCATTCATTGGAATGGATGTATCAGAGGATGGCGAGCGATCTAGAGGAAATGCGAGCCAGGAAAGAAGGCTAGGGCATGCTCTGGGGCAGTAGAATGTGTGGCGTGGTAGGTTTTCAAAGGCTTTATGAAAAAATTCTTTTTTCAAGAGACATTTGAGCAAAGATTTGGTGGATTTTGAAAAGGCCAACCAATGAATGCTTTCTTAGACAATCGGAAATAGAAATATTGTATGACCTAACAATATCCCTACGAGGGACATACCCTAGAGAAGTAAGAGCTGGGACATGAGCAGATAGAGGCACACCTGTGTCCATCCTAGCATTGTTCACAACAGCAAGAAGAGAGAAACAACCGAGAGCCCATCAGTGGAGGCATGGGTAAACCAACTCGGGGACAGACACACAGTGGAATACTATGCAGCGCTGAAGAATGATGACGCGCCTGTGACAGGCCCTGCAACATGGATGAACCTCGATGACATTATGTTGAGGGGTCATAGTCAGTCACAAAAGGACAAATGTTGTATGAGACCACTGCTATAAAAAGTCAGACACAATCTCTGCAGGCTGCCAGGGATGGGAGGGGATGTCACTGACTAGAGGGTAGACACACACAAGTGGGCTTCACAAAGTGTGTAGACAAATTCCAGTCTCTTTCCACTCCAATTTTCCCATGAGCTTTTGAAGCTCCATCATCTATTCATGAATATAGTACAGAGGGGGGAAACGTATGACAACTTAGCCATAGCCAAATCCTCTGGAGGAATGAAGTGCTGGACCGAGGGCTCAGGACCGTAGTGTCCAGGGGACCACCGAGGTCTGCTCCGCATCCTACACTGGTTGTTGTCTTGACTTCAGCCTCCTGAGAGACCCTGAAGCATAATCATAGAGACAAGCTGCTCTGAGATTGTTGACTCAGAGAGACTCTGTTTTTCTTTCAAAAGCTTACTCCTAAGCAGCTGAAAATTGGAGTACCATATATACTTGAGTATAAGCCAACCAAATATCAGCTGAGGCACCTAATTTTATACCCCAAACTACATAAAAATGTGCTGAAAACCTGAGGATGTTATCCCTGCTCAGAGCAGCCAATGCACAGAGAGGACCATATGGCTGGCCCCACTGCAGGATGCAACATCCCTCACTGACCCATAGCCCTATGTGGAACAACACTGGAGACACAGTGTGAGATGCACCCAATCTGACCCCACCACACTAAGGCAAAACACTGAGGAGTGCAACAGAACAGCAAGGGGAGCAGATTAAGGAAGTCACCAAGGAATACCAAAAATAGACTTTGGGGACAGGGCGTGGCACCCCATCTGACTTGACCAGAAAACACTCCTAAAGGTCAACAAACAGACCTTGAAATACTTACAGGTTTTCCTTTTTTGGTCATTTTTGTTGTTGTGTTTTCTTTTGTTGCTTTGTTTTGCTGTCTTGTTTTTGTGCATATTATTATCTCTTCAGGTCTATCTAGATAAGTTAGGTGGGATAAACAATCTGGAGGAGAAAACAATGAGACCGACAGTTCTGGGGGGACACGGGAGAGGGGGAGGTGGGGAGAAAGGTAGTGGTGTGAAACTCAGGGACAAGGGAACAAGTGTTCCAAAATCAGTGGCAAGGAAGGTATAGGAGGCCTGGTAGGGCTTGATCAGGGCAATGTAACCAAGAGGAATTACTGAAATCCAAATGAATTTTGAGCACGATAGTGGGACAACAGGAAAGTAAAAGGAAATAGAAGAAAGACAAAGGACATTTGTAGAGGTCTAAATACTGGCATGTACATATGTAAATATATTTATATATGATGATGGGGAAATAGATCTATGTGCATATATTTATAGTTTAGTATTAAGGTAGCAGATGGACATTAGGTCTCCACTCAAGTACTCTCTCAATGCAAGAACACTTTGTTCTATTTAATTGGCATTCCATGATGCTCACATACCCGACACAATTGCTGCCGACAAAGTGGGTGCATAAGCAAATGTGGTGAAGAAAGCTGATGGTGCCCGGGTATCAAAAGATATAGCGCCTGGGGTCTTAAAAGCTTGAAAATAAACAAGCAACCATCTGACTGAGAAGCAACGAAGCCCACTTCGAATAATCACACCAGCCTGTGTGATCACGAGGTGTTGATAGGATCAGGTATCAGGCATCAAAGAACAAAAAATCATATTGCAAATGAGGGGGAGTGCAGAGTGGGGACCCAAAGCCCATCTGTGGGCAACTGGACATCCTCTTACAGAAGGGTCACTGGGAGGAGACACGCCAGTCAGGGTGCAGTGTAGCAACAATGAAACATACAACTTTCCTCTAGTTCTTTAATGCTTCCCTCCCCGACTGTCATGATCCCAATTCTACCTTACAAATCTGGCTAGACCAGAGGATGTACACTAGTACAGGGAATCCTCAGGACCATTGATGAGAGTGGCAATACTGGGAGGGTGGAAGGAAGGTAGGGTAGAAATGGGGAACCAATCACAAGGATCTACCTATAACCCCCTCCCTGTGGGACAGTCAACAGAAAAGTGGGTGAAGGAAGACATCGGATGGTGTAAAACATGACAAACTCATTTATAAATTATCAAGGTTAGGGATGGAGGGAGGGTGGGGGAAGGAGGGGAAAGATGGGTTGCTGATACCAAGGGCTCGAAAGCAAATGTTTAAGAATGATGATGGCAACAAATGTACAAATGTGCTCGACACAATGAATGTTATGTATGGATTGTGATAAGAGTTGTATGAGCCTCCAATAAAATTATTTTTTAAGTGCTGAAAAAAACTCGACTTATACATGAGTATATACGGTAATTTGTTATACATTTGATGTCTTAAGGTGGGGCACCGAGTTGTGCTGTTGGAGAAATAACTATGAGGCAAAGCTCTTGGTGGGTGGAAGGTCCATAGGAGGAGATGAGGGCAGAAAGCCTGACTCACTCTTCCTGTCTTGGGGCTATTGTTATTATTATTTTTTTTTAAAGCAAATTGGTGTCTGCTGGCCGTCTCTCAGGCCGAGACCTTGGGAACCCAATGCCCCTTTCCCTTACTCTTCTGCTTCTCTCTTCCCAGGTCATCTGTGGTGCTGTCATCCTTCCTGAGGTGGTTTCAGTGAGATCTCATCCTGAAACTGAGCCAGTACTTTGGCCGGGGAGTAAGCATTTATTTGTTTTATTAAGGCCAGATCATTTTGTTAGCGAGCCAACGTAGATTTGAACAAAAACGAGAAAAGGAATTTAGCTAATTATAGACACATGTGGTGCTCAGAGAAGCGTTCGTAGATAAGGTGGGGTTTGAGGGAGGCTGAGAAGATGGTTAAGGGATAGTTGGGCAAAGGCTGTGGGCCAGGGCAGTAGAAACAGAAACAGGGGAAATGAGGGGCTGTGAGAAAGGTAGAGAGAGAGGCTTCCTAGGCACTTGGCCTGTTGATGTGGAAACAGAGAAGAGGGTGTTGGGGAGAGAGAAGTGGAGGGGGAAGGGAGGAGGGGTTGGAAAATGAGCTGGGAGACACAGGACTCATTCAGAGTCTGCTTTGCATCCTGTAAGCCCAAGGATATCCGCCGGGGGCACTTCCAGCTCTTCAGAGGTGGGAAGCCAGAGGGTGGTCCATTTGCTATAAGGGTCAGAAATACCTAATACAAATTGGAGTCAGGGAGTTAGAAAAGGAATTTCTTGATTTACGTAAAGCAAGAGAACCGGCTGGCTCCCTCTTTTAGGGCTGTCTTTGGGGGATGCCAGATTGACATCGTTCTTACTTAGTTTTTCCTTGTGTGCTCACAAAGTGGTTGCCTGGATCGTTCTTGGGTTGAATAGAGCCGAAAAGAGACATTGCGTTTGCCCCAGTATACTCCAGACAAAGACCTGCTATTTACATTGCTTGGCAATTCGGTTGGTGTAGGTCACGGATCAGTCCCTAGGTCAATCGGTGTCACCAGTGGACGTAGGGCTTTGGTTATGAAACGTGCCACTCTTGTCAGCACCCGTGGGATGCGCATCGGGGCTTGTGTGGCTGCCCAGGTGGAAATGAGAGGCTGATTCTAGCAGTGGGTAGATGTACACATGACAAGATGCAAAGGGCGCATACTTAATAGGATGGTTCAGAATGCTGCTTTGTGAGTGTGCAGAGTGTGGTCCAGTCACTAAGTCCACTCAAACAGATACACGGTGCTGGAACCTTTCCCATGCAAATGGTGTGCGCCTTTATAGATTCTATGAGCTATTGTTACACGGTACCTATGACTATATTGCCATTATTAGTCATTTGCTTCATGCCATTCATCTTTTAACCCTTTGTGTTTATTATGTGCCCAGGTGGTAGAGTGGAAAACACATTGATCTAATAACTAAAAAGTTGGTGGTTCGCATCTACCAGTTCCTCTGTGGGAGAAAGCAGAGGCGATCAGCTTTTGTAAAGATTCAAAGCTTTGAAAGCCCTAAGGAGCGGTTCTGTCCTGTCCTTTAGGGTCATTATGGGTTGGAATCAACTGGACAGTGCTAGGATTCCCTCTCAGGAGCCCATGGAGGGTGCAGATGGCTCTCATGCTTAACTCTCATCCGAAGCTGGAGGTTCAAGGTCACGTAGAGGTGACTCAGGGGGGAAAAAGGCCTAAGTGAGCTACTGCTGAAAACTCATCCATTGAAAATGGTACAGAGCCCAGTGACAGTGACCTGTGAGGTCACGTGAGTCAGGGTGGACTTGACAGCAAGTGGAAATGAGAGGTAAATTCTAAAATGTAATTGGCTTAAAACGTTTCCCCCTCAAGGGCAGGCCAAGACCTGAGCTTCCGATGGGTGTGCTAGGGCTCTGCTGCTGTCACTCAGGGGTCAGGGCTCCATCATCTCCTTTTGCCCTGGAGCCTTTCTGCCAGATGACCAACAGGGAAAGAAGGTAGAAGGAAGACCTTGGCTTTTAAACCCTGCTGAGATTTCATCACGTCTATCTGTGCTGGGCTGAGATCCTCATGGTTGGCAGTTGGAAACCCCCAGCAGCTCCATGGTAGAAAGATGGGGCTTCCAAGCCCTGTAGAGAGTTACAGTCTGGGAAACTCACAGGAGCAGGTCTACCCTGTGCTGTAGGGTCCCTGTGAGTCGGCATCACCCTGATGGCAGTGAGTCTGAGTTTAGAATTTTCTGATTCATATATCCCAACAATGAGAAGCAGTCATGCGCCTCTTCCTAGATGCAAGAAGAGCTGCTGGGAAATGTAGTCCTGGCTGGGTAGCCCTGATCCATAATCTCATGCAATAGAATGTGAACATGCAGTTTTGGTAGACAGTTGTCCACTTTGCCATTCCTTACCAGTGTGCACCCCCTATTGAGTTTTTTAATTTCCCACTCCAGTTTTTGAAGTGTGTTATACTCTGGAAAATGTGGACAATTATGGTGGAAGGTGACTGGGATCCCCTGGGAGTGACACACATCAGGCCCATCTGTGCTCTGGGTACCTAAAAGGGATGCACCAGTGGGAAGCAGAGGAAGGCGGGACATCTGAGGCTTTGTGAAGCTCTCCAGTCAGGCCAGGCCCCTGTTGTCCCCTCTCCCGCCTCTATTTTTAGAATAGTGCAGTGCCCAGGGGCGCCTTGCATTAATGTCCATACCATGTGCTGAGGACTTCTCCCCTGGATATGAATGGGCGATTGAACTAGTCAATTGGGTGATAGGTAAGTTATGTGCCAATCCCACTCTTAGGAAAACAAAATTTGGGCTCCTCAAGGTACTGTGAGGCAGCCATTATCTGCGTTCTTCAAATAGGAGAGTGAAAATGAAAAGGTAAGTGATTTGTCCAAGTGCCTTGGGCCTCAGGAAGCAGTTGGTGTGTGTGTGCAGGCACTTGGGGGAGGGGGGCAGGCATGTATATTTGACCTGCGCCATGGTGTCTTCTTGCTTAGGGGGGGAAATCGTATCATCCAGTTGGTCCAGCGCCCGGTGACCCCATATGTGTGGAACAGGACTGCTTCATAGGGTTTTCAAAGCTGGTCCGATTGGGGAGCAGATGACTATGTTAGGTGGGTTCAAACCACCAACCATTTGGCTAGTAGTTGAGTGCCTAACCATCTGTGCCATCTAAAGACTGCCTTCTGGATCCTGTTTTATAGAGTGTTAAATTCTTATTGCTGCCAAAATAAATGAGCACTCGGTGGCAACCGTAGGGGCAAAGGAGCCATAGGATTCAGTGGTGCTGGGCCTCTGGCTGGCAGATGGAGTCAATGCACCTTTACCTGGGACCAAGTTTCCAGTGCTGCATTTCTTGTCCCCTACCCATCCCATGGGGGCACCTCCACATCCCTAAAAAAGACGCTCAGTGAGGCCCCTCAGCGACTCCCAGGAATCCACTCTGTGGCTCCTGGTCGTTGTGGGGAGGGGATCACAGACATGCGCCTGGGTTGGAGGAGCCAGTTCTGCTGACTGGGCAGATGGGGCCCACGCACCGGGACCTGGGGAGATGGAGAGGAGAAGGTGGCTGAGCACAGCTCTGTGAGGCCTGGTGATTTATGAGGAGCAGCTTCCGTGGGCCATCTGGACCAGGAACTTCAGGAAGCACATCCTGTGTGGAGGCGCAGGCAGCATGGGAGCTCTGCCAGGGAGGAGGAGGAGGGCTGCGAATGGTGTGTGTGTGCGTGTGCGTGTGTGTGTGTGTGTGTGTGTGTAATTGGAGGACAGAGGCAACATGGAACGAACCAAAGCTGGAAAGGCAGAGTTCCAGGCTCTGCCTTGTAGAAAGCTAGGCCAGGCCCTCGCTTTTTGGGGCCTCCATTTCATCACCTCTCAAGCACAATGGCAGTTCTACCCACAAGGTTGTTGGGGAATTTAAATAGAGCAAGCGTTGAAGCAGAGTAATGCGCCTGCAAGGGAGGAAGTGGACATTATTGAGTATCTTCAGGTATCAAGCGGTGGGTTAGGTGCTGAGGAGGGAGACGGTTTTATAACGGTTTTATAACATGTGAGTTATTTTTCATGGGAGCCTGGGGGTCAGAGCCATTCACTTGCTGGCCGTCCTCTTTGGACTGGCCTTTGAAGGAGACAAGAGCTCAGTGGCAGGAAAGATGGCAAAGGAATCAGGTGGCGCAAAGGCACGACCCATGAAGGCCCACGATTGGTTCACTCATTTCTAACCACAGCTCTGATGGTCCCAAGTCCACATAGGTTTCTCACTGTATACGTCACATCTTCACTTGGAGGCCACGTGGGCAGCTCATGGAACATGACCAACGTGGAAGGATTATTTCCCTGTCACCAACCTCTCTGCCCCTCAGTGCGCATCCACTGCCTTCATCCACTGCCTTCCTCCCGGGTCTTTCGTACCTTTGTAGGTGGTCCAGCATTCACTGAGCCGTGGAAGTAAATACTGTAAGACACATGGAGGTTTGATTTCGCTGTTTCCTTCATTAGATCCCCTTGTCCCCGGCTTACGACTTCACATGCGTCATTCCTCTTGGAATGGAGGTCCCGACCGACCTCCCTCTCCAAATTAGTGAGCCAGACGATCCGCAAGTACTTGTCTTCTAAGTCTGCACTCCTCAACCTGTGGGTCGCGACCCCTTTGGGGGTCGAATGACCCTTTCACAGGGGGTTGCCCAATTCATAACATTAGCAACATGACAGTGATGAAGTAGCAACAAAATTAATTTTATGGTGGGGTCACCACCACACGAGGAACTGTGTGATAGGGTGGCGGCATTGGGAAGGTTGAGAACCACGGTGCTAAGTATGTTTGGCTTTGTTTACTGCTCTCCATCTGCATGGCTACAGCCACAGTCTAACCATGGAAGGGTCTTGCCTAGACAACTTCAAGAGGCTTCTAAATTGTCTCATTGCTTCTACACGAACCTTTCATCATCCGAACGCCTCACAGGTGCCAGAGGGATCTTTACAAAACAGAAATCAAAGCTCCTCCTTAAAGCCCTGATCAAAGAGACATTTTCACATTCTACATGACCAGTCACCCTACGACGCCACTATCATGTAAGAAACGCGTCATTTCTCGCCAATGTGTCTGAGGAGCGGCTGATCTCAACGGGGCTTGGTTCCAGGCTCCAGATTGGCTCAGGTCTGCTCTAGATGTCTCTTGCCCTTTTGGGACGAGTGGCTCCCTAAGGCGTATTCTTCCACTAGAGAGTAAGCCCATCGTGCAAGGTCTTGTGAAGACCCGTAGCCTAAGACATCCCTTACCCTCCATTGCTGAATGCAAGTCACTTGACCAAGTCCAAGTCCATGGTCCAAGTCCAAGTCCATATACATCATATATAGTTTGAATAAGGTCTAAACTCCAACCCCTCCGGATCTGGCTCCTGATACATCTCCAAACTCCACGCCTACCACATTTTCCCTTATCCGTTCACCCCGCTACTCATACGGCCTTCTCGGCTGTTCCAACTGTTAAGGCCTATGCATTCGTCACTCTCTCCAAGATTGTCACACGGCTGGCTTTTCCATGCCATTTGGATCTTGGATGAAATGACACCCAGGGAGCTTATTAAAGAGGCAGATTCCGACGCACAGACCCTGACAGGACAGGTCTGGAATGAACCTCAGGCCTAAGTTTCTCCCAGGTACCCACAGGTAACTCCAATGCAGGTGTATTTCTACGTACATTCCGAGAAGCACCCCGGTATCAAGGAAGCATGCCCAGGAGAGGTGGGAAAGAAGTGGAAAGCTTGAGTCTGTTGGGCCGAGGGGTGTCTGGTGCCTGGCCAAGCTTCTAGATGAGATGGTGGGTGAGTGAAACCTTGAAGGATGTGGAGGGCCTAATCTTGGGGGTATCTCATCACTGACTTGGTGGGGTGCTAGAGGAGTCAGATTACTTTCCTGGGGTCCCTCACCCTGCTCAGCCCAGGCGCTGTTGGCACAGCCTCCCGTTGAGAGACTAAATCTGACGACATTATATATGACCGCAGTCCGAGCTTCTTCAGACAGCCAATTCCACAGGAAGTCTTAGAAAGCTCTTTCACTCCAAATGATCGTTTTTAGTATCTGTCACCCAGAGCTGTCGAGATTTTATATCATCTATGAAATTCTATTAAGATTTTATTTCCTTATTTTCCTTTTGTGATGACTGGGGTTTCCTTCCTGAGAGAAGGCCTCAGGAAGTGGGCGTGTGTTGGCTGGAGCCAGGCCCTGGGGAGAGCAGGTCACTGGGGCAGACTGAGCTTCAGCGGCAGTGCAGGGATTCCGAGCCAGCACCCCATTTGAGGGCCTGTGAACCCATTTTCCAACCAGGGAATTAGAGTTAGGTGACCAGATTTTAACATTGGTTAAAAACAAACAACCCCAAAATTGATAAAACTCATATCCTGGTGAAATAGCCACATGGCAGCCCCAAAACCATATACCCTAGCTTGTTGTGCATTCTTTCCAAAAATCGGGACATTTTTAGAATGCTGCGGGATGTGGGAAAAATTGTTTAAAATCAGGACTATCCTGCCAAAGGCGGGGTGTCTGGTCACCTTACTCTAGAGCCTCCTATGACAATCCTATGAGCATTCAATGGTCACCTAGCTCTTCCTATGAACATCACGGGCTGTGGAATCAGGAGACCTGACCTAAGAGAAGAGACTTGGGTTTAAGACCTAACATCCTGTAGAGACCGGGTCTTCTGGGATGCTGTTTATTTGGATGACCTCAGGGAAGCTGTATGCCCTCTGGATTTTGTTTGTATGCGTGTGTACACTGCACAGGCTGTGGTGAGGATAACCAGATCAAGACCAGAAACCAGCTGTTGGTGCCATTTCTTGGCATCCCCACTGAGAACGACTGCTTGGGGCCTGGAGTAGAAGGGAGGGGAAGGTCGACCTTCCTCTCGTGGGGTTGTGCTTCACCATGTGAGCTTCTGGGGTTCTGGGTCTTGGCAAAGATCCTGTGGTTTCAGCTTCACCAGCCTCTCCCTGAGACCTCTCCCTGGAAGATCTGGGAGGTGAACGATCCATTGGGGTCCATGTAGTCAGAACGATTAGATGAGTGTCCAGTTTAGTGTATTATGTTGGTCCTTTCACTCCAAGCCAAAAAGACTCGACGGAGGCCAACCCACACTGACTCTTCTCCGTCACCTCCAGGGGAGCCCCAATGGCGTAGGGGTTACGCACTGGGCTGCGGTCTTCAACGTCAGCAGTGTGAAACCTCCAGCCCCTTTCTACTCCCAAGAAAAGTTACACTCTCAGAAACCCACAGGGGGAATTCTACTCTGTCCTAGAGGGCCACCAAGAGTCAGAATCGACTTGATGGCAGTGATTCGGGTGGTTTGGTTTGGTTTGGGCAGCCACCTGCAGGCTGTCCTCTCAGAAATCTGCCTTCAAGTCCAGCCCGCTCAGCTGACTGAGACTAGAGGCCAAGTCTAGCTCAGTCCCATGGGGTGGACTCAGCTTAAGTAAAGCAGGGACTTCCAAGTGCATTCTGTGCCATGCCCCTAATCTCTTACTTGAGCCCCACGGACAGACAAAAGGAATAGAGAAATACCCCAAACACAGCCATGGGCTGTTGTGTTGATTCTGGCGCCTGAGAACCCCCAGTGTGGCAGCGCAGAACTGACCTCGCTCAGGCATTCAGTGGCGGTGACCTTTCGGAGGGAGATTTTCAGTCTTTTCTTCTGAGGCACCTCTGCTTGGATTGGAACCACCAACATGTTGGTTAGTGGAAGAGTGTTTAACCATTGGTACCACCCAAGGGACTCCTAGTGGTAGGAACTATAAAAGCAAAATAAAACCAGTTGCCTGCCAGCAGACTGTGACTCCTGGGGACCCCGTGACCACCGAGTCCTGCTTCATAGGGTTTCCAGTGTTTTTATGAAAGTAACTGGCCAGGCTTTCTTTTCAAGATTCTTCTGGGTGGACTTGAACCCCTGACATTTGGGTTTGCAGTCAAATGCTTACCTGCTTACATTCACTCAGGGATAGCTATTGTTCATTGAGGGCTTCGTCTGAGCTTGGCCTGATGTCCAGTGCTTTACATTGTTTATCTCTCACAGGACTCTGACAAAGGTCAAGCCTGGTGACCCATTTTACAAGTGAGGAAGCCAAAGTCAGAGAGGTTGAGTCAGTTTCTCATCATCATTTAGATGTAGGTAGAGGAGCTGGGATTTGAACCAGGTATGTGTGTCTCCGAGGCCCCTCCTCGTGGCCTCAGAATGACTGTGGATTCCTCCTGTCTCAAGTGCTCATGAATCCCTGGGAAAATAAACAACTATTCAGACTTAGCAAGAATCCGGCATCAAAGATTATGGTTTCACCTTTCTGTTGGAAAGTTAGAATGGCATTTGCCCATCTTCCAGTAGTTTTCCTTTTTCCTAAATTCACCACGTTGTCCCAGAGAGTCCATTTAGACCGAGAACTCTTGAATGCCAGAATGCCAGAGCCAGTGGGACCACCAAGTAGAGACAGACCACCAAGTCCAGCCTTTTTGCTTTCAAGAAAGAAAAATGGAGACTCAGAGAGGATAAAGGGCTTGTGGAGGTCACAAAGTGAGTCCACTGTGAGCTAGACCCAGAGTCCATCTCCCATAGCCTTGGATTTGCTGTGACCTGCATGAGTCACCCCTTTTGAAGAATGAAACTGTCAGACAATCAGAGAGTCGATTCCAGCTTTAGTCTCAACTTCTAGAGCGGACACTAGGGACCGGAAGTGGACATCTGATCTAACACTCAAAGCCAAGGTCGGCAAGAATCTGAGAGATCAGCTTTCCTTTCTACTTCTCCTCTGTAGTCATCCACCCATGCACACTTCTGGGACTGTTAGCTACCTGCTGACACTAGTTAGAAAATAAGGCACTTAAGCAGCTGGGGGCCATTAAGAGATAATTTGATTGAGCTAGACCTAGTCATCACGCTGATTGATCTCAGCGCAAGAGCCCTCCAACCAGTGGTGCTAGTTCATGGTTAGCAATCTGGCCGGGGGATGAGAGGACTGATTTAGGGCATTTGCCCATTTCCATGGTGTAACCACTCCTACAGCAGCCCATTTCAGTACCAACATGCTATCAACCAGCTCTCATGTTTCCTAAAATGTGAACAGTTGCCTCTCGTGAGCTGATACAAGCCAGCTCTAGCACATCGTGAGCTGATACAAGCCAGCTCTAGCTTTGGACTCTTCACACATGTGAGATTTGGATTGCTAGGCTCTGTTAGCAGGCTCTCAGTGGCATGGCCATAGGATGCAACAAGTGGTGAGTGGGGGCGGACAGCTAGCTTGGATGGCTCAGCAGTAAAAGGTTGATTTCTCTGATATCACTGCCTCTGTTTCTTATTCTGATAGCAATGTGGCTCTTTGTACCCTGTTGTAGATTGTGACTTGTGGTTCACAATCTATGACGTGGCGTTCATGTAATCTGACAGATCAGGCACATTTCTCACAGTTGCAATTGTTGGTCTCCTCCTGGGATGGCAGCATGTCCTGTTGGGCTATTGTGCTGGGAACTCTTCCTCTCTGCCAGGCTCCCCAGCACTGGCCAACCCACGTTGACCTGCCACTTAACGTTCAGACTGTGGTCCTTGTCTAGGCCCTGCAACCCCGCCTCTGACCAGGTGGATGGGCTGGTGGTACTCTGAATCTCTCCTTGGCACTGACTCTCAGGCACCAGTGACGAATCAGTGATTCAGTTTGAGCAGAGAAACTGCAGACAGATGTGTTATTCTCACATCTGGCTACTTGGAAGTACAGCTGCATTTGGCCACCCACTTGTGGGGGAAGGGACCAGCACTTTTACTGAGCTGATGTTTTCATCTGTGTGGAAGAAGGCCCCCAGCTCATGTTGTGGGAGAAGTCAGGCAGGCTCCAGGAGGGCAGCTGTTTTCTTAAACCTGGGGGTTGAAACATGTTGAGAACTCAAACTCTCTGCCATCGAGTCGGCGTATAGTGACCTATAGGATGGGGCAGAACTGCCCCTGTGGTTTTCTGAGACTGTAACTCTTTCCTGGGCTAGAAAACCTCATCTTTCTCTTGTGGGGCTGCTGGTGGGTTTGAACTGCTGTTTTTGCCATTGTCAGCCCACGACGCACGTAACCAGGGCTCCTGAGAACATGTTGAGGCCCTCCTGAATTCCTGGCCAAATGTGTGGAATGGAGAGAATGGAGGGTGCCGGACACAGCACAGGACAGCACCCTACCCTGGTTGACTTGGGTCATGAGAGGAAGCACAGGGGCATTCCGACCCCCAACTTCAATGACACCTCTGCGAGGATTAGCAATCCCATCCCCCAGGTGACATCGAGCCAGAAAATTAGCAATGATCCATGAAAGGGGAAGGATGACGACATAACAGTGGAGTCTCAGTTATGCTCTAAATGAGCAAACCGATGCTAAGTCTTGCACGGAGGAGGGGCCGGGGGCTGGAGGAAGGGGGAAAAATGATTACTGGGAAGAATTCCGTGGCCCAGCCTGAACTTGACCATTGATTTCCTATTCCAGGCCCATTGACGGGCCAAGAAGGCCTTGTGGAGTGCAGTCCTGCACTTTTAGAACCCCGTGCCCCATCTCTGACCACTTACAGAAAGGAGGAGTATGTCCCTCCACCCCCCTTTCCATCCACATTGGATGCCAGGCATGTCTAAGGGAACCCGGGTCTGTGGGCATCTCACGAGAGACTCCAATTTACCAGCTGCTGGGAATTCGGATGTGTGGTTTCCAGGGGCAGGATGCTTCTGTGCGAACCAGGGCCCAATTGCTTTTGTAAGATTATAAAAGCAAAGACTTGTGTTTGCATGAAATGAAAGGCGGGTGTATTTCCTCTGGGATTTCAGTGGTCTTGAAAACAAAACCAAACAACCTTTGTTTGCTTTTGTTTTGTTTTTCTTTCTTCCTTCAACTTTGCTAAAAAGGCAAAGTAATTGATGTTGAGCTTGGTGACTTGCCCTGAACAATGCAATCATTGGGACAGCCTGTATCAGTCATTTGGAATGGAAACCAAATGTTTCCCCCATCTAGATCCATAACGTAAGACTTCTCTCCCATCTGGCCAAACCTCTTTTTGTTGAAATGGTCGCAGTGGAATTGCATTAATAAGTAGGCATCGAGCAAAACTTACTAGAGACACACTTTCAATGGTCTCTGTTAACCAAGTTGCACATTGGCCTTGTATTAATAAACATCTCTACCTGTGATTTTTTTAAAGACAGATTAGCAGAGAAGAGCCATTATGAGATGAAAGAAGAGAGCATGCTGGGAGAAAAATGAAATCAAATAGTCACCCGTGAAAATACTTCCTTCCTGGATACTATTTGGGTTTTAATTTCTTTTCTTTCTTTTTTAAAAAATATAGAATAAAATACATGATGTTGGTGCTCTTTGGAGATAGCCCACATCTGTACAGCAGTGAGACAATTCTCTAAAGTGCAGCTCTCAGTGGGGATACTTATTTAATTCATATTGGTTTGGGACCACAGCCTGTAACGAGGAAAGATACGGGTAGAGGCAGGAGATGGCAGTTGGAGGCCCATACCTTTTTGAACATGAAAGTACAAAAGGCTCATGCATGTATTTAGGTTTTAGTGAAAATCCAATAACTTGAGCAGCCGACACTTTGCTCCAGAACACTAAGAAAGATGGGTGAGCTAATCCAGGCCCCAGTTAGAGCAGCCTGGCGTTGAGGGCTGGAGCCGGGCCGGGTCTGACTGCCCCTGAGGTTGAAGATGGCCTTGACATGTTCTCTGCGGGACCAGTTGAGATCTAGTTGAATCTAAAGAATCTTCTAGGAGCATGTGTGTCCTCAGAGTTCTGCACACAGCCAGCAGGTTCTGCTGAAATCGGATTTTTGAAGGGGCTTCAAGGATGCTTGGATTTCCTGCCAGTAAACTCCCTGAGAAATGGAGAGACTGGAGTGAAAGGCAACAGAGTCCGTCCCAAACCTGGATTGCTGTGTCTTTTTGTCATTTCAAGACAGGGACATGGGGACCTCTTGGACCAGCTTGGGTTTGAGTTAGAGGGTCTAAGGCCTCTATGAGTGAGCCATCAGCCAGCAGAACAATGGCTTTGGGATGTGTGGGAAAGACTCTTTGGAAGACCAAGCACTCACCCTGAATTATCTAATTCTATCACCACCACCCTATTCTGCTACTCCCCCATCATCAAATGCTCCATGTCCCAAGTCACACCTTTACAAATGGCAGAGTCAAGAATTGAATGCAGACCACTGGCAAGGATGGCATGATCTCAGCCCACACAGTCCAGAAGGGCATCAGGTTCTGGGAGTTCAGCCTAGTGACTTGCTTTGCCCCTGAGCTTGCCTTTTGTGTGAGCCTGGGTCTTTTAGAGAAACAAATCCACCGAAACTCATGCATAAGAGAGAGTTTTATATAAAGGTTAAGTGCGCATCAAGAAAACATCCCAACATAGTGCTGCCCAAGCCCACAAGTCCAACATTAACCGATATGTCCAACACCAATACACAAAGTCCTCCTCCATCTCACAAAACAGTCGCAATGACGCCGACTGCAGGAGGAAAGCCAAGTCAGTGAGCATGTAAGTATCTCAGCGCTGGCAGGGGTCTCCACGCAGCTGCTCCAGCATCCAGGGCTATATCTGGGTAGGTCCATGTGGCTTCTCCTTAGGGATATCTTGCAGGAAGTCAGCCTTGCAAGCTGAAGCAGGGAACTTCTAAGGCAGTTGCACCCTGGTCCGACCATCAGAAAGCAAGAGACCTGAGAACTAGAAAGGCGAGGCTCACCGAGCCATTTATCCCTCCGCCCTTCAATGAACCCCACATGTGTTTATAAGCCAGGTTGACACAATAAACTAAGTAACTCACCTTTGTTTGCCAAGAACTGGTTGGAAAACTTCGTGAGCTCACCCTTTTAACCTCCTCTTCTGCACGCTGGGAAGACTTCCGTTTACCCGAGGATAAATACTTTATAGGTGGGTGAACCACTAGCAGAATTCTGCCTGACAATTGTCTGAGAAGCTCAGTCTTCTCCTTTGCAAACGAGAGAATCTCAGACTGCACCAGCTTTATCTGAAGGTCTGAACGTCATTCGTTGTGTGGTTAGAATTGCTACAGATTACCACTGCCGTGCCAATGCACAGAATCTTGTTTCCGGGTCAAGGTTGTCCTAAGTCCAGGAGGTCAGTCCATCGCTATTCCCATTTTACAGATGAGGAGGGTGACGCTGCCACCTGTGTGACTGGATATCCCCAAGTGACCCCAACAAAACCATAGCTGTTGAGTTGATTGCGACTCATGGCAGCCCCATGTGTCACACAGCAAAATGGAGCTCCTGGGGGTGCTCTTGGATGACTGTTTATGGAAGCAGATCACCAGGCCTTTCTTGTGCAGGGCCTCTGCTGGGACTTGAACCACTAAACTCTCAGTTAGGAGCCAAGAACAAACCATTTGAGCCACTCAAGGACCTCCATTTATTCAAAAAGCACTGCCATCAAGTCAGTTGTGACTCATAGAGACCCTACCCTGGAGGACGGGGTAGAACTGACACATGGGGCTTCAGAGGTTATACATCTTTTTACCCATAGAAAGCCATGTCTTTCTTCAGCCGATGGATTTCAACGGCAGACCTTGTGCTGAGCAGCCCAAAGTGTAACCCCGTTGCGTCCAGGGCTCTGATCCCTGCAGGATCTAAGTGTTAAAGGTAACTCATGTGGTAATGGAATGAGGGTTACCCTTCATAAATCCTGAGCAGGGAGGCTTTGAGTTGGGTCACTTCTGGAAGGAATGGGGAGGGTACTCTTGGCATTTCTTTTTAAAAGAAGACTTTCTGAGCAGATCCATTTTCTGTCAATGCTGGATACCCATTTTGTTTTTTCTTGTTAAATCCCCACACAGTCACATCGCTATGTCCCCTTCCCCCTGTAGTTCCTGTTTCCACTCTTCCTTTCTTAACCCTTGCGAGCTCAGTCTGTGGGTCAACAGTCCTCTTTTGGGTGATCCTAGGGGCAGAGTGCTTTCCGTCAGCAGTTTGAAACCACCAGCCACCCATGGGGGAAAGATGAGATTGTCTACTCCCGTAGGGAATTCCAGTCTTGGAAACCTACGGAGGCCATTCTACTCTGTCCCTTGGGGTGGCTACGAGTTGGGATGGACTGAATGGCCGTGAGCGAGTTTGGAGAGTTGTGAGTTCAGTCAGCCCTGGTGTTACCGGTGTCCTGTACAGACCCGCCTACTGTTTGTGTTCCCTTGACTAGCCCTGTCTGTGGTTTAATGGAGAGTGAGTCATAGGGATGGAGTACTCCGGGCCTTTCCACATGGCTCATTGCACTGAGTGGAGACACACATGTCCTGGGCGGGCACAGCCTGGCCCCAGCCCCAGCTCTTTCTCTCAGGCTATGGGTCCAGGCTCAGCTCCACTCTGGTGTTTGGGTTTGCCTGCATTGTCTTCTCCTTCCCCATGGAGTCCTGGAGCCTCGCACCCAGCCCAGCTGACCTGCCAATGATAAATACCATTTAATTACAGAACAAGCTTTTCTGCCATTCCTCTCAGAACCGCTTCTATTGCCGAAGATTAAACTTCATTCCAATACCACTGAATTACCTTTTAAACCTATTATTTCAATGTGATTAACTTCACTTCTTTTCATTTAGCTGTAAGCAAAATCTTGTTTACAAGGCAAAAATAGGCTCTGCCTTAATATCGGCAATAATAATACAAACGAACATTGCGAGGAAATAATTTATGTGGAAAACAGGGGGAAATGGCAGTGATACATGAGGCTCCCCTTCAATTAATAAAAAGGAGGAAATATTTAAAAACAATTTATCAAAGAAATATATACAGTTCATACATCATGCATTTGCAAAGAACGTGCTAATATTCATTCCACAAATAGCTCCGTGACCCCGAGATAGCAATTCTTTTGTGTGGGATGGAACCTGCTGTGGTTAAAAATCCAGGGGGGTGGTTTTGGTTAATGGGGAGCCGGAGAAGGCAAGGCCGCTTTGCAGAGCGAGGCTGGGGTGGTGGGGCATACAGTATGACACCTTCTCCCTTCCAGCCTGGTCCAAATGCACAGCGATGGAGCAAGGACATTACAAGCCCGGCAGGGCAGTTCTCAACTTCGGAAGGTTGTTTCCTAATGGTCTGCCCTCTTCCTTCCCTCCTCCTCCTCTTCCTTTTAGTCTTGTAAATACGATGTCCTACCCCCCTTGCCAATTTGCCATTTCTGCCCACGTGTGACTCAGGGACATCAGCGCCATCGTTTATGTTCCCCCACTATCACCCATCGCCCTGGCCAACCTGGCTGTCACCGCCGACTGAGACTCAGGGCCAGGAAGGTGTTTGGGGCCCCACTCCACCCTTTCCTTCGTGTCTCTCGTTTGCAGAACGGACATTCCAATCCCTGCGAAGAAGGCTCTTTATTACAAATGGAAATGGAGACAAATGGTTGGCGAGTAGAGGGAAAGGGAAAAAAAAAGCTGTATTGGAAGCAAACCCCAGAGACTGCTTCTGGAAAGTCGTGGAGGCCGGATGGCCTCTGGGAAGCGGTGGCATCTGCCAGCACCGTTATGCAAATCGTCTCCTGGCGGGGCAGGGCTGGGAGAGGAGAGGGGACATGTGACAGCGTGTTGGCAAAACAGACACCGTATGCTGTGCCCGCCCGTCTCCCTAATTTATTTTTACCGTTTTCTTTTATGGGCTTCCACGAGACGCATGTTACAGGGAGTTCCTTTACAGGGCAATTCAGAAGAATTAGCATCTGCATCATATTGAACAGCTTACAAGGAGGCCCTCTGCCCACACCCAAACCAACTTTTCTAAGGAAAACAGCCCTGTCAGGACGGAGCTTTCCACACATGGGGTCCGCACTTAGCTGACGTCGGGGGTCTTACATGGCTTCAGAGGGAGAAGGGGGCGGTGGCAAAAGCCATATCGGCCTTTGCCAGGGTGCTGAGAGCACTGTGACCACTGTGGGGACCCAGACCCAGAGCTGGGCCGCCTCCCCAAACCCACCTCTTCCTCCTCAAGTGCCCACCCCCCCACCATCACCCGGTTCCCCCCTCCAGCTCCAAGGTGGGTACATTTCCCTCTGCGATTTACGTGTTGTCTCCTCCCCGCTCACGATCCTGTTAAGAGCCTCGAGGCGCGGCCTCTTATCTGCCTCATCCGCGCGCCACCATGTCCCCGGGAAGACGCCTTAGTGGCCGAATGGTTAAACGCTCGGCTGCGTGACACCCTTATTATAAAGGAGAAAGAAAAATGGTTCTCACACCTAAGAGTAAGACTTTAAAGACTATGAGGAGGCAGGCGGGGCGGGGGACGGGGACATGAGGGCAGGGGCGGAGGGACTGGACAGTAAGAAGGGAAGGAAGCGGGGGGGAAGAAAAGGGAAAATAGAACAAAAAAGCGCACAGGGGAGGGGAGCGGGAGGGCCGGTGATTGGATGAGGGGGCGGCTGGGCGGCTCGGTGGAGTCGGTTTTCCTGTGCATGGATTAGATTCTACAACACAAGGGAAAGCTGAATTGTCAATATTATAAACAAAAGCAGAAAAACTAATAAACCAAGTTAACATTGAAAAGAGAGAGACAATAGGGGACGGCCTTCAACCCCCTCCAAATTCCTCCCCCGTCTGATCTACACACTGGTTGGAGTGGCTGTCGAGGAGGAAAAGTCCAGCTGAAACAGGCTTGCAGTCTTTTGTGACATGCAAGTTGCTTACAAACAAACAAACAAAAACAAACAAAGCGAGTTGTGCACTGCTTCAGGGTGTTTGGTGAGTCCAAGTCTCCCTCTGCTCAGCCAGGAGGTATGTCCCTGTTAAGATTTCAGCTTAGGATGTAAGATATGACAAAATAATAATAATTTATAAATTATCAAGGGTTCATGGGGGAGCAGAGCGGGGAGGGGGGGGAATGAGGAGCAAATACCAAGGGCTTAAGTGGAGAGCGAATGTTTTGAGAGTGACGAGGGAAACAAATGCACAGGAGGGCTTGACACAAGGTGTGGATGTGTGGATTGTGATAAGAGCTGCACGAGCCCCCAACAAAATGATTTAACAATAAAAAAAGATGTAAACTTTTAAAAACAGAAAAAGAAATAACTAAGAAAGTCAAACGAATTATTTATAACAAAAAAGACCAGCTGAGGATAGCCCCTGGGCGGGTGTACTTTGTTCTACCAGGTGGCCGTGAGAGAGCATGGACAGGGTGCACGCAGCGGCAGCAACAACATGAGTCTGTGGGTTAGATGGCTGAGTCCGTCCAGAGGTGCCGCAGCAGAAAGGCCTGGCACTCTTCTTTGACAAAATCAGCCCCTGAACACCCTTGGAGGCAGTTCTACTGTGACATTCTGGGTCTCCATGAATAAGAACCAACTTGGTGACAAGGGGGCGTTTTGTTTCTTGGTTCTGTCTCTATGGCTTAGACCGGGGGTCAGCAAAAGGTGCCTCTCCAGCCAGAGGCGGCTTTGGGGCACAGACATATGGTTCTGAAATTGAAAAGATTTGCAGGATCGTGTTCGGGTCATGATGTTTTCATGTGTGTGTAAAACATAGATTTGTGGTTTCTCTCAATTTTTTTACTGTTGTGAGGGACCGGGTTGCCTCTTCCCGTCTCAAAAGTATGCCGACCTGTGGCTTAGCCTGTGGCCCGGCATCTACGAGTCTAACTAAGTGCATTGCGTGTGTGAAAGGAAGGGAACCACACCTGGGGTCTGCACCGGCACGGAGGCTGTCCCGACATTGATTACACCGGCTGGCAGCCTCCACCCTGATTTCTGCACCGATATGCCTCTTTTTCCCCCTTCCTTTTTCTCTTTTGAACTTCAGTGCGGGCCATCCATCAACATTCAGATGAGGGCCTGAAGCTGAGCTGTTGAAAGTGTCCACGACACAGCTCAGGCCACCCACAAAAGTGTGGGCCTTCTCTCCCCCTCCCTGCTGTCTGATGACCTACGTCTCCCCGTCTTCTCTTACCCGGTCTGCTGACCTGCGTCTCTAAGCTCCTGCTGAGGTGCTCCAGCCCCAGCCTTGGAGCTGGGCAGGCTGAAGAGAATCAAGTGCTTTTCTTTAAGCGCTTTTGCATTTAGCTAAAACACACCCCCCACGTGGACACAACCAGTCTAACGCCCTTTCCCTCCATCGACACACCGTTGAACTCCTCTGAGAGCATCCACCAATGCTGTCATGCTGGCCACGAGCAGGGCTGACTCACTCGGACCTAGAGCGGAGCTTTGCCCTTTCTACGGAGACTGGAGGACCTTCCCCGGTAGCCCTTAGTCTCGGTTTGCCGCGCGGTGTCGATGACGGTGTGTGTCGGGAGCTTTAAACACATATCCTTAGAGCATGCTGCAGAAGGGAAGATGGAGGCGAGCCCAGGTTATTCAGGGGCAGAGCTGCACCCCCTATTCCGAGTTGCCCGATGACCTACAGCCCCTCAGAAAGCAGCTCACCGCACCAGTGGGGACCCCTGGGGTCTGCACCCCACTTTCCTATCAGAGGGGGTGGGCTTATCCGAGGGGTGAGTGGCAGACAAACAGCAGCGAGAGCATAAGTGATAGGCCCCTGGGAGGGGCCCTGCCCTCTGGGGCAGCCACTTTTAGGAGTGCCCAGGACCCCTCCAGTGGGTCCTGGCCAGCGGCAGAGCTGGAGAGTTTGCGTCCTCCAGGCTAGGGGCAGAGGCTTGGAAAGGATGGGGCACATGCCAGAAACCATCAGGGCAGGTTGACAGATGTGTTTCCAGCATCTGCCTCGCTCCTGGTGCTTGGCAGATGGGATGCAGGGACCAGGCAGCTGAGAACCTGGACCCGTTTCAAACAGCTCTGCTTCCCAGGAAAGCAGTCTTTCTGGAGGACGGTCACAGAGCCGGCAGCACCGGAGACCGGGATCAGTGAGATTGCCACTTGAACTCTGCACAAAGCCTGGGTGCGCTGTCACAGGCAAGGGCGACTGCGTGTGCTCTATGATGCCTGAATGCCCTAGAACCCCCAAGCCCACCGCGATCCAGGTGGCGTCAGCTCACAGCGCCCCTGTGTAGGGTTTCCAAGACTGTACATTTTTATAGGAGTGGACAGCCTCATCTTTCTCTGGTGGACCAGTTGTTGGGTTTGAACCACTGACCTTGCAGTTAACAGCGCAATGCCTAACCCACAGCGCCACCAGAACACCTACTCTGAAAGAATAACAGTGAGAGCGAGAGTGTGAGGGGGGGCGGAGAGGGAGGGGGAGAGAGAGAGAGAGAGAGAGAGAGAGAGAGAGAGAGAGAGAGAGAGAGAGAGAGAGAGAGAGAGAGAGAGAGAGAGAGAAATAGAGAAATCTTTATTTCTCCAGACACACCTGAGCTAGGTCCACTGGCCGGTCTGGGCTGTCAAGCTGCCGGCTGCTTTTACCTCCTAGAGCCGTGAGGTCAAATGCTCGCGCATTGCCATCGAGTTGATTCTGACTCATTGGAACTCTGAAAGAGTGTAGACCCGTCCCTGGGGGTTTCTGCGAATGTAACTCTTGATGGAAGTAGGAAGTCTCTTGCTGATACTGTGGAGCAGCTGGTGGCTTTGAACTGCTGACCTTACAGTGAGCAACCCAAGGCATAACCATGACACCAGCAGGGCCCTCCAAGGCAGATGCAGTAGTCGCTAACCAGCTGTGGCCTTGGACACTCGAAACGTGGCTGCTGCCCGCAGATGTGCTGTAAGTGTAAGCTTGTTGCTAGCTTTTGTATTTTAAAATGTAAAATACCCCATGGACAGTTTTCCTGTGGATTCTCTAGCAAATGGCTAATATTTTGGACAGGTGAGACGGAATAAAATACATTCTGAATATCAATTCCCTGCTTCTTTCTTTTTATAAATGTGGCTACTGGGAAATCTCAAGTGACACGTGGGGACTTGTATCCTATCTCTAGCTGATGGTGTCACTCGAGAAGGCAAGCCTGGTGGCGTCATCCTCGATGACTTTGTGCCTGCGTCCCTAGCACAATCTGCCCAGTCGCCTTTCCTGCTGACGGCAGGTCCCAGAGGCAGGAGCCTCTCCTCCTCTTTGGACCAGAGCATGAGTCAGATTTGGTGCTCAGAGAGCAGGAGATGCAGAGGTTGCTAAGCAGCTGCATCTCTGGTTTCTCAGGACAATTTCTGCACCAGCATCAGGACACGGCTTCTGCACTTGGCCCCGAGGCTTGGGTTTCTGCCCCCTGGGCCCAGAACGAGGCTCCAGGGTGGCTTCCCAGGGGGTCCAGCAGCCTCTCTAGCTGTTCCCATGATGGCTGGCCCTCTCCCCGGCTGACCCACAGAACCAGACTTCTGTGTCTCCCAGCCGTGCCTCCCCTTAGAACGGAAATGTAGCATTGACACCCCACCCCTGTATCTACAGATGCAATTCCTTTGGGAGTTGGGTTTTTCTTTTGTTACAGTAATAAGGTCACACCAGAGTAGGGTGAGCCAGCCCCCAAACCGATCACTTCCGTGTTACAAGAGAGAGCAGGCAAAGGGAGTTAGTGGACAGTACAGAATATGAAAATGATAATAATTTATAATTTATCAGGGGTCCATGAGTGTGGGGGAGGGGGGAGAAGAGGAGCTAACACCAAAGGCTCAAGCAGAAAGAAAACGTTTTGAAAATGATGATGGCAATGTTTGTGAAAATGTGCTTGATATAATTGATGTATGGATTGTTATAAGAGCTGTAAGAGCCCCTAAAAATGACTTAATTATTTTTAAAAAGCAGGTTGACACAGACACACACACAGAGGGAAAGGCAAACATCAGGTGAGGACTTAAGTAGAAACAGAGACACAGGATCATCAGCAGACCCCTGAAACCAGGAGCGAGGCTGGCAGGAGGGTTCCCCGGGGCCGAGACCTTGCTGTGGACTGTGAGATAGCATGTCACTGCTCTGCAAAGCCACCCATGGGCGGTGCTACTGCTTTGCAGCACAAGGCAATCAGGACACCGCCTCTGCCTGAAGTGGCTGCTGGGTCACAGGCAGGAGAGCGCAGGAGTGGGAAGAACTGGAGGCAGAAGGCAGGAGACACCCAACTGAGTCTGAGTCTCCCACACACCCACCATGTGGGGGGCCAGTGGCCTATGGGCTGCCACAGTACTGCTTTCCTTTGCACCTTGCCTCTTGGTCCAGCCGTGATTGAACTCTCCACCTTTTGCTCAGAGGTGCACACACTGGTTGTATTCTCACCTGAGGCTCCCTTTGGGGATGGTGGGGGCGGGGGGGGCTGTGCGTCACCTGAGCAGCCATTGCTGAGCCCCCTGCTTTGAGACGGGCCCTGTGATGAACACCGGTGATGCCTCAGCACCCCAAAGCTGTCTCCACCTGGTCCTGCGTGAGCTCAGTCTCATGGGGAGTGACACACACAAGTCACTAGACAGCGGGCCCAGGCCTCGAGACAAAGTCTAAGAGAGACTTAGCAAGTTCCAAGTACCACAGACAGGACACTGAGCAAATAGTCAGAGAACTGGATTATAGGAAGACAAATGCGACCCCAGGATTGGAGGAAGACTTATTAGCAAGACGCAATATGCAGATGACACAACATTGTTTGTTGAAAGTGCGGAGAACTTGAAGCAGCCACGGGGGGAGATCAAGAATGGCAGTCTTCGGTATGGATTACAAATCATTATAAAAACCAAAATTCTTACCACTGGACCAGTAGGTACCATCATGATAAAGATTGAAGTTGTTGAGGATTTTGTCTTGGTTGGATCTGCGATCCGTCCTCATGGAAGTGCAGCAGTGAAGAGGTCAAAGGGTAACTCTGCTGCAGGAAGCCTCTTCAGAGTGCTGAAAGGCAAGGATGCTGCTTTGAGGACTAAGATGCACCTGGCCCGAGCCATGGTATTTTCAGTTGCCTCCTATGCACGTGAAAGTTAGACACTCATGAAAGAAGACCGAAGGAGAATCTGTGCATTTGAATTATGTGCTGGAGAAGAATATTGAAAATATCACGGACTTCCAAAAGAACCAACACATCTGCCTTGGAAGCATTTTAGCCCGAATGCGCCTTAGAGGCAAAGATGGTGAGACTTCGTCTTACATACTTTGGACGCGCTGTCAAGAGAGACCAGTCCCTGGAGAAGGACATGGTATTTGGTAAAGCAGAGGAGCCATGGAAAAGAAGAAGGCTCTTGACAAGATGGATGGACACAGTGGCTGCAGCTATGGGCTCAAAGATAAGAACAATTGTGAGGACGGCCCAGGACCAGGCAGTGTTGTGTTCTACTGTGTCCAGGGCTGATAGGAGTCGGAACTGATTAATGGCACCTAACACCACCACCCAGCTCCAGGGAGCTGGTGCAGAGGGTCAGGGGAGACTGGAAAGCATTGAGGGGGTGGCCCAGGGCAGAACTGGCTAGAATGAAGATTTTAATGTGAGCAGAGAAAGGGATGTGAGAAGTCAGCTCTTCGGTCTGCAATTGGAGACGGGTGTTCAGAGCTGGAGTTCACAGTGGGTTGAGACAGGGGCTCAGGCTGAGGCAGTGAAGGGTGATAGGGAGTCTGTGACCCTTCAGTGGAAGGCCGTGAACCCTACAGTGACGAGGTAACAGATCTGTGCAGGGTCGCAATCTGGACACTTGGTGTTGTGTTGGACCTTGTATGTTATTGGATCTCAGAGAAGCATCAAATGGTGGAGTAGGCTGGCTGGGGCACTTGATGTCAGAGTGAGTCCTGAGCCAGGAGACCTGGCTCCCAGCCTGATTTTGCCCTCTGGCCCACTGTATGACCTTGAGCAAGCCTCATTCCTTCTTTGGAACCTAGACTCCTCATCTGTAAAATAAGGGAGCGGGACTGGTTGACCTCCAAGCCCTGAGCCTGTCCCAGGTTCAGGGATTTGGGATTCGATGCTGTGCTTGGCTGCGCCGTCCCCAGCTGTAGCTGAGAGGTCGGGGTTCAAGCCTGTTATGAAGCTGCCACTCAGAGGCTGCCACTTTTGATATTAATTTCTTTTCTGGCCCTGAGGCATGGAGGGCTTTATGATTGACTCTGAAAATTTCCTCTGATCTGGGGAGGGGTGCTGGACGTAAAAGCAAAAGGAGCTATAGCCCCAGAGCACCCCTACCCGAGGTGTGCGGCACACTGGTGTTAGGAGCCAGCTATAGCCGGACTCCCTGGAACAGGAGCTGGTGACAGCCTTTCTGTGGCTGGCCCTTACTGCCATCCCCTACTCCACTGTCCTGTGCAGAGATGTCAAAAGCCATCCATGGTGGACTGCTACCTTGTGAATTAGAATCCCGTAACCAAAGAGCTGACTCCCTCTGGGTAACCTCTGGGGCCTCCATTTGTTGATGTGTCAGTCTGGGTAGACTAGAGAAACAAATCCAGAGACACTCATATGCATATAAGAAAGAGCTTTATATGAAGAACAATTGTATATTAAGAAAACAACCCAGCCCAGTGCAGATCAAGTCCATATGTGCAATATTAGCCCTTATGTCTTAGAGCCGTCTATAAATTTCTCTTCAGACTCATGAAACACATACAATGACACCGAATGCAGGAAGATCACAGGCCAGTGGGTGGAAAGTCTTGTGGATCCAGTGGCAGTGGAAGCATCTCAGCACTGGCGTGGGTCTCCACGTGGCTCCTCCAGCTCCAGGGCTCTGGCTGCCATCAGCATAGCTCCATGTGGTTTGTCAACAGGAATAGGAAGCCAAGAGAGTGTGTCTGGCCTCCAGTGAGCTAGTTATCTCCATCACACCTCCAAATGATGTCATCACGCTGCGACCTGGTTGATAGGCTAGACACCACCCCTTCACTCTTTATAACAAACTGCCATGAAATTATGTAACTACCACAGTTGATTCATCTCATGAGGAGAGTAGAGGTGCCCACCCACCACCAAAATATCCCCCAAACAGTTGTTGGGTTGATTTCTGACTCATGGTCATCCTATGCGTGTCAGGACAAAACTGCCCCATGGGGGGAGTGAGGATGTGGGGAGCGAGGGGGGTTCAACAGCTGTTTTTTGAGAATTAGATCATCGTGTCTTTCTCCAAGACATCCCTGGGGATGGGCTTGACCCTCAAAACCTCTCATTTAAAACAGAGTACGCTGTTGACTGCATTAGGATCGTTAGGTGCCGTCCAGTCAATTTCAACTCCCAGCTTCCTCATGGGACAGGGTCAAATGACCCTGTAGGGTCCCCTGAGCTTTCTCTTTAGTGCGGTGGGTGGCAGTTGTCACAGGAGAGGCTTGTGGGTTTGAACAACTGGCCCTGCGCTTCGCAGCCGAGCACCTAACCAGTGAGCCACTAGGGCTCCTGCCATGCTCAGCATCTCACGTTCTCACTTCTGTCCCACCGTCTCCTGCGAGGCAGGGCTCGTTGCTCTACTTTCCAGCTGGGACCATGGCGCACGCCACCCTGGGATACCTGGTTGTGGTCCTTAGGTGCCAGCAAGCCCGTTTCAGCACGCAGCAATCCTGCGTGGCAGCGAGACGGCCTTACAGGGTTTCCTTAAAAGCAAGATGTCCCTTAAGAGGAAGATGCGCGTGAGTGGGCCTGACCCACGCTGTGGTCTTTCCCACCACCTCATACGCATCCAAAAGCTGGCCAGTGAATGAGAAAGGCCAAAGGAGAATGGACGCATGGCAGTAGGGTGCTGGCAAAGAAGGGCAGTCAATATGCCCACCAACGGCCAGAGGACGGAACACATCTGCCCTGCAGGAAACACAGCCAGCGTGCTCCTCAGAAGCGAGGAGGGTGAGTCTTGGTACTTTGGACATGTGAGCAGGAGAAGTCAGGCCCTGGAAAAGGACACCCTGCTTGGTATGGTAGAGGGAGAGTGAAAAAGAGCTGGACCGACACAGTGGTTCCAGCAAAGGGCTTAGACATAACACCGGTGAGCACAGTGCAGGACGGGGCCGTGATTGTTCTCTGTGCATTGGGTCGCTCTGGGCACCACCCTAGCAGCAGCATGCATTTTCACGACAGTAGATGCCCAGCCATTTCTCCCAGGGGGTGGCTGGGGGTTGGGGGGGGGTGTCCAAGGGCCAGCCTTTGTGATAGTGCCAAGCACTTAACCATGATACTTCCAGGGCTCCTAGGATCCTGTACAATACACGCATTTATGATAAAGCCTTGTCATGGCTCAGGACAGCCTCATAGCCCTGGCCTGACACAGTGGCCCAAAAGTTTCAGATTCCTCTGTAGCCTGAAAATGAAATGGTCTTTTCAGGAATAAAAGAAGTCAATAAATAAATCAGCAACACCGCCCGCTCTCTCCACCAACGTCCAAACCCCCACCCGCTGTGCATACATGTACACACTCACACACACACACACACGCAAGTCCCCTTATCAGAATAGTAAAATTAAATTCTAACGGGGCCATCAATGACACCATATCGGCGGGTGACGAGATGAAATCTCTGTTAAAAAACATCGGATCTGTCTGTTTATAGGTCTAATAAATTATGTTAAAATTGCGCTCTTATAAATCCCAGCTGTCAGGAAACCCAACAACGAATTCATCAGTTGCTCATCCGGAGGTCGGCTCCTCTGCTCCAATTTCTCACCGTGTAGATAACAAGGGGCCTCGCCGACGGGCTGGTTAAATGTCATTGGTTTCAGAGTTGTAACACGGCACGGATCATTGCTCACACATAGTCACCCAATTATATTAACCTGTGCAGCAATACGGTGTAATGACATGACATTAACACAGCCACTTCAGAGGGGCGACAACTTCCCTCCGCCACCACAGCCAGCTTCTACCCTTGTCATTTAAATGCAAAACAAAAGCTCTTGAATGGAAGGAGCTGGGACTCACTTCTCCCTGGCAGTCCCTGAGATGGGAAATATTCTGCGCTTTATCCTTTGTCCACTCCAAGGGGGTTGCCTGAGGACGTTTTTAATATTTTCCAATCAGCAGGGGAATTTTCCCCAAAGCCGGGGGCTCTCGCCTCTGGCCGCGCCCCCGGAATTGGTCATTTCTTATCGCTGGGTGCGGTTCTAGGATTGCCTCCCAAATCCGCAGCAATGAGATGATGGGATGAAAGGGCACCTGATTGAAAGACCGTCTGGGGGACGATGGCAGGACTCTGGAGGCACCTTTTCTTGCCAGGGAGCTGTCATTGCTGCTGGGTGCCTTCCAGTCCATTCTGGCGCCCAATGACCCTCCTAGAACTGTCCGGTAGGGTTATCTAGGCTGTAGTCCTTGGAGACAGATCTCCAAGTCTTGGGCTGTTGTGAACCGCCAACCTTTCTGTTAAGAGCCTGTGTGCTTGACTGTTAGTGCCACCAGGATTCCTTGGTGCGAGATACAAACCCCAAACCAAACTCATTGCCACTGGGTCGATTCCACCTCAGAGCGACCCTAAGGAGCAGGGATATGAGGAGAAGAGAAATGGCCCTAGCTCAGAGGTTCTCAACCTTCCTCATGCCACGACCTTTTCATACAGTTCCTCTTGTGGTGGTGAGCCCCCAACCATAACATTATTTTCGTTGCTACTTCATCACTGTCATTTTGCTGCTGTTATGAATTGTCAAGTAAATATCTGATATGCAGCATGTATTTTCATTGTTACAAATTGAACATAATTACAGCATAGTGATTAATTGCGAAAACAATATGTAATTATATCTTATGAAATCTTTATTTCTGATGACAAATAAATGAAATTTTGTCTTGAAGCATGGTGTAGCATGGGTAACAGTCTTCACGCAGGGTGCTCATAGGTGGGCATATCTGCATGTGGGCAGACCCACCCAGAGATGGATAGAGGAGCGGTGTCTCTGTGCCTAAAACCATCGGAAATAGGTGTTTGTCGATGGTCTTAGGGGACCCCTGTGAAAGGGTCGCTCAATCCCTAAAGGGGCCGTGATCCACAGGTTGAGACCCGCTGCCCTAGCCGATTCCAAACGCTTGAGCTCCCACACAGTGCATGGCCCACGTTGGGATGGGGGGATACGCTGTGGTGGGGCTGTCCTGTGCCTTGCAGTGGGCTGAGCAGCATCTTGGACCTCTATCCCCAAGTGATGCTGCCATCCCCCAACCAAAAATGTCGCCACCTACTGCCACCAAGTGGATTCCAAGGCTATGGATCCTTAAGGGAGCAGAGAACCTCATCCCTAATCCACGGAGCAGCTTGTGGATTTGAACCCATGACCTTGGGGCTAGCAGTCCTGAGTTTTCCTGACAGTGCTACAATGCCCCTAGGGGGAGCAGCATGGCCCCTGCTTGAGAGTGATTACTGCAGGGCAGGGATTTTCACTCTAGAAGCAGTCAGCACAGTCACGGTCCACTGGATCTGTGCTGGGCTCCGGCCCTATCAGCTGCTCTGGAACTTCCTGATGAAGGAGGGCCCTAGCTTTGGATTGTGACAAAGGCGAGCTGTCTACTCCTGTCAAGATTTAATGTCTTGGAAACCTGCAGGGGCAATTCTACTCTGATCCACGGGGTCCCTATGAGTCGGCTTTGACTCAAGGGCAATGAGCATCTTGGAGTTCCCCAAATGGATATCCTCTTTGGGGAGACAAGTAGCTGTGCTCCCCTGACTTCTCATGGTTGAATCCCAGGTTCTCTGCTTAATGGCTGTGGCATCTGTAGGCCTCCTCCGTTGCTTCGTCTTTAGCATGGGGTCAACAATCATCTCGTGCTCCTGGAGCTGTTGTGAGGACTGAGTGATTTGTACAAGCACAGCATGAAGGCCTGGCCCCACAGCCGTCAGTACTTGGTGGCCTTCTTATTCTCATTGAAGTCCACACTTGCAGGATCCGGAGGTAGAAGTAGGTCCAAACCTCAGGGGCAGAGCCAAGACAGGCCATGGTCAGGTGCCCCTGATTTCTCTAATCGGATCAGCTTCTACTCTTCCCTTTGCTCAATCTGTTCCAGGCACAGGAGCCCAGGGGGCATAGTGATGACATGTTGGATTGCTAGCTGCAAGGTTAACAGTTCACAACCACCAACTTCTCTGTAGGAGAAAGACGGGGCTTTCTACTCCCACAAAGAGTTACAGTCTCAGAAGCCCACAGGGGCAGTTCCGCCCTGTTCTAGAGCATTGCTCCGTGTTGGCATTGACTCAATGGCAGTGTGTTTGCTTTGGGTTTATTTCAGCCACCGTGGCCTTCCTAACGTTTCCTGAACATCCCAGCGATGCTCTCCTCTCAGGGTCTCTGCCCTTTCTGCCTGGGCTGCTCTTCCCTGGGCAGCCACATGGCTCACTCCCTTACGTCTTTGCTCAAATAAATGTGACTTTATATTTGAAGTGTTGATTCCTGATGTCCTTCTTTGATGCTAGCCTCCTTCCTAGCACGTGTCACCCTCAGAATAAAAGCTGTTTTATTTGTTGGTGGTGGTGGTTGTCTGTCTGCCCCACTAGAGTGCTGTTTCTCAGAAGACAGGGGGTTCTGTCTTCCTTTCACTGCAATGATGCATCGCCTAGACCAATGCCTGGCAGGGAGGAGGAGATGCTCAGGAGAGAGTTGTTGAATGAATGAATGAGTGAATGAATGAGTGAATGAATGAATGAGTGAATGAATGAACGAACCCTCTAGGCATCCAGCAAAGAAACAACTTCCCCTAAAGGGCAAAAATCAGACTGCTTCCAGGTTTGGCTACAGCTCCGAAAGCTGTGTAGCAATGGGATGGGACCATCGCTATGGGATGCTGAGCGATCCTTTATAACTCAAAGCCACACTGTTTTCAGTTAACTCCTCATTCATTTGTGAAGACAGCACACGCATGTGAACACGTGTACTGTGCATGTTCCTCATAGGGAAACACAAAAGCAAGTCAGACATCACCCTCGAAGGGATATTCCACTTGAATGAGATCGTTTACATTTGGGGACACACGGAGGGGTAACTCTAGATATAAAATCAGAATCGTGAACAGGGAAACCAGTTAAACTCAGAACTGGGTCTATGAATACGATTACAAAGCAATACAATTACCCAAAACAGTTCTTGAGAAAGATGAGTACCAATTTAAGAAATGCTATGTAGTCTTCTTATGTAGGCAGAGTCAATGATGATAATCTGACTCATGGCATTGACAAACAGATAAATCCAGGGTCTAGTACTGTTTTTCCAAACAAAAAGAAAACCACTGAGAACATACGAGCATTTTACTCTTCAATGATACAAGGGAAAGCAAAGCAAAACCACCGACAACAAAAATCCCGACTTTGTAAGAATATCTTTGCCTGCTTTTCCTAGTGCTTCTTCTAGTTAAAATTTTTTTCTTGAAAATTTAGAAAATCAGGCACAATGATGATGGAAAACAAAGCTAATGGCAAATAAAAATAATAATAAGGTGCAAGAAACAATGCACCACATAACAGTGTATCAAGACTCAGCATACTAACTCTCTAAGTGGAATAAACTGTAATATAAGGTGTAGCTTTTGAGACTGCATTAAAGCAAGCAAGCGAACAACACCATTTACAAATGTTGTGTAAGATTTAAACCTAAGTCAAAATGACACAGAAAAGCGAGGGAAAATCCTAAAGAATACTCAGTGAGGCAGTTTTATTTGGATAGAGATGCAATCCACAGGGAGAAAAATAATAGCCATGAACCTTGAGATGCCAAATAACATAACATTAAAAGTTAAATAATGAAAACTATAAAGAATACAAGGGGAAAGAGATGTAACCCACTAAAGGCAGAGGGATTTGATATACTCTCAGAAGCATACCAAGGGCATAAAATACAAATAAGGATGTTAATGAGTTGAGCAATAGATGTATTTTGCCTCTTTATCATATCAAAGGAGCCTGATGTCCTAGTGGCTCTGTGTTGGGTGCTAACTGCAAGGTCAGCAGTTTGAAATCACCAGCCACCCCTCAGGAGAAAGATGGGGCTTTCAACTGCCATAAAGACTTTGTCTTGCGTACTTTGGACATATTCTTAAGAGACACCAGTCCCTGGAGGAGGACATCATCATGTTTGGTAAAGCAGAGGGGTGGCCAAAAAAGAGGAAGGCCCTGAACGAGATATAGGATATAGGATGATGCAGGACCGTGCAGTGTTCTGTTTTAGTCGTGCATAGGATCTCTATGGGTCGGAGCGGACTCAATGGCACCTACCAACATCACAGAGTTATAGTCTCAAAAACTGACAGGGGCAGTTTTACCTTGTCTTACGGGGTAGCTGTGAGTTGGCAGCGAAAAGATGGCAGTGAGTTGGTTGTATTTCTTTTAAACATATCAAGACTCCCTTGACCCTGGGAGATAGAGATAAAAATGTTTGCGACTCCACAGTCTTAGGCTGTCAACTGTTCTCTCAACCTACCAGCCTGCTTCCTCTCGTTTCTCACGCTTTCCTTCCCAGAGTCTGTGCGAGCTCACAGGTTTCCATGAAAACCCACTTGAGCAAGTTGTCTTGTGGACTTAGAATGAGTCCCATTGGCCCAACAGCTGAGGCCTTGGCTATTAACCCAAAAGACCTGATAATCTGCTTTCCTAAAGATTGCAGGCAAGAGGACTCTATGGAGATAGTCCTGCTCGGTGTCACACGGAGTCACTATGAGTTGGAATTGACTTGACCTCATCCAACAACAACTTGAAAGGTCTGGGGTATTCCATATGGAAGGATCATGTAGCTCATTGTCCCATGCTCTGTCCATGTCTGCACCAATTATTTCCACTTTACTTCCACAAGTCCAGGCTTTCCAAAAATAATAAGACCCAGGGAAGTAGAGCCTGGCCCCCTGTTTGGGTGGATTCTTACCATACCTGCAGCCTCTATGAATCTAACTTGCTTTCCCTAAAAGTCTAATAACCAAAAAGCTCTTCTATTTCTTGAGCAAATGACCACTGATAAAGTAAATATATATTTAAGTCTGTGGCTCTCTCTAGACCATTAGTCTTCACACTTTTTGAACATGACTTTATACAGGAAGCATTTCTAAGCAATTTATATTAAATTCCAATATGATTACAGTTGTTAATTATGTAGACATGCCAAAGTATTAATATTTTGAACTTTGTAGTTATTAAATCTTTTTATGATGCACCTCTATATTCAAAACCCTTTCAAGCAAGAGTATATCCAAATATGTGCTTATTGTTAATAATAGTTAACCTGTCCAATACTAATATAGCACAGAAAACTAATACAAAACTAGAGGCTAAAAAGAAACAGGTAATATAAATACTAATATTTCCTTCTATACTCCATTACATCAACCCATGATCCCCCTGAGAATCATACCCTGAATCTTGCTTTAAAATAAATGTGTTTTTTAAAAGTTGGAATGTTGACACAAAATTTTAAAGTTTATATTAGCCAAAAATTTTTAATAGGTTTCCTACAATAAGATTTATATAAGTAAAATTCTCTGAACACAGCACAATAATTCAGGAAACAGTAAGAGTGAGCTAAGGGTGAAAATTTTAATTAATGGAAAGAAAAGGGATCTTTGGCTTGGAGAAGAACTAAAATAGCAGGTCTGAGAGATTTCAGACAAAAAGCCTGGGAACATTATTTAATACACTAATGGGCTGTGACCACAACTGTATTTTATTTTGAATTAATTTATATAAATTAATTTATTTAGTTGACTTAATTTTTAAAATAAAGAAGTCTAAAAATTACAGAAGTACTTTATTCAAAAAATTGGGGGGGGAGGATATCTTAGAAAAAGAATTGAAATGCAATATTCAAGGACAATAGCAGAAAGCAAATTATTTAGACAGTTGAAATACGGTAAAATTAATAACTAAAGTTAGAAGAAGTTCCATAAATGCCAATAAGAGAAACGTTTCTTACATAATTAATAAAAGGTAAAACTATAATGAAAAGGGGCAATTACCTTAAAAGAGACAATTTTAAGAAGAAGAAGCTAATAACAAATTCAAGGCGGTTTTATAATGACATTCTTCCTTCTTTACAAGTTATTATTTTTTCACTATCAACTCTTTCGGAAATTATAGCAGGACTGGATGCTTAGAATAAATTTATATCAAAATTATATAAGGAAAGAACAGTTGGAATCAATCTTGCTTTTGAAGAGGAAAAAAACAACCAAAAACGCACAACCAAAACCAAGCCCAATGTTAAGAGAAGAATACACCACTAACACATAAGGTGAATTCAGGACTGCAAGGATGGTTCGGCATTATACAATCTACCTTTAAAAATTGGTTTTCTCTTTGTCATAGTATCATGTGGAAAATGTCTGGATCCAAATTTCCCAAATTTGGAGGCTGTGTTTGAGAGGTTCTGATTTACCATTTTCTGTCTCTATGAAATAGAAAAAGTTCATCTTGAGGGACTTTTGGATGAGCTCAGAGAGATGGGCAGGATCCTTCAGAGCTACTAAGGGCACTGAATGGTCCATGGTTTCCATCTGTCGCAGTATAACAGAGGGAGCAGATAGTGACTTCATGGGTGAATCTCTACTGGCGGTGACAAGGATAGACACTCCAAATTATAGGCCTCAGTTATATTCAAGCTGCTTCTCACCTGGGCAGTTCTTGATCATGTGTTATCCTGTGTTAACCTGTACTCCGGGAAGGAAAGCAGCAGAGATTGGCTTATTTTACAGCGCTCAATTGTTAAGTGAAAATAAGAAGTCCAATTATAATACAGAGGAGCCCTGGCGATGAACAGGCTGGATAGGTCAAATGCAAAAATATTATTATCATCATCTGGATGATGACTATGAAGGAATTTGATAAAACTCGCTATCTACTTCTGGTTCCTAAAATCGTAGTTAATATGGAGTTGAAGAATGCCTGTCACTCACTCACTCACTTACTCACTCACTCACTCACTGCCATTAAATCGATGCTGACACATAGCCAGCCTGTAAGACAGGAAAGATTTCCCCTGTGATTTTCCAAGACTCTTTACAGGAGTAGAAAGTCCCATCTTTCCCTTAAGGAGTGGCTGCTGGCTTCGTACTACTGACCTTGCAGTAGCATAACAACTTTGCCACCAGGGGTCCTTGGAGGATGCCTACTCAAGAAAATTGCTGCCTTCAACTAGCAGCCAAATCCATACACGGTGAAATAAAAAGGTGTTTCTATGCAAATCAACACTAAGATGAAAAGTCCCCCTCCAAAATAGACACTAGTCAAATGGTCAAAGCCAGTAGAGACCCTGGCGATGCGCAAGAGCTAAAGACAAAAGGTTAAACACGATGACACTCATCATCTTGCAATATCAGTGATCACAAACAATAAACTAGTGGACTCACAGGTAGACGCAAACTGAACAGGTACGGGAAAGTGAATGGGACCCTACCCATGAGTGTATAAGTTTGGTTAGGATATTTCTAGGGGTTTAGGACCATAATCTCAGGGGACATGTAGTCAGTTGATATTACATAGTCCACAAAGGGAATGCCCTACATCCTACTTTAGTGGGTATTGACCAGGGTCTTAAAAGTTTGTGAGCAATTATCTAGGATGCACCAATTGGTCTTTCTCCATCTGGAGCAAAGAAGAGTGAGAAAAATTAAAAAAAAAAACTATGGATAACAATAAAATACAACAACCCTCAAGATTAAAAAAAAAATCCAAGGTAAAAATCAGTCCAAAGGATGAATAGGCCACTCGAACCAAGCCTCTGCTACTCAGAGATCTGAAAAACTAGATGGTGCCTGGCTATTACAACAGACCTTCTGAACAGGATCATAATAGATAGTATAGGATACAGTGAGAAAAATTAGAACAAAATTCAAAATCATAAGCCAGGCCAGTCTTAATGACCTGATAGCGACTAGTAGAACCCCCGAGACTGGCCCTTGCTGTTGCTGTGAGGTACAGTCAAGTCAGTTCTCTCTCATGCGAACCCCGTGTACAATAGAAGGAACCTTTGCCCGCTCCTGTGCCTTCTCCAGAGTCTTTTCTATGTTTGAGCCCATTGTTTCAGGCACTGTGCCAATTCACTTTGTTGATGGTCTTCCTCGTTTTTTGCTGACCCTGAATAACCTTGGGGGGACAAAACCATTCTCTGGTTGAGAATCACTTTTCTAGAAAGTCTAGGGATGCGGTATAATAAGAAAACCTATCTGCCAATGATAATGATAGAAGTCATCATCATTGCTCTAGATGTTCTAGTAAATTCAATGAGATTTTAATACCTTTTCACTATTGAAAGAAAGGATTGTTATTATTTTTGGAGGATATACTTAGGATCACTTAAGAGAATTAACTAGAAAATCTATGGAGAGTCATACAAACATTCAGTAAGGTGACTGGGTGTGAAATAGATAACAAAAGAATGATTCAAAATTCCTGCAACCATTTAGAAAATATCATGAAAAATTTTTTCATTATCATTAGCATCAGAAATAGAAAATATTGAGTGATAAACTGGCCAAAAAACATGGACTAGAATTCAGATGAAGATGCCATTTTATTTATGTTCTTGGCTCCGTCGATTGACCGTAACCATTGTCTTCAGGATAAAGACCCAAAGTTGCTCTGGTCCCTGCTTCCTTCTTTGTACCCATCTAGAGGCTTCCTCCCGCTCCCTCCCTGGCCTCTCGGAGCACCCAGGAGATTTTAATTCAACATCCCACGTCACCTGGTTCTGTTCATCTTGCACATCCCAGCCCTTTTATCTTACGTGAAATGATTTTCAGACTCTTGACCACAACCATCACTTTGGTAGGCATGTGTTCAAATGTTGTGTTGTTCGTTGCTGCTGCGTTGGCAGTGACGCGCTGTGACCCCACGTGTCACAGAGCAGAACTGAGCTCCATCCAGAGGGTTCTCTGGGCAGTCACTGCAAAGGAAGCACACATCTCCAGGTCCATGGGGCTTGTGTGTGCGTGTGTGTGTATGTGTGGGGGGGGGGGGTTCAATCATTTAGGTCACGGTGGAGTGCAGTTTATGTGACCTGCCCACCGCTGCTATGAAGTAGATTCTAACTCAAATGGCCTCTTTGAGTTCCTGAGACTTTACATTTTTTAAATTATTTTTAAAAATCATTTTATGAGGGGCTCATACAACTCGTATTACAATCCATTCATACATCAATGTGTAAAGCACATTTGTACATTCATTGCCCTCATCATTCTCAAAACATTTGCTCTCCACCTGGCATCAGCTCCTCATTTTTCCCCTCCCTCCCCACTCCCTGCTCCCTCGTGAACCCTTGATAATGTATAAATTATTATTTTGTCATAATTTTCACTGTTCAACGTCTCCCTTCATCCACTTTTCGATTGTCTGTCCTCAGGGAGGAGGTTATATGTAGATCCTTGTCATCGGTTCCCCCTTTCCAACCCACCCTCCCTCCACCCTCCCAGTATCGCCACTCACACCACTGGTCTGAAGACAGCCTCCTCTTTCTCCCGTGGAGTGACCGGCGCATTCACTTCTGCTGACCTCATGGTGGGCAGCCCCATGTGTAGCCCGACATGCCAGCAGGGCTCCTTGGTGTCACCTAGGGAATCTCACTGAGGTCATCCAAATCTCATTGTGCATGTGGGGTCACATGCAACACCCTAAATAGAATCTGACCAGCATCAAATATGCTACCTTTCTAGTCTTCCCCTTCGTTGATCTGTTCACTCACATTTCTGCATTCCGATGCTCCTGCATTTAAATCTTGTTCCTGACACTTAGTAGCAAGACGCACAATCTCTTTGAGCCTCTTTTCCCCCTTCACTAAGACGCTGAGAACGGTACCTCCTCTCAGTGCTATGACATTAGCCAGTGCACAGCGGCTGTTCTTTCCCCCCTTCTGTGTCCCGATTAGTCACATCCTGAATCTCCTACCATCATCCCCGGCCATTGTTCATGCCGACGTGAGTTCTTGGGTGGCCCGTTGGTGAAGCCAGTGGGTTGGACTCTTTGCCCCCATTTGCCCTGCCCCCTTCTAGTCATCTCTGCAGCGTGATCTTTGTAAAACACTGATCATATAGATGATTTCTCTTCCAGTACCTTGGGTGGCTCCCCACTGCTTCCCTAAAGTTCGAACTTGTTATCAGTAATTGGTCTGCTCCTGCCTTTCCAGCACCATCTTCATCTCTCCCTCCCTCTAGGCATGTCCCTCCCTGTCTGGTTTGGGAGATCCTGGGCTTGCCACGCCCTGGGCAGAGGAAGAACGATTCCACATAGGCTTCCCTGCTGACGCTGCCCTTTCTCAGTAGAGTTCTCAACCAAGAGGCAACCAAAGACAAGTCAGCATGGCTGCCACTGGGGCTACCATACAGGGCTTCCCCTCCTAGAGAGGAGCCCCAGGGAGGCCCGGTGAACTCACTGGGGGCAGGGCGGTGAGAAGGCATCCAGGTGGATTTCTTTCCCAGAGCCAGGAAATCAGCCCTGGGGCTCTGGAGGCCCCATTTCTGAGCACAACAGCCTCCCCCTACCCAACACCTCATTGGCCACGGACACTTCCATTTCACGGTCAATTGGCCATAATTTCAATTATGTAGGAAGCTTTTATTTTACATGCAAATTCCAAAATGACTCAGAAATCTGTGGCGAGGCCTAGGTATACGTTTAAGCCCTCGCCTTCGACATCACCATCGCGAGTGGTCCCAGTGCACCCAGAGGGCTTTGTGAGCAGCGATTTTTGAAAGACTCTCAGAGGTGAGGAGACTGATATAGAGCAGACACTAAATACTAGATGGCCAAATGCTTTTAAAAATATATTTTCTTGAAGAGAAGGTTGCTAAATATTTCATGAAGACATCATGTTTATCATTTAACATACCTTGCATTTCAAGCTATTCACAAGTGTTGTGTTTTGTTGTTTTTGGTGATCATTTCAGGCTAAGCATCCTGAGTTTTGATTTGGAGAGTCAGGTCTGGATTTAGGGTTTAGCCCTGGATGGGATGAGCCTTCTGGCTCAGAACACTTTGTCTACTTCCCCTGGCCCAGCCCCTTCTCCCCCAACTCGCCTTGGCTCAGGATGACAAAACAGATAAAGCCAAATCTCTGCAAAGTCAGCAGCCCAAGCCCTGGCCCACTGACGGGCTCAAGATGTGAGAGGGAAGCCTTGGGGGATGGTGGTTCTCAGCCTTGCTTGCCCAGTAGGATCGTCCAGAGCATTTTGAGACCCTGGGTGGTACAAACAATGCACTTGGCTGGTAACTGAAAGGATGGAGGGTCAAGTCCACTCAGCGGCATCTTGGAAGAAAGGCCTGGAGATCTACTACTCAGAGTGTCAGCCTCTGGAAACCCTATGAAGCACAGGTCTCCTCCAACTCACATGGGCAACCAGGAATGTAGAGGGCTAGACAAGGAGAGGCTGATGAATGTTGAACACCTGTCATGCCTCAGGGGCTGTGCCAGGGCGCTTCCTGAAGTCCGGTCTTCATAACGCTACTGGGAAGGAAGGATCGCCACCTTGTTGCCTAGGTGAGGAATCAGCGACTCAGAGTAAAGTGACTTGGCCAAGGTCACTGAGCCCAAGTTGGAGGTGGCACCCGTGGGCAAGTGGGTCAGACTGGCTCTAAAGCCTGTGGTCTTTGGTTTCCCAAGTGAGCATGCGCTGAGAGAAAGAACTGAACCACATCACACATGGCAATTGGTTGGTGGCATCGCCTCTCGGTCCTTCCTGGGGTGGATTTGAACAGTGTTGCTGCCCTTCCTGTTCCCTGAGGGACAAGCACGGGATAAAATGGAACTGGGCTGCAGGGAGCATCATGGCCCCTCAGTCCTGACCTCACTGACCCTTCTGCAATCATGAATGGGCTCACGCAAGCCCATGATGTGCTAGTTTGCATGGATGCCCGTGTGTGCACGCATATGTGCAGTAGGCCATTGAACGATTCTGACCGAGGCTCTGCTGGGCAGCAGGCACTGACTATGTGCCACTGCCAGATACACAGGGAGGTTCTTTATTGGAAAAAAACAGGAAAAGAAACTCACAGCCATCGAGTCCATTCCAATTCATAGTGACCCAGTAGGACAGGTTAGAACTGCCCCTCTGGGTTTCTGAGACTGTAACTGCTTATGGAAGTAGAAAGCCTCACCCTTCTCTTACAGAAAGGCTGGTGGTTTTGAACTGCAGACCTTGTGGTTAGCAACCCAAGGCATAACCACTATGCCACCTGGGCTCCTTGTTTATTGGAGAAGAGATTAAAATGATAAGCCCCGGAACCAAGTGGCTTGGTTTGTGACCCCAGTTAGCTAGCTGTGCAAACTCAGTCAAGTCTCTTAGCTTCCAACCTTTTCTTCTCCTATGGACCAGAAGTCCTACACTGATGACTCAGGATGTAGACCTGGGGGGTGGGGGGGCAGGGAGAGGTACAGGCCCGTGACCTCGGAGTCTGTCCCTGAAGCTGAGGCTGCGGTGGCGCAGCTGTGTCTGCCCGGATCCCTCTCATGCTGAGGTGTCAGCTTCCACGGGGATCAGGTATCAAGCCAAGCACAGCCAAGGCCAGCCAGAGGAGAGCTGGGGGCTGGGGGCATCCCTACTGATGTGAGGTGGGGGTGGGCATGAGGGGAGTCACCCCACCTGGTCTCTTTCCTCCCACTTCCTCTCAATTCCTTGACCAGAGGGGGCAAGGATGGGCATCTTTTCTTCTTCCTGAAATTTACCTGGCTGCTGCCAGACCTGGGGTCTTTCCCATCCCCTCTCGGACAGCCAGGCAGATGGCCAGCCAGTCCGGTATCTCAGAGAGGGAGGGAGGGCAGTGCTGCGAGGAAAAGCGTGTGCTCTGGCCTTGGACACTCCCACGAGCAGCAGTACTGCCCAGGGGCTGTCATCTTCACCCTGGCAACCTAGTGATTGCCCATCGGGCTGCTAACTGCCAGGTCAGCAGTTCGAGACTACCAGCAGTCTGAAGTCACCAGCTGCTCCATAGAGGGAAGACTTGGCTTTCTATTCCCATAGTTAGTCTCAGAAACTCACAGGGACAGTACTGCCCTGTTTTATAAGGTCAGTATGAGTCAGAATAGACTCTATGACAGTTGGGATTTAAATTTTTTTCCATCTTTGCCCGATTGTCAGATCTTTCTCTCATGGAGCCACCGGTGGGTTTGAGCCACCAAAGTTTTGGTTCCGCCGAGCACTTCACCGTTGCACACCACCAGGGCTCCTTGTTTCAAGAGTTCGGCTTGTTCAATCTTCCTGATGTTATTCCCTAAAAACCAAACCAAGCAAAACCCAGACTGATTTCAGGGATGCTTTGAATCTATCAGCAAGTCATTTCCCCTTGGCTGACCCTTATCAGGCACTCTCCCTGTAGTGTCTCGGTGGAAAGGACGTACACTGAGTTGAACAGACAGACACGGGCCCTTTGACCTGTGTTGCCTTCCGGAACCAGGCCTCATCTTCACCATCGTGTCCAGGGGATCAAAGTTGGTGCCACCACCCAAGGACCAGGTTGACATCACGAACTGAGTCCTGAGTGAGGTGCTACCTCTGTTCTTGCAGTGTCACACAAAGCCAGGTTGAGGGACCATCTGAAAAACAAAGGGCTTGATGGTCGCAATAAATGTTAAGGTCAGGGAAGGTTGAGAAAGACTGGGGAGCTGTCCCAGAGGGAGGGAGCCTGGAGAAACGGCAAGTCGAAGCAGCATGTGACCCAGCATTGGCTCCTGCACTGAGAAAATAGGTGGCTATAAAGGACATTATTGGGAGAACTGACAAAATTTGAATATAGACTGTGAACTCACTAATCGTACTGCATCTATGTTAATTTCCTGATTTTGATCATGGTACCCTGGTTATGCAAGAGACTGTCCTGGTTCCTAGGAAGTTCACCCTGGAGTTGTAGGGAAGACAGCCAGAAGGAGCCTTGGGATGACAGCTCCTGTGGGAGAACTCAGATATGGGACGAGAGCAGAGGTCTTGCTGTGCTCTGTGGGCACACTAGAATGACCACCACTCGCCCGCCCCCCCCTTCCAGGGCTGTGCCACCAACCAGGCCACCAGCGTAGAGGTGGTGTCCTGGTCCATGACAATCCTCAGAACCTCCCTTTCTGCCCCATGAGCTCCCTGCTTGGAGAACAGGCCCAAGACAGAATGTTCTTCTGCGTGCATGCTATCTCTGCCCCCAGTCAAGTTCCACCAGAAAATACAGGGACGTAAAATTAACTCGACGGGGAAATGGATATTTGACTGAAGCTTTGGCTCAAACAATTCATCGTGTGCCATCACGCATCTACACACACCCAGGATCATGGGTGTTTTAGCTGAAAGGAGGGAATTCATTCCTCCCTGGAAACATCTCTGCGACTCATTTCACAAGAGTTGGGGAGAGTGGAGAATGCACCAGGCAGCAAGCACTGACTGAGCACCCCCAAAGGGCTAGAGGCTGTTGAGGACCCTTTTCAGGGATGGCTTCTTGAAAGCCTCACCATGACCCTGGAGATCACTGTCAATGCCCCAAGCTGACACTTGAGGAAACTGAGACCCATTTAGAGCTATGGGGCAAGCCTGAGGTTGCCCAGCTAGGCAGGGACAGGCCAGTGTTACCAGGTAGGGAAAATCACCACTTCCCTCACCAAGGGCAGAATGTCATCGTTATTGGCCATCGAGTTGATGCCAACTCAAGGCAAACATGTTCTCTGAGTATCCTGACCTGAGTGTCTTCCTGACCAACTAGGGGTCATCCCAGGAATGTCCACACCCCCCTGGACTTGCAGTCATTCTTGGTTCAATCTGGTTGTGCCCAAAGCTGATCAGAGAGTTTGAGAAGCACCGGGGACAGTGGATCACATGATAGAGCATGCAACAAAAAAAAGGAAATCACACGGGGGCTTTGAACTGGTTTGTTCTAGCTGGTCCTTTGGTTTTGAATTTCCATTCGCAGTCTCAGATTCCAGATCTGAGACTACATTTAAACAAGACCGCCAGGTGATATATTTGGGTACATGATAATCAAGAGGGGTGGGAGGTGGTGGTGAAATATCTTGTCAAAAATGTAGACTTGGAATCAGTCTATCTGGGGTGGGAAAGGCAAATTTTCAGCAGGGGGTTGAACCGGACCGATTGGGTTTGAAGCCCTGTATTAAAGTCAGGCTCCCAAGCTTCGTCCTTAGATAGCTCTGTAACCAGGCCAAAGGGAGGCCGGATCCACCTATTTCCCAAGCCCACGGTGACATCATTCCAGGCTTGGAGACCACCCTCTGCAGAACGTTGTCTTGTGTGATGGGCTTGTGGGGACCACCTCTCAGCTGCAGCCCCATGCCCAGGCTTGCAGCCCAGGACCCTCGAGACAGCGCTGTGGTCAGTGCAGGTTTCTCGGAAGAGCGGCCCTCCTCCAGCGAGTGATTGTGGAGACCAGAAAAGGCTTCAGACCGGCTAGGGAGCGGTTAATGGCACTTTCAGCAACAGAGAAATAATGACGGCTTTAGCATTTTATAAAAGTTGCTTTGAAATCTAATTAGAATATGAAAGTTGAGATCTCGGGCTATTTTTAACCAGTGCACGAGTTCTGCAGGATTGATCAATACTGGAGCTGTGAGCTGCCCGTCAGCTTGCGCTGGGCTGGGAGCGAGCCTCCTCTGGAAGAGGCCAGGCTCCTCCGTACTAGGACAGCCGGGTGCAGATGGAGAAGGCTGCAGTTAGAAGCAAATGGGGCTGTCCTGGCGCAGGGAGTGGTTACGAGGGACAAGGGGAGGTCACGCAATTTCCAGACCTTCTGAAATGTCCCCACCTGACTCCTGAGAGCTATAGTGTGAATGGTGGAGGGCCTCCTCTGCTACATTAGATAACACCTCCGGGTGACCCTACAGAACAGAATAGAATGGCACCATACATTTCTAAGGCTGTAATCTACTGTACTGCCCCTGTGGATTTCTTTACGGGAGTAGATAGCCCCAAATTTAGTAGATAGCCTCTCAGAGTAGGTGGTGGTCTTGAACTGCTGATCTTGTGGATCACAGCCCAACGTGGAACCACTATGCCGTTAGTGCTCCTTCCTCGTGATAATAACCCAGACCACAAGCAAACCCATTGCCTGCTAATTGATTCTGACTCAATAGCAACCCCGTAGGACAGAATAGAACTGACCTACAGGGTTTCCAAGCCTGGAAGACGTCCTGGAAGCAGGCTGCCACACCGTTCTCCATTGGATGGGCTGGGGGTTTGAACCAAAGCCCTCTCAGCAACTGACAGCTCGACCACTTTGCCCACCCCCAGGGTTTCTTATACCAGCAGCCGCAGAAAAACTCAACAAGCAAGCAAGCAAACAAACAAACAAAGCATCCCAGTTGCCATCAAGTCAGTTGTAGCTCATAGTGACTCTATCTTGGCTTCTCCAAGGCTGCGAACCTTCCCAGGAGCAGACAGCCTCCTCTTTCTCCCATGGAGTGGCTGGTGGGCTTGAACTGGCAGCTTTGTTGTTAGCAGCCCAATGCTGACCCCCAGGGCCAGCAACCAAAAAACCCAAACTCAAGGCTACGGAGGCCATTCCAACTCACTCACAGTGACGCTGCAGGACAGGGCCGAACTGTCCCTGTGAATTTCCCAGATTGTAACTCTTTCCTACAGGGGTAGAAAGCCCCGTCTTTCTCCTTGGGAGTGGTTGTTGGTGCTTTTGAACTGCAGACCTGGCGATCGCAGGCCAACAGGCAACCACTATGTCCCCAAAGGCTTCCGATAGAATCACCAGGGCTTTTTAAATAGCTAGCCCCTACAGGACACATCCAGGGTGCCCCATGGGCACGCATGCATTTAGTTGGTCGTCCCAACTCCACGAGGTTTGTGCAGGCAGAGGCACCTGCCTTATGAGTGTAAGCAAAGTATCCAGGCGTGTGTCTCATACAGAGCAGGGGCCCCCTGGTACTCATTCTAGCCCTTTTCCGAGGGGTCTCAGGGGCCTGAGCGCCCCCACCCAGTAGTCAACGTCTCCGAGCCACGGCCGGGCCATTACTGATCCTGGAGCCACCAAGGGAACGCAGGCAGCTCAGGCTGCCGCACTGGCGCGAGCTAGTGCGCACGCAGAGCCAGAGACAGCGAGGAGACCTGGGCGAGGCTGCTTCCCGGGAACCTCCCAGGCAGCTTCGCCTTCCGTTAAGAGCAGTAACGCCGGAGGCCATTTTTCACTTTTAAATAGCTTTCATTCTATGTCTTAATAAATGCGCGTCTGTTGATTTGTGTAAGCATGCTGTGGGAAGTCTGCAAATGGCTGTCATCCGCACCGAGGGCACGTGTAAGCACCAGCCAGCGCTTTTGAATAATGAATCCCTCCCGTAAACGACGGACGCTATTCATAATAATTCCTTGCTTTTCTCATTTTGCCGCGTACAGTAGCGATTAATCAATTTGCAATGTTATGTCACCCGCAACAAATTGCTAGCACCAAGACAAATTTATTGCTTTATGATAAAAGAACTTGTTTAGGTAGAAATAAATTAAATTTGGGTAGGGGGGTTGTTATTGTGACTTGATGGTGACGGAGGTGACCCACGGAGACCGGTGCTGGGTGAGGGTGAGGGTGTCACCGCCAGAGAGCCCCGATTGCACAGCGCCACATGCGTGGGAGCCCTTATCTGCCAGCAGATGATAGGCCGGAGCCCCGGCTGCTTCTCTGGAAGTCACTGGAGACTCTGTCAGCAGGTGTGCTTTGGGGCTGTCTGTACAGAGCTTTGTACAACCAGCAGCAGAAGGCAAACCCGCCCTCTTTCTAGGATTCTGTAGACTCTTAAGACACTCCCCCAGTCACCTTTTACCTTGAGTTGAAGGTAAAAGGAACTTCTATGCTAGGAACTGGGAATGGGGTTCAGAGGTCCGAGGGGGTGGGCTGGGATTTGATGCTTCCATTTATTGGAGGCTTCTGATATATTGCAGGCAACCCTGGTTTGGCTGAGTGGGTTGCTCATTGGGTGCTAATCCAAAGGTCAGCAGATTGAAACCACCAGCCATTCCACAGAAGAAAGACCAGACACCCTACTTCTGTAAAGTTACAGTCTCAGGGCTCACAGGGGTCAGTTCTGTAGGACTGCGATGGGTCGGAATCGACTCCATGGTCGTGAGGTTGGCTGTGGCTTGGTCTGGCAGATTAAACGATAGGGTGGTGGCAGCCAAAAGGGGTCGCCAAAACTGTGATGTCGTAAATGTGGCATGGCACGAATGAAGGCTTCCACCGTGCGCAGAGTTTCATTCTGAGTCATCAGGCTATTCCCACAGATAGGTCAACCGTCTCAGACGGAGGCCCTTTTTAAAATCAAGGCTGGGCTGGCTGGCTGGGTCTTGCAGCCCCACTGTGGCCCAGGGTAGCGAGGGGAAGCATGGCCCCGTTCCTCCATCTGATGTTAAAAGGAATCAGCCCGGAGATGGGGTGGTGGAGACGCTACTGGCTTCCAGGACAAGGCGCATGTCATCAATTTATACTCCATTAATTTGGAATGAGTCTGCTGCGGAATCAGGGGCGAATCTATTAATTCTGTGCACCCCCAACACACTCGCACACGCAGTGTCAGGCTCCCCAAAAAGCAAGGTAAGCACAGGCTGACTTGTGTTTACTTACTAATCCGTAGTGAGCAATTTCACTTGTTTTTTTTTTTTTTCTTTTTTTCTCACGGCATCAAAGGGTCAGCTCCTAGGTACAGCTGGCACCGCTCTCTCTCCCAACCCTGCAGCTCTGTCCTAGAGGATCAAAGCCTCTTTTCCCATTTACCCGCCCAACAGGGACGGAGGCCCTGGTCATCAAGGGGACCACGGGCTTCCTTGTGCTTACACACTAGTCTTTATCGAGCAGGTGCACATGCTTCCCCTGTAAGCAGGTACTTCACCCCTGCACACACACTCATGGGCACACTTGGGATAGGTCCCCCCACCCCCTGCCCCGAGCAACCTGAGAGTAACATGATCTGTGAAAAGCAGTTTTTAGCAAGGAGGTAAATCTGCACTAGCATCCCGGTGAGTGGGTGCTGGGTGTCGGGGACTCAAAATCCTACCGTCACTCCCATCTGCTCCTAAAGCAGACTTGGGACCACCTTGCAGACCACCACCTGCCAGGGAAAGATGTTACCTTACCACCCACCCCCACCCCCTCACTTGCTTGGGCCTAGTTCCTGATATCCTCAGCTTTGGGTGTGGGGATGGAGGTGGGGGAGAGGCCTCCTGCCTGCAGAGGTGCCTGCAGCCTTTCTGCAGCGTCTTGGCCACATCCCCTCCACCCCCAGCCCACTCCCAATGCTCTAGGAGAGACACCCTTGTCAGAGACCCTTTGGCTGCCTTGAAGCTGGAGGGCCCCACAGAGGGCTCAGGGCTGTCCCCAGGGAAGGGACATGGACTCACCTAGGGACAGGTCCGTTGTCTTCCATCCGACCAGATCTCTGGGCTGGCATCAGCCTGAGCCCCAGCCTGGCGGCCAGCACCCTGCGTGCCCCTGGCCAGCCCTGCCCACTCCTCAGACGCCCCCAGTCTGGGCTTCTGGATCGACTCATAGCTTCGTGGGGCTCTGCGGCCCCTGCTCCCGCTGCCCGCCCGCTGGCTAATTCTGATTATTTCCCCTTCTCCTTGCTCTCTTGGGCGCCTTTATTCCTGACCGTGCATTTTCTCCGGGCTCAGGATTAAAAAAAAAAAAAACCCACACTGCTAATATCCTTGTCAGCCTTTTCCTAAATCATTGCTGTGCGGCTCCAGGGAGCCACGGGCCAGTGCCTTCGGGGCCCGCAGATGCCATAGTGGGCCTTCCTGCCTTGAGTCCCGCAGGCCCCTGTCTGGGTCTCCCCAGCCCAGAGGCCTGGATGCTCTGAGAAGCACCCAGCGGAGAAGGCAGGGGGCCGAGAATGAGGGCTGTTGCACCTCTCTTCTCACAAGTGACTTTTCTCAAATGCTTTCTAATTATTAAAAAAAAATTAAAGCATTCCCCTCTCCAGGATCTCATTGCTGCTATTGTCTCTGTTTTACAGATGCGCGAAAGCAGCCTCAGAGGCTTTAGTGGGCTGCTCCAGGCTGCACAGCGACGAAGGGGCCAGGACTCCATTCTCCATGCGCGCCAAGCAGGTCGGTACTGAAAGAGTGACGGTCTCTATTAGAAAGACAGGGCCCCTGGTTGGGGTAAATGGCTTGCCCTCAGTTGCTAATGCCAAGGTTGGTGACTTGAGCTCGCCCAGTAGCACCACGCAAGAAAGGCCTGAGGATTCTCTTCCATAAAGATGACAGCCAGGAAAATCCAAAGGAGTTTCATTCTCCCCTGTAGGCCATGGAGTCTCTATGGCTTGGAATCGACCTGGCAGTAGGGGATGTGATCTGGTTTATGTGACAGATGAGGGAGGCTCCTGTTGCTCGTGGTTGTTCCACGTCAGGTGGTGGAGCTAGAAATGGAATCCAGGCATCCTGGTGTCCAGACCAGAACTGCAGGGACCACATCGTCTGCCCACACCTGCCCTGGTCATGGTGGCAGTGCACAGCTCTGGACGGAGGCCAGTCTTGATGTGTTGTGTGTGAAAGCCCCACACCCAAGTGCCCAAGTGGCTAGAGGACTCTCTGGCTTTGCCTCTTGCACCAGGTGCCCCCAGGGCTTGGGCAGGAAGCTCAGAGTGAGCTTTCCAGGTAGAAAGAAAGGTGGTTCATCGCCTCTGTTCATCACCTGGTTTGTCTTGAATGACATCTGCATCTCATTCTATCCAATGTGACTCTGGTTGGTAAAAGGAGTTTTCCAAGATTCTGGTTTGATCCCAGCATGAAGGTTCCACTCAGCGAATACCCTCTCTTCCAGGTGGCCAGCCTGCTCTCAGCCCTCCCCTCTGGGCCTCTCTGAATGGTCAGATTCCTATTGATGGATGTGGTGACTTTCTCCCAGCCCCCATACTTCCTGTGCTCAGAAGTGTGCTGACAGTCATGTGGACACTCACATAGACACCCACATGCCCAACCATTATGGTCTCATACTCTCTCTCTGTCTCTCCTGTCTCTGTCTCTCTCTCTCACACACACATCCTCTCTCTTCACCCACACAGAGACACTGTCCCATGCATCACCTTCAGAGACCCAGAAGTGTACACACACATGCCACCCGCACGTACATGCATAAATCTGCAAACATAAGCCACTTAGAGGCAAAAAGTCCATGTCTACAGGCATGGGGGCCACTCCTCCCTGGTCACCTATGCCCGCTGCCCAAGCAAAGCTGTGTGTTCTCCATAGTTCAGAGACCATGGCCTGATGGGTTTGGGCATCTGACCCAGCTGGAAGCCTGCTGGGTGCACGCCCTCACACGACACCCTCCGTGGATGCAGCCTGGACCCACAGCTGGGGCCTCTCCTGTCCTGCTTCTCTCAGACAGCCCGGCCCAGACTATCGCTAGGTAGCATCTGCCCGCATCTCCCTGGGAATCAGATAGGCAGCCTTCCTGTGGGTCCCCGGGCCCTACCACCACCTCCCCTTGCCCAGCTCAGCATTTTTCCAATAACTCACCAAGGTCAACTGTTGCTTGCTCAGAGCTTTCCCACCTGGTGCTCTGCCCTCTCCCAGGACAAATCCCATCTTATCTCCTGCTGGCCGCTCAGCCCAAGCAGCCTAGACAGGGAAGGTGAGCCAGGCTGGCTGCTGACCTCCGGCTTGTCCCCTGCCACCAGACTTGGGAAGAGGACACTGTGAGACCACACAAGGCCAGAGGTCTATTGGCTGGGACTTGAAGCCCAGTGCTCCACTTGTCCTCTCTTGAACTCTAGGTCTGTTTCTGTGAGACAGGCGTAACCACTTGACCTTGCAGGTTGGCTGGGAGGAGGAAGTGAAGTCAAATGAGGGCAAAGGGAGCTACATGCTAAAACGAGGTGAACACGACTGTTTCCATAGCTCCCTTCCTTCTGGTTTGCCTGGACCTTTAGGAACCCCTGGGGACTCCGGCAGGGATGGCATGGAGAAGCTGAGACGGCTCAGTGGGGAGGCCAGAGGGCCCAGAGGCTGTGCTGGGTGGGGGGCTTCTTTTGGCAAAGGTAGGAGATAGCTGGGTCGGAGAGTGACCCCTCCACTGGGATAAGGTCCCTGGGCTGCAGGTCATTGCTTGGCTCTTGTCTGCGAGGTCAAGGGCATCACCTTCAGAGGCCGAAACCTTCTTCTTCTCAGGGCCAGGGCAGGGGCCCACCTGACTACTGTACTCCGTCTCTGCTGGCATTTTCACGTATATTATCCCGTTTAATTGCGAAGCAATTTAGCGAGGGAGATCGCAACCTTAAAAGCCGAGGCTCTGGAAGATGACCGGGCCCAGAGGGACCACAGTAGGCATTGAACCCTGGACATCTGACTTCCCATCACGGCGGCCGCCCTGCCCTCTGGCCCACAGCGGACTCCAGAATCAACTCGACAGCCGTGTGTTGAGGCAGAGATGCTGAAGCCGGCTCCCTCGGCCCGGGAGGGCAGAATGCGGGAGTCATCCATCCTGCGAGCAATACTTACAGCAGATCTTACTCCGTAGGACAGGGCAGACAAAGCCCTGGTTTATGCAGCTGAGTGTGAAATATAGCTCGTGTCTTAGGGCATTTGTATAAAAAGACGATTGCTTTCCTGTCACAGCCTCCAAGCCACCTGTTCCAGAAGAACTGCCTTCCTGCTTGTGGCGGTGGGTGGCGCCTCAGGCTGATCTGCACCATAGAAGGTGGGAGGCTTTTCCGTGAACTTGAGGGGTAGGGAGGGGTGTACAGGGACTGGGGGAAATCCTGGAATCATGTCCATTCTCACTCTGGGCCTCAGCTTCCCCAGCTAGAAAGGCCATGGTTGTGATGTCTCTGGGTAACTTTGAAGTGCACTGAAGCACAGCTTTGCTCTCCAGAGCAGGGCTCGGGGTCAACACCCAGGTCGGCTTCTCCAGCTCATGGACATCCCGATTGGCAAACCCTGACAAAGCTGCCCCACTTACAGAGGATTTGGTTAGTGCACTGGAAAAATTCAAAAATGAAGGAGTTTTCTAAAAATTGGTGCTGAAGCCCCAATCTGCTGTCATGACAGTCAGAGAAGAAGAATGTTTGGACCTCGGGAGCCCAAGTCCTCCCTCGCCATGGGATCCACTCGCGAGTCCATGAGACTGCTAATACAAGGTTGGGGGTTACAGTCCCCTCAGGAAGCACCTTGGAAGAAAGGTCTGGATAGTTACATCTAAAAAAACAAAACCCCAAAAAACAAAACCAACCACCCAACCATGAAAACTCAGCGGGCACAGGTGCACTTTGACACAATGGCCCTGACTCGGAATTGATTTGAGGGCAGCTGGACATGGTCTCTGTCCTTTACAGGAAGCCGGGTCCCTTTTGGAAACTCTTGCAGGAGGCTGCTTTCTGTCTGGAAGCAGCAGCCCGTGGGCTTCTGCTGAGGAGCACACCGCCTGGACATGAGCTCTCCCCAGCCTCGTCTTTGGAGGGTGGGGGCCTCAGCATCCAGTTACCTGCACCAACAGATCAATATGTTGATAGAGCCCCCACCCCGCTCTCCCCCAGCGTCCATCTAAACACCGACTGATTCCCACTCGGGATTCGGGTTGACTGGCTCCGGTTGCCAAATGCAAATGCATTAACCTTACAATTGGGTAATCTAATAAAAAGGATCAATGGTCTGATACGGTGCTTATGGAGTCATTTACTGCGAGCCGGAGCAATTTAGCCAGGACCCAGACGGGCGGCTCTGGGGAGCACAGAGCGGGGCTAGCGCTGGCCAGCCTCGGTGACGTCCCCAGGACGCGGGGCCGGCTGGGCTGGGGAACCAGGAGGGCGAGATTCATTCATTACTGCCACTTTAATCACCGAGCGGTCCAATTAAGTAGAAATCATTAGTGGGATTCCACGTTGCTTCTCCAGGCTCGGGTGTCACACACTTGACTAGCAGTGGGAAGCTTGCTGAGGCGAGATTTAGCGTGCGACTGAGCAAGGCAGTCATATGGGTTTTTCTGCTATGAAATTGATAAATGAAGCGGGCATTCGAGGTACAGCAGTAATTTCTGTAGTGCAGTCAACTGCTCGCTCCCTTGTCTCCTCCAGCAATGAGGGCAGGGGCCCCTTTAATACGGCAGCCTTCCCCTGGGGGCCCCAAGGCCAGCCTGGGCTGCAGGCCCACGGTTTATTTCCCTAAAGGAGTTCCCACAGTGCGCCCTGGTTCATTAGCAGGAATATACCTGGAGACCAGGGGGGCCAAAAAAAGGAGAGAGAAAGGAGCGAAGAAGACTGCCCCACTCTCCTTCTGAACTGCACGCGGGCAGTGAGTCTGGGGATAAGATCGGGGGTGTTCCCCAAGGCCTGCTCCCTTTCTCAGCACCCCGTACCGCTGCATACCCCTGTACCCAGTGTGGCCCGGATCCCTGTCTGGCAAGCATATTTTCTCCTAATCGGTTTTACAGCTCTTTTAAAGTAATATGTCAGATCATTTTCCCCATATACATAGTTAATGAAAGTAACCCTACAAATTCATTTTAAATAGATGGAAGTTGTTATAACCCTGATCCAGAATTTATTACGTTCATTACAATCTTGCTGAAGTAGGTAATGTAATGGACTATTACTTTTATTATCTTTTTAATCCCTCAAAATTATTAGGGACTGACTAATATTTGGCATCACCTTGTTAATGTTTAAACAGAAATTGATACTTTAATTCATCTCTAATAAATGATGGGCGGGGAGGTTGGGGAGGCGTGCACAATTTGAGTGGACACAAAAGACTGAGGGGTCTTGATCTCTGTCCGTCCCCAAGACTGGCCAGCGGGAGCGCCAGGTCGGACGGTCGTTATTTCCAGGGAGACTGTCCTCCTTAGGTGCTCAGAGGGGACAGGTGAACGGTGGGGATGGTAAAAGAGAGAAGACGCAGACTGCCAGCGACAGAAACCCGAGAAGAAGAGAACCCCCACTCGAAACACGTCACGTTCTGCTTCAGAACCTCAAGCACACTGGGGACCACAGCTGGGCGCGGCGTGCATCTGTCCTTTCCTGCCCCTCTCCCCACATTTCAAGGAGTTTCCTTTGTAGCCATTCCTGCACCTTCAAGCAGCTCTGGGCGAAGGATGCTTGTGAGCTTCGGGATCCACTCCATGTGTGGCCGAGACGAATGGCTGGGGTCTCCTATAGGAACCCCGCTTGCTGAGACATCACGGGGTGTCTCTCTCAGATCAACTGGGAGCAGTGTTTACGCTGCAGAGCTGCCCTGACTCTCTCCTGTGGAGCTGGTGGCAGGTGGGATTTAGGAGAAATTGATCTCTTCTGGCATGTTCAAATTTATCAAGGCAACATGCAATGCTGGCCGTTTAAAGAAAAAAAATATATATATATATATAATTTTAAAAACCTGGTAGTTCTAGCAGGGAGCGGTGAGCAAACGACTCCCCTTTTCTGCGCGAAGGACTGCACAGAAGAGACGCGGGGACCGCTGGCAGGCTGTGTCACTACAGCAGGGCTGGAGTGTGTTTCCTAACAAAGGACGTCTCCCCTTAGTAAACTCACTAATTAGCACCGGGAGGCTCATTAGAATTGAAAGCTGCTTCCTCGAGTAGGGTGGCTGGCTTTCTTTAAACACCCGGAGTTGCCAAAGTAAGAGAAGTATCAATTCGATTGACTCAGCAGGAAATGTGTCTCCTTCGTGTCCACCCAGAATGATGGTTCCGGAACACAGGCAGGTGGCCCTCGTGGACAGGTCCCGCCTGTCTGTCTGCTCACCTGAGAGGCCAGTTGCCCATCACTGGGCCCAAAGTCGTTTTGATCAATGGAAGGAATGCCCACTCTGAACTAAGTTCGCGTCTGTCGCCTCACACATCGCTCCGGTGGCTTCCGTTCACCTTGACAAGAAATCCGCTTCATTTGGGGCTTGATAAAAAGAGACAAAAAAAGGTACCTTCTCAGCATGTTTATTTTTAATAGACATAAAAAATGGGAAGAAAAACAGAGGCTTTCTTGGAACCCTCGTGGACAGAAAAGTACCGTGGGCGTGTACACGAACAGGGGAAACTATTTTTTCACATTAAAATATCATGTGACCATCAGGACAGCTTCAGAGGTGAGAGAGAACTGGCGCCAGAGATCCATTTCCAGCAGCTCTGCTGTTCCCTGCACCAGAGAGCAGAGGCCGGCCTGCCAGAGCACAGGGAGTAGGGTGGGGTAGGGGGCTTACCCAGTGGGCTCCTAGCCCCAAGGCCAGCAGTTTGAAGCCACTGGGTACTCAGAAGGAGAGAGAGAAGGTGTTCTATTCAAGTAAGGAGGTGCCGTCTGGGAAACCACGGGGTGGTTCCTCCCTGTCGCTGTGCTTTGGAATCGACTTGATGGCAGTGAGTTTGCGTTTGTAGCTCGGCGCTGCCCCTGTGTGAGCCAGAAACCGCCAGGTTTCAGCCTCCTGCACCCAGTCCTCTTGCTCTGTGGCAGCGGTGTATCATTGGAAACAAAGTCCCTTTTCTGGACGCTCCACTAGATGCGATGGTCCCGAGAGGACTCTGTGGAGACCGCCAAAGCGGAAAGATGGAGCCTTAGAAGGCCAATCACAAAGCTATCTGCAGGACAGTTGACGGCCTTAGTAGGAAAGAAGTCTTTCACATGGGTCTGAAAAATATTAACGCTCCCAAGGGTGGGGGTGGAGGGGAGTGAATGAGGAAGTGAAAAGAATGCTGATGGCAACATATGTACAAATGTGCTTGACACAATGGGTGGATGGACGGTGATGAGTTGTATGGGCTCCCAATAAATTGATTAAAAACAGATAGATATACAATTACTCTTTGATATATAAAAAAAGAACGAACAAAAGAAGAAGAAATACAAGTCGCTATTCTTTTTTGAACATTTACTATCTACCAACAAGAGCCCTGGCAGTGACACTTGGGGTCAGCCACTGGGTCGCTAACTGCACAGTCAGTGGTTCAAACTGACCAGTCCCTCCGCAGGAGAAAGATGCGCTTACCTGCTCCTGTAAGATGTGCAGTCTTGGAAACCCTCAGGAGCAATTCTATTCTGTCCTGAGGGTCGAGATGAGTCTGGATTGACTCAATGGCGGTGGGTTAGTACACACCAGGCATGTCGTCACCTGGAATCTCTCATTCGTTCTTCACAAAGACCCAATGAGGCATTACTAAATATGTGGAAAAAGTCAAAGTATTGAGAAGTTAAATGAGCGATCCAAGGTGACAAGCCAGAGTTCAAAGCCAGGCAGCTCCCAACGACTCTGTTCTAATCCCACAAATGCACCAATCCTGTTATGATATTTTTAAAAAAGTTCCAAGTTACTAGCAAACCAAGGCGTGCTCATTTACAATAATAAGAGAAGAAGTTTCACATTTCCAATTAACAGGGGATTTATTTAAAAGGTTAATATTCCATTCATAAAAAAAAAATTGGGTTGAAACAGACACTCACTGATATCAAGGGCTCAAATAGAAAGTTAATGCTTAGAAAATGATGCTGACAACATATATACAGATATCCTCGATACAACTGATGTGCGATTGTTATAAGAGCTGTGAGAGCCCCCAATGAAATGATCTTTAAAAAATAAAACAAAATAAAGCAAGGGAAAAGCAAGAACTACTATCTATCTATCTATCTATCTATCTATCTATCTATCTATCTATCTATCTATCTATCTCCAGAATCTTAAGATGTCCACGACATATTATTGACCCAGTGATGCTATTTGAAGTCATTTCCCCCCGGGAAATAAAAATGTAGACAACTCTTCAGGTTCGTAGAGCTACATTGTAGTACTGGGAGTCTGCTAAATGTCCCCGTGGGAGGAGTGGTTGGGTAGACCAGAGCACACATGTGTTCACTGAAATCGGTTGTGAAATGATCAGGTTGGGGAAACACTGGTGACATGTGTGACAAGGAAAGACAGAATATAATTGCATGTCAATAAAACCTGTGGCAGCTGGAAATCTGTCAGAGAAGGAGAAGTAGAGTACTTTCTCCCAAGAGGAGAGAGAGAGAAAGAGCGCGTGCACGCGCGCGAGAGAGAGAGAGAACCGGGTGGACTGCTGCATCCTGTCAGAAGCGGAAAAGCAAAGCAATCCCGTCAAGTTCCAGCTCTCACAGGTTTCACGGAAAATGTCACAGGGGTGTAAAATATGGATAGAAATGCACACAGGCGGCAACATGGAATGTGAACCACAGGGGGTAAGTGGCCTTTGTTATAAACTATGAGTCTTCTACAGTCAACATTCTTTCCCCTCTTACTTATAATCAGGGGAAGAAAAGACATATTTTTAATGATTCTTAAAAGCCCAATTCTTAGTACGACTTCCCAGCCTTGCAGGGATGGGTTGCTAGGCCCCAAAGCACCAAATTGGGCGAAGGCGCTGGGTGCCTGGTTCTCTGGAAAGATGGAAAGTGTTCTCCAGCTCTGAGATCCCATCGTCAGAACCATCCACACGCATGGGCTGCTGCTGGTGGGTGTTCGGTGCCTTTGAGTTCTTTTTTCTTTCTTTCTATTTTCCAATTCATTTATTTTGGCTCTAATTTTTATGCTTTCTTTTTTCTCCCCCACAGTTTTATTGGCATATAATTCACTTATCGCACAATTCAATAGCTCCATCGCATCGAGAAGAGTTGTGTAACCGTCACCACCATCGGTTTAGACGACTTTCTTTATTCTGGTACTGCTCACTGTCATTCGCTCCCTTCACCCCTAACCGCCAAGGAACACTTAATCCAGCTCTGATCGCTAGAGATTTACCTCTCCTGCTTTCCATAGACAGAAAAAAATTTAAAAACAGACACAACTAACAAAAATAACAAAACAAAACAGCTAAAACTCCACTAGAAAATAAAGCAGAAAATATTAAAAACTAGAACAATTTCAATGGATCATAAGGGGGATCAAATGATAGAGTGCTAGATTTTAGTCTAACTGCATCTGCAACCAGCTAGTCACAACCCTGGTCCATGGTCAGAGGACCAGGATTCACTGGGGCCTTAATGCACGTGTACTTCCCCTTTGCCTTTTAAAAAACTGAAATGGCTTTAAAATGAGTCAAAAGGGAGGTAAGATGATAGTACATGTTGACCTAGCCATGCGTGCTATCAGTGACGTTACAACGCTCTCTGTCTGAAAACACGGCTGTTTACACCCTGCCATCGTTGAGTGGATTCTTGACTCAGAGTAACTACGGTGTGGTCATTGGGTTTTATGGCCACTTGGCGGGGCCAGGATTCTCAGTGATCTGGCAGTGGAGGCCAACTAGCCCCTCGTGATGTGACCAAACAATTGATTTGCGCCAGGGTGGGATCTACTGTGAGCAGCAAGCGGTTGTAAGATTAGGCTGAGAGCAGCTCCCTTAATCAGGCCATAGTCCCGATGCGATTGAATTTCGGTTTCCTCAGGTGTGTACCCTAACCCCTCTCCAAAAAACCAAACTCACTGCCATCAAGTCAATGCTGACTCGATGTAGAACGCACAGTCTTTATCCCCAGGAGCAGCTGGTGGTTTTGAACTCCCAACCATGTGAATTTCAGCTCAATGCCTAATGCCCAATCACTCCACCACCAGGGCTCCTTATGTAGGCAACACTATGGAAACGCATTACGTTTTCCTGGGTCCGGATCCTGCATCTGGTTCGTCAGCTTCCAGTTCTTTGGATTTGAGCCCATGGTCTGCCATAGTGCCTGCTGATCCCAGGAGCCATCCATGGCCTGCTCTCTGACTTGCCATCTGACCTACCAACCTCAAGCCTGGCCTGCTCCCCTTGGATCCTCCACCTCCGCAGCCTGTGGTGTTCCCGCGGATGGACCCCGAGTTCATCAGCCCCTGAAGGGACCCCACTCAGAAGAAGCCTCCAGCTTAACCTCTGAGGCCTGGGCTTGAAATCAGATTGGACTTAGCCACTCCTACAATGGCGTGATCCTTTTCCTTGATAGACGGTTCTCTCACTCTTTCAATGGATATAGCAGTGTCTCTAGAGAACCCACGCTAACACATCAGGTATCAGAGTAAAACTGCCCCCCAGAGTTCCCTAGACTATAATCTTCATGAGAGCAGATGTCCAGAACCTTCTCCCGAGGAGCCTTGGGTGGGGCTGGCTTGCTGTGAGGACAAAATACGTGAAGAGCCGTGGTTGTGCATGAGGTTACTGACCGCAAGGCCTGAGGCTTAAACCCATAAGCCTCTCTGAGGGAGAGAAGACTTGGTGACCTCCCCAGTAAAGATGACAACTGAGACAACACTCGGCGGGCAGTTCTACTATGTCACCTAGGGTCACTGTGCATCGGCATCAGCTCAGCGGTCCATCACAACTCAAAGCCCGTGGCACATGGTTGGTGCAAAGAGAGCACTCAATCAACGCAGGTGGTACCACCATGACAGATGGTGGTTGTGACCGTTGATTTGTCAGGAGGCAGCAGGCAACAGGCAGTGTATTCAGACTGGCTTGTCCTGAGCTAGGGTTTGAAGGCTTGTCCACAGAGGCTGCCCATTTCCAGTCCTACATCCGGGGCTCCTGCTGCTGCCAAAGACTTGCGGCCACTGTGGAGGATCCCCACTTCATGCCCACACCTGGACACATGGCTAAACCTTCTCAAGGGAGGATCTTCTTCCCCAAGTTGGGAAGTCCATTTCATCATCACCCCTGCTTTAAGGCTTGGGGCTAGAAGCCACTCTCCCAAGGTCACAGAGGTGGCAAAACTGGATGTGGAGTGATGGTGGCTCTGGAATTGGGCAGATCCAGGGTTTTCCATGGCAGTGTGGCTTGGGGCAAGTAACACCGGTCTTGGAGCCTCAGTGTGGAGCCCTGATGGCATGGTGGGAGCAGAGGCTGCTAACAGCAAGGTTGTGGTTGGAATCCACTCCCCAATACTTGAGAGAAAGATGCAGCAGGCTGCTTCCATCAAGAAGCCCAGCCTTGGGAACCCGATGGGTGTGGTTCTGCTCAGTCCTCTAGGGTCCCAAAGAGTCAGAATTGACTGGAAGGCACAGGGGCTTGGGAGCTTCCGTGAGGCGCACCAGTGTCATTTCCCACTACTCCAAGAAGCCAGCCACTGTCCGGCCCACCATTGTTATAAGGCATATTAACAAAGATGGACTCATTGCCAAGTCCATGGTGATACTTGCTTCATTTAGAATTTTAATTTATGTTTACTGAAAACTTTTCTGGATTTACCTAGTTTGTTTGTTTGTTTATTTTGATCGACGAGAGCAATGAACATCACTTTCTGAGGTTGGCTCAGTGTTGCTGAGGCCCACGCTTTTCTGCACTGTGTCCCCTGCTGGAAGCATTCGCGGGGGGAGCACGCCTTTAAAAGTCACTTCTCGGTTGTCTCGGGGCCCGTCTGGATGGGCATGTGCAGATAGGATGACCACTCCAGGATGCTGAAGGGCTGACAGGGATTGTAGCACAAGCCTCCACTTCAGACATGCTAAGATGAGGAGTGGGGTGTGTGTCTTCGCATGGGTGACATGCAGCCCTGTACTTACAGGGCCCTGAGGAGAACTCAGTGAGGCCGTTTGGGCAAAGGACTTAGACACAATCCTGAACACGCAGGAAGTGCCCTATCTTTACTGTCATTCTTGTCACTACACTGACCACATTCTACATGGCCTGTGGCAGTGGTGAGGTACCGTTGAGTCCATTATGATGCCCAGAGACCCCTGGAACAGAGTCAAACTATCCCATAGGGATTTGGACAGCTATCTTTATGGAAATAGATGGTCAGATTTTTTCCCATGGAGCAGGGCGTGGGGGAAGGGGTTGAATGGAGTCCTCTCTGTCCACAGCCCAGTGATTTATCATTGAGCTGCCAGGACTTCTTCTCTGCCCAGGGCACTGCATAGCTAGCGAGCACAGGACACAGGTATGCGGTCCTATAGAATTAGCCTCCCAAGTGTGTGCCAACATACAGAGCCGCGCTCTTTCTGTCTCCCTCTTTCTACCTGGTCTCTGGACCACCTCCTTCTCCCTTGGCCTCTCCCTTTCCTCCCCCCACTTCTTCCAGACTCCCCTTCCCACCCCTCCCCAAGTCCTCTGCAAACAAATGGCCTGTCATTCTGCCCCCTTGTATGTTTAGAGTGAATGTAGGGGACTTTTTGTAAAGCTTGTTCTGTCTGACATTCCTGACCAGCTGGGATGGGGGGGGGGCTCTGCACCCCTCCCCTTTCCTTTGCTCAGAGACCCGCTCATTTGTCATTTGGGTAATGATTTACAGCTCATACCCCCCCCCCCCCAGACCTCAGGTGCTCCACACAGCATGAGAGTGCTGCCTGGGCCTGTCAGAGAAGGCTGAGGGCCACAGGCCGGCCAGCTTAGGGCCTGCCTAAAAAGAAGCCATCCATCCCCATTTACGATCCTGTGAAAGAGAAGTTCACGGCTTTTATGATGAGCCTTATACATGCGTTTAATGACATTAAAGTATTTGATTAGGTGCCTTAAAAAGAGGTCTGAGAGCTCTCTGGTGTCCTCAGTTTTAAGTGTATTTTAACTGCCGACAATGAAACGAACAAGACAAAACACGAGCTGTGGCAGCGTCTTCATAAATTCTGAGCTGTAAGTGAAACACCTTTTCAGGCAAGCACCAAGAACGGTCCAGGCAGGGTGGACCCAGGTGAGCAGAGCCACGGAGAGGCTGCTTTCTTATGGTCCAGGTGCCACCGGCAAGCAAGGCTGAGCACCTCTGAGACACTTTCTCCCAAGGCAGCATCCCAGACAAGAAGGAGCAGGGGCAGGGCCCACATCAGCGAAGGGTCTACTTCGTCCTCAGGATGGAGTCCCTGGCTGGCCCAAATGGTCAACGTGCTGAGCTGCTGACCAAAAGGTGGGAGCGTTGAATCCACCCACAGGCACTTTGGAAGAAAGGCCTGGACATCTACTTAAAAGCAAAGCAAAACAAAAAAGCTAGCCCTTGAGAACCTCATGGAACATAGTTCTCCTCTGATGAACCCAAGGGTGACCAGGAGTCAGTGGTGACTCAACCCCAACCTGTGTTCTGCACCCAGGACAGCGCTGGACCACCCACACTGATGTGCATACGTTGCTGGCTGCGATTTATCTCAGCAGCCAGACATTCATGCAGCGAAACCATGCCAGCTGGACTCTAACGGCCCTGCCTGGCTTGTCTGAGTCTGGAAAAGTTTTCTGCCTAGGACAGGGTGCAGTCTTACTGAGTGCCTGTCTGTCTCTGGTTTTAGTGAAAAATACGTTTGAGTTTTCTGCCTCTGGCAGGTTGCTGCTGTATTCTCGTTCCAGCTTCGGGGTCTCACCATCTCTCCATCATCCAGGTGGCAATATGGAACCTCAGCCAAGCGAGGGGTCCCGTCTCAAGATGCCCAGCAGCAGAACCATGGTGTGTAGTCCATTCTTTCTGGTCTTCATGTGTCCCCTGGGTCTGGGAGCAGCGCCCAGACCATCCCCCATTTGAGGCTGGGTTCATGGAGGAGGAAGAGAAGGAGGAGGCAAAGGAGAAGGAAAAGGAGGAGGAGGAGGAGGAGGAGGAGGCAGGAATAAGTGCTGGGGCCGAGGAAGCCTCAGCCTTTGGGAACAAGCCTCATCCCCCCTTTCCCTGGAGCCCCAGTTCCTCGGAGGCGTGCGCTGTGGTGGAAACGGAATCAGGACAGAAAAAAGCCACTTGAAATGAACTGTGCCCAGACAGGCCGCCATGGTGGCGTGATTGATACTGGAGCATGTAGGTGTAATGAAACTGATGCCGGCTCTTCTGCACCTGTGATTTATTGAGGACAAATTTAAGATGAGAAAGGGCCCCGTACCAGGAGCTGCATCTTCCCCTCCAAGCGAGGATGGTCATCCATCACCAGCCATTGCAAGGGCCCACTGCAAGCGGCTCATCAGATGAGCCAATAGTCTCTTTGTTGGGGTTCCTAACAAGTGTTGGATCAGCAAAAGTCTATTTATGCTGGTGGACCTTTCAGGACCAATTTGTAGTGGGTCACTGATTCTGCTGGTGTATTATCTTCTTTACTACGCGGGCCAGTTGGGGAAGGCGGCAAAGATGAATGGTTTGGGCTGCCGCCGCGCCGCCGTAATCTACTGCTTCTGGACCAAAGATTAAGTTTTTTTGTGTTTTACCAGAAAGGGCCCACCTTGCGTACGAGATGGGCTTTGATTGACTGGCTTGCTTATGGAGAAAGGAGCCCGAATGCGGGAGTTGCGCTGTTAGGCCTGGCATCCAAGCTCTCCACACGAAGGTCCAGAGAGGGAACAGGAGGCTCCTGGTGTGAGACAGGAGGGCCGCTCGCAGCCATTGCCTGGATTTGCGGGCTCTGTGATCTGCGGGAGGGAGACTGGGAGACTCCCTGTACCATGCCCATGGAAAAGGGGCACTTGAGCTGACACCCAGCAGCTGGCTGACTCTGGGCTCAGAGGGCCCAGCAGTGGCCCGCCTTGGTGCATTCCAAGTAGCGTGTGAACCAGAACAAGACACAATCGCAATGGCCTTCTCCATCACATTTACAAAACTGCACACGCTCCTTTCACGAGAAGGAAACAAAGAGACAGAGACATCAGTCATGACGTAAACCACCCAGCTGCACAGAGAGGCGACTGTGGATGTTTGCGTCTGCATTCTCACGTGGGACTTGATTTCTTGCTCTGCTAACCCCGGGCTCGTGTACGTGATCCAAATCACCCTGGGCTGGCGCAAGCGAGACTTCCGTGGCATGCGTTAGTGTTCTGCTTATTTCAATGAGCTTTGCACGATGGGATTAACCTGTCTCCTTCCTTCCTTCCTTCCTTCCTTCCTTCCTTCCTTCCTTCCTTCCTTCCTTCCTTCCTTCCTTCCTTCCTTCCTTCTTTCCTCTCAGAACCAGCCACTTTGAGGTTTCTGGGGTTGGGTTTTGTGGCGTTTGTCTCCAGGGTTGAAGTTCCGGTCTTCTCTTCTGCAGATGTTTGCGGGGGGGGGGGGGGAGGGGTGTGGGGGTGTGAGGATGGAGGGCCGTGGGGTTGGGGGGACAACACTTCTCAGGCCCCAAGTTGGGGGTTCACAGAGCTGGATCTCACCCACTGCTTCCTGGGCTGGGGGGGACTGGCCATCAGTTCACTGAGGGACAGGTATGTATCCTGTGGGTACTGCTTCACCCACCTCTCCCCCAGTGGCCCAGGGGGGCTACACATGGTTTGACGGCTGTGTGGAGGTGGTGGGGAGGGGGACAGGGTGTTGGGGGAGAGGTCACCCAAAATGTCCCAAAGTCTAACTTCTTATTCCATTGAAAGGAAGCAAACAGGTGCTTTTGCAGGAGAGGAGGCTGCTGTGGTCTTTGTATGCCCCGGACTGGCTTTTCAGGACGAATCCAGAGCCAGGTGCTATGTCCTTCTGCCTGGGTGATGACAGCCCAGGCTTGGGAAACAGGAGCAAAATGTCCTGTAGCCCTAAGGAGACCAGAAACTCCAGACAGAGGCAGAGACAGCCACAGAGGCCTCAAGATTCGGCTACAAAGGGGACCAGCCACTCTGGACAGAAGCAGACTGAAGCCTGAGTCTCCTAGGGGTGACTTTGAACAAGTCATCTTTCTGACTTGCATTTGTGCCATCTGAAAAATGCAACTTTTACCTCCCAGCCCCGGAGTCCTTAGGGCCACTTACCACGTGGAACGTCCGGGGCCCAGAGGTGGTGCTCAGCCCGTGGCAGCCCTTCTCCCAGCCCATTTTCTGGATGCTGCGCTGACTCCTGTAGGTCGGTAGATGGATGGGCTTTAATTGTTCCAACAACACAGCGGAGCTTCCTGGGCCTTTCCTGGGACCCTTTGTCTGGGGGCCATAAATCACTGGGTCCTGTCCCCATGGTTGGCTGGGGCTTCCTTCCTCTGCCTGGGGTTGGCTTGGAGAGGGAGGGGCTGAGCGGGCCACAGGCCCGCTTCCTCCCCCCACTGGGTTTGAATTCTCTACTTACTCAGCATTTCCAAGGGTTCCCATTGTAGTGGCCTCTTCTCTGCCAGTGGCCACCTCTCTCCTTCCCTTCTCCCTCCCTTAGTAGAGCGTTTTCACTAGACAACATCCACACACAGGTTCCCAAGGCCCAGCTCTCTAACGCCTGTAGGCCCATTTGCCAGCTTGACCTAAAGTCTGTGCTGGGTCTGAGGCAGGGACGTTTCTCATGCTTCAAGAAGGACCGTGGTTAACAGCCTCTCCTCAGCAGCTCCCCATCAGCAAGGTAAGCACGGCCAGACCCGTGCATGCTCAGGAATCTGTAGTGGACAATTTTACTAAACCCCCCGTCCCATCTAAGAGTCTCTTTCTAGGTCTGGCTGGCATCTGTGTCTCTCCCACCCCCCACACCCAGCACTTTCCTACAGAATCAAAAATCAAAACCACAGCACAATCCACCTCCTATAGTTTATTGTGCCAGCCTGGCCGATAAACACAAGTAGGATTAACTGAAGGGCAGAGGGATAAATGGCTCGGTGAGCCTCATCTTGGTTCTTCTGTGCCTCAGTTTAAAGGGGTACACTACCTGTGGGACGCCTAGCCTGTGGACTGTGTCGCTGTAAGTTGAGGTCCCTTTAAGCCCACACGATTGGAATGTTCATCTCTGGGGCTGGGGACTGACAGTTAATGACAGTTCGGGACCTGCCTTGCTGTTTGTTGCCTGGGTATATATAGCCCAGCTCTCTCTACAGAAGGGGACTGGCAACTGGCAGCTCTCAAGCCTTGAAGGACTGCTAGTGTCTCACTGCTGTATAATTTAACTGTTAATTTCTTGTATTATCTATCTGTATATTATTTAATGGTTTATTTCTTGAATTATATATCTATCTTTATAAATATATTTATATACAATTACTTAGCAATCTGGTTTGTCTCTCTAGAGAACCCTGTTCAATACACCACCCTCATTGCCATCTGTTGGAGGCCCACTCAAAGGGACCCTAGAGGACAGGCTAGACTTGGACCTGTGGGTTCCCAAGACTGTAACTCTAGATGGGAGTAGAAGCCCTGTCTTTCTCCAGCGAAGCGGCTGGTGGTTTCAAACTGCTGACCATGCAGTTAGCAGCCCAGAGCATAACCACTGTGCCACCAGGGCCCCCCAAATCAAAGGCTCCTCAAATTTGCAGTCTCTGACTGGGACAGAGTACCTGGTGAGCCAAAGAAGCACAGGCTTATTTGTGCTTACTTACTAATCTGTGGTGAACTGCAACTGTGGGGGAGCCCCTGTGAAACAGTTTATTTCTGACGAAGTAAGCACCACTAAGTCCATGCCTTCCTTGCCATACGGCAATCCAGCCTGGGCTCCAGCCATTCTCTGGACTTGGTTTTCTTGAAAACATCTGGTTCTTCCTGCCCCGGGGCATTTGCTCATGCTGGTCCCTTAGCCCGAATGCCTTCCCTGACCTCTTCCCACGATCACATCCTTCTCGACACTCAAACTTAAATGTCACAGCTTCACAGAGGCGATTCCCGCCGTTCCCCCCCATCCTAGACCTGGTGGCCTCCTTGTGGTGGCATTTTTGCTGTTCCTGGCCACCTGTGTTTCCTGGAATCCGGCCGTGGGTCAGGAGGGACCAGGGTGCATCAATTATTGACTGGCTGCCTCTGGAGATATACTCCTTGCTGCCTCCCATCCTGATGTTTCCCTGTCTCTTCTGTAATGAGGTTAAAATTGAACAGTGGCTCAGCCTATCCTTCTTCATACACTCCCTTCTCCATCCACATTGTGATATGAACTTGTTTGGCCAACAATTCAGCTGAGAACATGACTCCTATTAAGCAGGTGTGGGTGCAGTGAGATCTAGATCTACGTCCCTGCCTCTCAGCTGCCTTGCTGCTCCGGTGGCACTGTTACTAATCATAGCTCTGGAAACTGAGGCCCCGGGAAAAGTTCTGACATGCAGTCCTTAATAGGCAGCACTAAGCGCTCAATGTATATTAGTTCACGTCATCTTCCCAGCAACTCGCATCACACTGGTAGGTAAAGGGAGACACAGAGAGGTTGGGTCACCTGCCCAAGTTACACAGCCAGTAAACGGCAGAGCCAGGATTTGAACCCAGAGCCTGTGCGCATGGAAAGGTCTCTGCCTCCCTCCATGCTGGCTGCTGACTGGTGGGGTATTTGTTCAGGTTCCTCTCTGGGGTGAAGCCAGCCAGCCCCCAGTGGCCCGAGGGAATTATTGTGCGTGGTCCTTGGCTCCTTTACAAAGCCATACTTCCTTCTTGTCTGTCTGAGATGATCCAGAACCAAGTTGGAGCAAATCATTTGGCAGGATTTGGCCTCCCTAGAAAAACTCAGAGAGTGTAAGTGACTTGCCCCAGATCACACAGCAAGCTTGTCATTGAATTAAGATTCGGACTCCGGACTACCTTAAGCATCAGGCTTCTGTGTCTGAGCCCCTTGATCCTTCCATGTCTAGCCCCCCCACCCCCCGCCCAAGACTCCGAGCCATTTTCATGTTGGCCAGCACTCCCTGTGGGGAGGTCAACAGACAAAGGTGACTTCCAAGTCTCTGTGGCCGCTGGTGGCTTGCATCCCAAGCATTCCCTACTAGGTCATTTTTTATGACAAGTGTCTAGGTCTGTTAGCCGCGCCCTCCCCAAGACCTTGTGGGAACCGACCTTGCCTCTCCCAGGCCCCAATGTCAAAGCAAGGCCAAGAAAAGTCCAGGATTTGATTCCAGGTTTTTTCTTGGGCTCAGAATTATCAGGGTATGATGAGGGCAGAGAGGCTCAGAGAGGCGTGGTAACTTAGGGAGTTCCCACAGCATCCCTACAGACTGAGCTGTTTCTCCCTGTGTCCTGGGAGGCTGGGAATGGACCACTGTTGGGCTTGTACCTCCACCCAGACTAAAGAGGATGGCTGGGAAGCTCAGGGGCAGGGATGGGGGCAGGAGGGCGTTCTTAGTCTAGGGAGGCAGCCCTCGGTCTGCGAGTCCAGCTCATCTGATTACACAGGCCAAGACAATAATTGAAGGTGGCTTTGGGTTCCCTGAGCAGGCTCCGGCGCCGATGCCTGGTGGCTCCATCGGCGCCTCGAGTCCCGGGCACCCGCTAATGGACTGTGGCTGATCCCAGACCTGATTGGCAACCGGCCCCATGTCCTCCGGGAGGGAAAACCTGGGCATCATGGCCTCCAGCCTGGAGACTGTGTCCCTTTGGGGAACCACAGGGGCGGGGGAGGGGCAGAGGACTTTTAGTCCTCTAAGGCAAGAGATCCTCCACGCCCCTGCAGAGAGTGGAACTGTACCCCACCCCTACCGTGATGCACACTCTGTGAGCCTCCTAGACCGACAATAAGGGAAACTGCCAGGAAGCCTTCTCATTTCCTCACTCCCCCACCCCTACCCCGCCAGTGGTCACAGGGCCAATAAGAGTGCTCACCCAACAAGCAAACTCACTGCCCTTCACTCGATGCCAACCCTTATCAACTCCATAGGGACCCGGGAGAACTGCCCTTGTGAGTGTCCGAGACTGTAACTCTTCATGGGGGTAGAAAGCCCTGTCAGTCTCCCCCAGAGGGGCTGGTGGTTTCGAACTGCTGATCTGGCAGCTTAGCGGCCCATGGCATAACCACTGCGCCACCAGGGCTCCTCAGAGTGCTCAAAGGTGTCCCTAGCGACCACTTTGGAATGGGAAATAAAGAACACCTGGGACAGGCCAGGACATAGCCACTCCCAGGACGCCGCTGGGGCCAGAGAAGCTAGAAATTCAACATTTCTGAGACCTCCATGAGTACCACTGTCTTCCAGAGCTGCCAACCAGGGCCCCGCCTCAGCAAAGGCACTGAGGCGGTGCCAGCATTCCCAGGGTGACAGAGGGGACCTGGGTGGTGAGGCAGTGTCAGGCAGTCCACGGGGAGGGGGTGAGGGTGGGGATGGGTGAGGCCGGCGCAGGAGGGTCCTAGAAAGTAATGCGGAGCCTCTGATTTCTCCTGGGCTGGTCACTTAAGGGTTTACAGAGCAGACTCCCTCTTAACACATTAGCCAGAGTGAATGGCACAGACAGAATGGCGCAGGTGCCCTTCTCCTAGGACACCCAGTGTTTACATGCTTGACGCCCCACTCAAACTTTGTTCATCTACCCAAAGAGTGCGGCGAAAGGCGCTTTTCGGAAACTGCTATAAATCCAGCCCAAGTCACCATGGTAACCTGATTAGCAGCTAAATTAAGTTCATGATTAAGAAGAAATTGAAAAAAATAACTCTCCTCCTCCAAGGCTGGGGCTACCCACTGGGCCACTGGCAGCCGAGCAGATGCCGAGGCTTTGCGGGGCCGGCCCCCATAGAGAAGAAGTTGAGGTGGGTGGGAGGCGTTGCCTTGCTACAGAGAAGCGGGAAGCTCGTGGGCAATTTGCATTGGGGAGGTGGGGTGGTGATGAGGCCCCTGGTGGTGAAATTGCGTAGTGCAGGCAGCGCTTCTGAACAGGGGCACAATGGCCTATAGGATGGGATCCCAGGCTTCCCCAGGGGGTCTTTTTGATGCAAGGAATCAGGTTTCCTCTGCCTGAGCTCCGATTGCACGAATTGCCATTATTGGGTGGCAAGAGCCCATGAGCTGGGTGCTAGGGACCCAGGCATGAATCAAACTTGCTTTGCGCCTGGAGGGGCGCAGCTGTGAAGGCGAAACCCATACAATAGAGACTCTTTGAGAATGTGATAAATATGGTACAGAACTCTATATAAGGCGCGATGGAAACATAGGTCAGTCAGGAGGGCTACCTGAAGGAGGTGGCACCCAAGGACAAAGGAGGAGAATGCTTGATTTAGGAGAGCAGGCTGGGTCTTCTGGTTGGAGCTAACCAGTGGACTGCTGGCACCTGAAGCCAACCTGGGATGGCATGGCATGGGTCCTGATGAAACTGGCAGGGTCTTCTTGGTGGACTCTGTGGTTGGCACAACACAGAGGGCCAGCCACCAGACTGGGGGTGGGGTGGGGATGGAGGGGCAAAGAGCAAGATGAGCCTCCCCACTGGCCCTTTCCAGGCCCCTTGCTGGCCAGAGTAGTCTAGTCCAGTAGTTATAGTCTCGCCGGTTTTGAATCCTTTATCTGCCAAGTGCTAAGTGCAGCCTCTGGAAACAGATTTGATCTGCTTTGACCCTGTTCCAGCACCTATCAAATGGGGATGATGGCGATGACTCTGCCCATCTCTCTGGGTTGCCTGGAAGGCTGAACGGTGATGTCCACTGAGTGTAGCCAATAGTTCCTGAGAGGCCCTGCCGTTGATCTCGCTGGTTGAGGGGTCTGCTGAGGCTGGGTGGGAGTAGGGAGGCCGGTGGTCATGGGGGATTGCTGTGGGAGCAGAGCTTCAGCCACCTCAGCCTGCTCCAGCCAGTGACTGAGCCAAGCAGGAAGGGGACTGACTCCTCCAACAGGTGGTGTCAGCTGTGGAACTCTCCCCCGGCCTGGCTGGAACTCTCCTAGAACAGATGGCAGCCTGAGCCCCTTCCTGCCAACGCCACCCCCACCCCCCACTAACTGACCTCCACAGCGTTAGACCCACACTGGGGTGGGAAGGCGCCCTCTGCTACTCCCGAATCCCCACCTTTAGCCTACTGGAGTGTTTCCTCCAGAAACCTGGTGCACGTCTACTCCCATCCTGGCATCTGCTCCTTGGAGGGCCCAAGGTAAGAGATGGGGCAGAGAGAGAAACGGGAGACTCAGCAGCAGGCCACAGTGGTGCCTGTCGATCTCCAGCTAGGACCTTCAAGAGCTCTGGGGGAGAAGTTCTCGTCTCTCTCTGTGTCCTACGCTCAAGTGTGTGTGTGAGTGTGTGTGTGTGTGTGTGTGTGTGTGTGTGTGTAAATGACACCCTGCCTGCCTCCATCACTGCCTTGATCATAAACCAATTGCCTTCAGGCTGATTGCGACACACGAAGATCCTTTGGGGCCGGAGTAGAACTGTTCTTCATGGGTTTTCTATAGCTGGATTTTGCAGAAGTCCATCATGAATGAGGTCTTTCTGCCAAGGCACCTCTGGGTGAACTGGACTCTCTAACCTTTCTGTCAGCATCGACACCACCCGGGGCTGTGCCCACCACAGTGCGGAACACCGAGTTCCCACGAGAAGAAGATGAGCTCCTCGGTCACGTGGTCCCCAGCACCCAGCCCTGCAGATGGCCAGTGCTCAGCCCCCACCCGCATATGCTGAGCTCCCAGGAGACTGCTGTCTTCGGAGTTCCTTTGGACCCAGTTTTGGTTTGGTTTTGCTTTCCCTTCCTGGTGTTTTGGATGGCATCGTGTCGTGGTAGCATAGGGGTTATGAGTGGAGCTGCCATCCATAAAAGGTCAGTTGTTTGAAACCACCAGCTGTGTCTTGGGAGAACGATCGGGCTTTCTACTCCCATCAAGAGTGACAGTCTGAGGGATCTGTTGGAGTCGGCATTGACGCGATGGCAGTGAGTGAGAGTTTATTCAGCTCTTTGGCTCATTGTTTGTGTGGTGGAGACACATACACACAGACATAGGAGCACACCTCACATACAGAAAAGGGTGACAGCGTGTCAGAGAAGCCTTGTGCACCTGCTCTGTGTGCACCCCCAGCCCCAGTCCTCCACCATCCCCCTTCTAGAAAGCAGCGTGAAGCCCCCCAGCTGGGCTAGACTGCTCGGGTCTTCTCTGGACCTCCTGTCCACTCCCAGCCCCCACCCCCCTGCCCATCCCTCCCTCCCTCCCTGCTCAGCAAGATCAGGGAAGCTGCGAGCCCAACCCTTACATCAAAAGGGAATTTGAAAAATACTTGGAGCAAAAACTGCTAACTGTGCATCCTTGCTCTTTGCTGGTGCTGATATTAAATCAGGAAATGGCACTGAACAGCCGCTCCAAACACAGAAACAGGCGTTGTCAACACAGAAACCCAAAGCAATCGCTAACGGGCAGAGGTGAAAGGGGCCTGGCAAGAGGCCGGGTGGGGGCTGAGACCCAGGAAAGGGCTCTGCAGCAGGGTTTCTCTGGCCGGATTGCTAGTGTCCGGGATGGAGTCCCCTGCACTGCGCATGCCTAGCCTCCTTGAGACATGCAAGAGGGCCCAGCAGGCTGCGGAAATACCTCCCAGGTGCTCCTGTTCATGTCCACAGATACCCCCTGAGCACCTGTTACGTACCTGCTGCCTAAGTGCCCACAGTTTGATTCTGACTCACGTGACTTAGTGGAACTGCCACCTCGGGTATCCTGGGCTATGGTCTTCTTAGGAGCACATTTCCAGGCCTTCCCCCCTTAACCCCACACCCCACTGAGCCTCTGGGTGACCTTGAACTGAACGTTGCCAATCTTTGGATGAATCGCCAGAGTTTAACCGTTGCCCCACTAAGGTCCAATCGAATTGCCATTGAGTCGATTCCAACTCAGAGTGATGAGGACGAGCAGGACCTGAGAGGGAATGAGAAAGATGCCGATTCCATGGGAGATTTTCTTCCAGACCCCAGGGCAGCCTTGGCCTGGCTTTGAAGGCCTTCCAAGTGCTGGTGCCTGTAGAAGCCTCCAGCCGTGTCTGCAGACTCTCCTCCATGCCTGAGGTCAGAGCCAGGCTTCAGGGCCTTTGAGGGGGATGGGAAGGGGGGCTGCTTCTGCTCCTGGGTCTTCCTACAGGTCTCTCTTCTGCAAAATTCTGCCCGGCCTTTAATGTTTTATTCAAGCGTCACCTCCTCTGTGCAGTCATCTCGGCCAGCTCTCACCCTGCTCCTAACAGCCTGAGGGACGTCTGTGCTTGGGCCCCCCCCAGCACTGTGGACACAAGGCCACCACAACATCTGCCCATCTGCAATGGGGCCCTGTCAAACTCCCCTGAGGCCGGTCACTCCTGACCCTTAATCCCCAGCACTGCTCTTAAAGTGGACACAAACATAGTCTTACTGACACCCTTCCACACCTCCCGGCCCCACCCCACTCCCCTGTTTGGGTGTGGTGTGGCTTTGAGGAAACAGGAAACTTCCATAAACTCCAATGGCATGCAAAAGTTACAATCCTGTTAGAGGCCAAATTGACCGCATGAGCATTGGTGGGACCATGGCTAAAGCACTCAATTAACTAAAGCACTGCTAACCCAAAGGTGGACAGTTCAAACCCAGTAGCTGGTCAGTTCGAACCCAGTAGCTGGTCCACGGGGGAAGACAGGGAAAATTGGAGTCTCTCTCTTTTCCCTTCTTTTAATTTTTAATTATTTTCTTTCTTTCTTTCTTTCTTTCTTTCTTTCTTTCTTTCTTTCTTTCTCTCTTTCTCTCTTTCAATCCAGCAATCTCCTGTCAGGGTCTCTAGGCTAGAGAAAATGCCTGCCTGCGTGCAAAATGGAGCAGGTTTGCAAAAGTGACGGATTGGGGTTGGCTTAGATGCCCATAAATATGGGGGCCGGATACAAAATATCCTCTGGAGAGGATGTGGTGCGTTGCTTAGAGGGGAGGAACTACATCTCCATGTGATGACACAGAAGGATCTCCAGAAAACAAAAAAAGCAAGTAGTAGCTGTAGACATAGATGTTAAAAAATGACACTGCTGCATTTTTTACAATGAGAAAGTAGTCTGGTATAATACTTTTTTTTTTTTTTTTAGTAGAAAGAGGAAATGAGAGACTAGGGGCCATACAGCTCCTGGCTGAATTGAGACTGGCTTCTAGAATATTCTTTTGACAGGACCAGGTGGAGAGCCCCGGTGACAGCCCTGGATGAGTGTCTGGCTGTGAGCAAGGAGCAGTCTCCATCCACTTCTCCTGCACCGAGCAGGTGAGCGAGAAGTTGGAACCCTGGGCTCCCGACGAGCATCTAGTCCAAGGAGGAGGCCCATGGGCCAAGGACACTCCGTGCAGTAGGTCCTTGTTCTGAGGAGCACAGAGCAAGAAACAGCTCAGGCTTGATTGTTCCCTAAGCCAGACAAGGCGAGTGAACAGAAGAGCAGGGACGGCCTGGGGTTTCTGAGACACCGAATGGCAATGAAGCATCAGTGCTTTCCCAGTTGTTAACTTCATTCATTCATTCATTCATTCCACATCTGACACTGAGCTCCTCCTTGGGTGGGTGCTGCTGTGGACACAGGAGATGACTCTCATAGAGGCTCTTCCTCCGAGAACCCACACAGACAAAGTCAGTTTCCTGGACACTGTACCTTGTTGTTATCTCGGGGACTTCTCACATGTCTGGACTCTTCAGAGCTACGGAATCAGACTGGACCTCGGGGATCTGCGTTTACATTGCGGGATCTCGAAACGAACAGGATTTGGACGAGTTGATCAAAGCATTAATTGCAGCTTCACTATGGTTCAACCAAAAAACCCAAACCAAACTCACTGCCATCGAGTTGATGCCGAGTCAGAGCAACCATATAGAATGGGGCAGGACTGCCCTGTGCATTTCCAAGAGCCTGTAACGAGTAGAAAGGCCTGCTTTTCTCCCAAGGAGGGTCTAATGGTTTTGAACTGCTGACCCTGTGGATCCCAGCCCAAGGTGTTTAAGAAAACACTACACTCCCAGGACTCCTTGCTACTTCTGAAGGGCTCCTTCAAACCTGGAGTCAGCCAGTTTGGAGAAGGAAAGAATGGAGGTATGGGCCCCGGTGCACGTCCCACCCAGAATGATTTTCCAGAGGGACCAGGACCTTAACTCACCAGTAGGCTCTCCTACCCATCTCCATGTCTATTGACATCTCAAGTCCCTCTGACGTCTGGGAGGATCCATTTTCTCTACCCAGATCTTTCAGAAACAGACCAATTCATTCTAGGCAAGTGGAACGGCATGTGCAAAGGTCCTGTGGCAGACTACAGCTTGGGCTGCAGGGGCCCGAAAAGAAGCTGTAGGGGCCAGGCAGGGGAAGGGATCCCTCTTGGGCATCCCTCAGTGAACTGTGCTTTTAAGTAGTCAGGAGTTTCCCTTCAGCAGGGAACCACCTCCATCCCCTCACCCCTCCCTCTCTCTGGGGCCTGATAACTGAGAGATGAATGAATGATGGTAGAGGTAGAACCAGAGCAAGGGCCCAGATCAGAGGTCAGGCTCAGGATGTGGTTGAAAGAGGTTGTGCAAAGGTTTTTTCCTTCAACTTCCATCCTTCCACCCCCACAAATCTCTACTCACCCTCCTAACCACTCCCACCCCCTGTGCACGGTGCAGCCTTTTCCTGGGGAAAAGGCAAAGGATGGAGAAGGAAACTGCAGTCACTTGCCTCTCATTGACAAGAAGGCACATTAAACAATGTCTTCCTCACTGAGCCCTTGGCACGGGAGAAAATGGAGCGTGAGCCACACAGAATCACCAGCCTGGTACAGAGTTAGAAATCCTGACCCAGAGACATCTGAGGAGAGCCACAGTGAGTGAGATGCTGCCCCAGAGACGGGATAAACACTGGACTTGGAGCCAGATGTTCTATCCCAGCACTGCTGTGCAACTGCAAAGACATAACTGGACTGCTCAGCACCTCATTATCCTTTGTGCAAAATAGGAAGGACCCTGCCCACCTCCGAGGGCATTTGTGAGGACTGAAATGATTGAAAACCATGAAATTCTTAGCCCATTGCCATCCATTTCTCCCCTTCCTCCCTAAGTACCCAACTATCTCAGCAAAATAAAAGCCGATATTCTTCAGTGTTGTCAGGACGGCACGAGAAGGTGAACAGCAAAAGACGTGGAAGCCCCAGTGCAAACGGAAGGGGGGGCATTGTTCTCCGGCATCTCATCAATATTGCCCACTGGTTGTCTGGTCCAGCAATGCCCAATAAAACTAGAATGGGAACTCCGGATGTCATTTGGAATGTTCTAGTAGCACCATTAAAGCAAAGTAAAAAAGAAAAAGATTAAATGAAGTTGTAAATGTTTAATTGCCACTCCACTGTGTGTGTGTGTCTGCGCGCACGCAGACACACACACACACACACAAGTATGGTAGTGGGGGAGGCAGCAGGCGGAGGGCTCTCTGCAGACTGGCCCAGCCTAGCCCCCCACAGGGACCTACTGAGTCCTTGGCTACTTCTGAAGGGCCTCTGAAGAAGACAAAGTACTTTAGGAAGAGCTGCTTGGAAAGACCGCCTGCTTTGGAATCTGCTGGACGCAGTGGGGCTGAAGCGAGTGGAAATGACAGCTGCCTTGTGGGAGAAGGACTCCGCCACGGGCCTAGGAAGCCGCCTCAGAGGGCGGGGACCTAGAATCCCTTCACACCGGGCATTGGCAAAGGTGGCAGGGGACTTCCGGGCTCTTTGGAGGAGTCAGGTGGCCCCACATCATCCGGGTGACACAAACCCCCCACGCACCCCTCCCCACCCCACTCAGGCCAGTCATGTCAGGATTTTCTTGGAGACCCCATTGCAAGATCCTGCGATGCATGGGGCTCTGAGGCCGGAAGTTCTGGCTCTGCAATTCTGTGCATCCCGCGTGCTGCGCTTCCCCACCCAGTACCCAGCAGTGAGAGCCTGGCACAAGCTCAGCTCACCTCCTCCAGCAGGCTCCCACCAGCTGCGCCCACCCATCCACGCACCAAATACCTGCAGCCCTCGGAAAAGCGACCTGGGTGCAGCAGAGGACCAAGGCTGATGCGAACACAGCGGCGCGGCGCTAGGCTGAGGTGCTCCGCAAGGCGCTGGGCCACCAAACCCTGAGTTGGGGGACCCAGTGTGCTGGGAAGGGCCGTGATAGGGCAGCGCTGTGAATGGACTTCATTCTCAGAGTCTGGCCAGGTGCTTCCCCAAGGAGCCCCAGAATGTCCCAGGGCTCCCAGGAGGCAGGGAGCGGCAGAGCGACTGGGGGATCCATCTCCTTCACTCACATCTGAAACTAAAGAATAGTAAGGGGTGCGCCCAGGGCGAATCTCTGCTGGGCTGACCCTAGGGGACTTCAGGAGTCCGTACTGCTTTTGAAAATGGAAACGTGAAGTTGGTTTTGCAGAGGCTAAAATCAACAAACTTAGTTCAAGGAAGGCACTCTGGTCGGCGCCCATCTCCCTCAACTTCCCCTTAACCAGGCTCCTTTAAGGGGACCTCTTTCCCCTTAACTCTCTCCCCACCCCCACCCCCCTTGTAGATTCTCTCCCCACAGTCCTGGCTTTCTAATCTTTCCCTCTCCCGGACTCTGCCAGTCTTGTAGGGCTGCGTGCTGCCATCTTTGCGTCTTAGATCCCTGGGTGGAAGATCCTGACCCAGAGGCCCCCAGGCAGGGGGAGGTGGTGGCCCAAGGTGGCTGTTGAGAGCGGGTGGCCACTGGGCATGGGATGCCACTGTCCCGCGGCCGGCTGAGCACAGTTGGAGCTTGGGCTGTGGAGGCCAGGATTCGAATTAGGGGTCTGTTGCCCTGCAGGGCCTCAGGACCAGAACCACCATCACTGGCCCCAGCTTAGCTGGGTGGGGACGCTTTCCGACATTTTAGGGGCACAAGGGGAAGAAGAGGGAAGGGCTAGGCTGAGAGCCAGGCACAGAAAGGGGTTGAGGGGAAACCTGGGGATAGCTGGAGAAATGTCAGAGTCGAGGCTGTGGGGAGTGGAAGCAAGCACTACAGAGGTACAGGGAAGACGAAGAGCAGAGCGAGCGTGCCTCCTGCCGCGACAAAGCCTGAGTTTACAGAGACCTGGAGAGGAGTCAGGACGCCCGCTGGACAAACGGAGGGTTGGAGACCAGAACTGGGCCCGCACGAACCCCTAGGGCCTTGGCAGGCCACACTCCTGACGCAGAAGTTTGGCAGATTCGACACACGGAGGACACACACTAGCTCTGGCGCTTCCGAGCGCACGCGGATGACCGGGCATCTGGCTCGCTCTCAGGGGTCGGGGGAGGAAGGCATTGCAGAACAGGGATCACGGACGCGGGGCTTCAGAGAGCGCCCCGCACCTCGTGTTTGTCTCCTCGCCGCTGTCGAGAAATCCACCGCACCGACCCTGGGCGCCGGGCTTCCGCCGTCTGGACAGGGAACTGTGCGCTCCCCGCCAGCGAACGCAACGCGGCCGCTTGCTTGGCCAGCGCGTCTCTCCAGCGTCCGGAGTGGGGCCGGGGCGGAGTAGGGGTCGGCGCAGGCTCTACCTAGAGTCGGAAAAAGCGTCTCTCCAGGAGCTGGCATCGCGGATGGGGCTGGGGACCCGCTCTCCATTTGAACAGTTGCTGATCCGAACCTTTCCGACCAAAGTTTTAGTTAAAAATAGATTCATTTTATGAAGAATAGGGAGCCCCAAACCACGCCCCAGTCCGATCTCTCTGCGGGCACCAGAGAACAAAGCGGGGTTTCAAGTTAATTGTAGGCAAAGGTCTTACCTTCTAAGACTTAAAAAGAAGAAGAAGAAAGAGAGAAAGAAAGAAAGAGAAAAAGAAAAATCTGTCCGCGCCCGCACTGGTTGGTTTTCTTGTTCGCTACCCGCGGCGGCTGTCCTACCGGGCTGGTCCCGCTCCTGCCGCGGCCCGGATGCATTGGCTCAGTGAGCGCTTCCCTGCTTTTCGCTGCCCGCACCCAAGCGCAAGAGCAGGAAGCGACCCGAGAGGCGGCTCCGGCTTCCGTGTCCAGCGAATTCGCCATCTACCGGGTTTCAGCTCTCCCCCTAGGGGCTCCCGGAGAACCCCTAATTTCGGGCCATCCCAGGCCTGGGCAGGGTCGGCGCGCAGTGCCCAGTCTGGGTGCCTAGCGCCAAGCTCTCTGGACTCCTGGTCTGCGCGCTGGGGAGCTTTCTGGCTCGCGAGACCTAGACGCCCTCGTGGCTGTTTCCGCTTTAGCCCACCGACCCTTCCCTCCTTGGGACCACTGGGGACTGGAAGGAGCAAACAGGCAACCCTCCGGGCTGGGGCTCTGAGAGTTTCTCTCTGGGTGGTGACCAGCGCAGGACTCTTGGATGAGTCGGAGAATGGGCCTGGGGACAGGGGCGGGGGCGCTCTACATTGTCCGGGGGGAGCCTGACCTGGCCTCTGGTGCACACACAGCCTGCATTCAGGGTTCGCTGGGGTTGGGCCCCGGCTGCTAGACCCCCCTGAGTCTGAAGCGCGGTCCAAGCCTCCCGCTGCGGGTTCCTTCGGAGGCTTAGCGCGCCTTTGCGCGTAGTGACCACTTGGGGTCGCACTTTATGTCTGTTTGAGCCTTTCCGCGGCCGGCTGACGCCCGATCTGCTTAATCGTTACAAAACGTTCAAACAAAAACAGGGCCCGTTCTCCCGCAGCCGAGGGCTACCCGGAGTGTCCTTTCAGGGCTGGCCCGGGCCCCAAACCTCGGAGTACTCAGAGTCTTGGGCATCTGGTAGGAGTCAAGGTTCACAGTCGCTTCCTTCAATGGGTTCATTTGCGGGGAGTGGGGAGCTGGGGCGCGGCGGGACCTCTGGAGTCGCGTCTCAGCGTTCACACACCGCATCTGTCTGAAGAGGACTTCGCTGGGCCAGAGATGGGTCTCTTGAGGTCAAGAGTTGGAGCTGAACGCAACTCTTGGGGCCTGAACCCCGCCCTCCCAACAAATTCTCGCAGAGCGCTCCAACCCAAGCGCAGGCAGCACTGACGCGGCCCCGTGGCAGCGCGGACACAAGGAGCGTCCCCCTTGGGGCGGGGGCCGCTTGGGAACAAAGGGCCCGGGAAGAGCCGTCCTGGTGCTCCCGCTGAGCCTTCTTGGGGGCGACGGGGGCTTAGGGGAGCGCAAAGAGTCCAGGCAAAGAGAGCGCGCGCGAAGGGGTGGGAAGCGGTCTGGGGGCGGGGCGCACGGGAGGCGAGCGGGCCTAGGACCGGGACCTGGAGGCCGAGGGGGCCGGGCGGGGGCGGCCATCCCACTGGGCTCCAGCCTTTGGCCAGGCCTCGGCTGCTCGCAGGCAGCTCCGGCCGCGAGTCAGCTGACGCGGGGGGCGGAGGAGCTGTCAGGCGCGCCCCGCCCTGCGCCGCCGGGCCGCTGGGGCCGAGCAGCCATTGGCCAGCGCTCCCGGCCGCCCGGGCCCCCGCGCCCCGGTGACATCAGGAAGGCGATAAAAGGCGGCGGCCGCGGCGGATCCAGCACAGCTGCACTGCCAGGCTGCGAGCGGCTGCCAGCGAGAGAGCCCCAGAACCCGAGAGCTAGAGAGCGAGTGACGGGCGCTCGCCCCGCGCCTCCCCTCACCCCACTGCACGTTCGGCTCTCCTCGCCACCCCGCCCGGCTCCGCTCGGCCCGGCCCGACCCGGCCTGGCCCTGGCGCAGCCCTAGCTCCGAGCTCTGGGGGCGGTGCGGGCAGCCTCGGGACTGTACGGCGCGCCGCCGCGTCCCCAGACAAAGGCTTGGCCGGCGGCCCCGGCCCGCTGAGCCCTCGGCTCCCCGCCTCCCAGGCTCGCCGCTGTTCGTCCCCGCGCTGGGCTCGGCGCGCCCAGGCGGGCCGCAAAGTTTCCCCGGCAGCGGCGGCGGCTGCGCCCCGCGTCAGCGATGGCCGCGGAGCTGAGCATGGGGCCCGAGTTGCCCACCAGCCCGCTGGCCATGGAGTACGTCAACGACTTCGACCTGCTCAAGTTCGACGTGAAGAAGGAGCCCCTGGGGCGCACCGAGCGCCCGGGCCGCCTCTGTACGCGCCTGCAGCCTGCTGGCTCCGTGTCATCCACGCCACTTAGCACTCCGTGTAGCTCGGTGCCCTCGTCGCCCAGCTTCAGCCCGACCGAGCAGAAGACCCACCTGGAGGACTTGTACTGGATGGCGAGCAACTACCAGCAGATGAACCCCGAGGCGCTCAACCTGACTCCCGAAGACGCGGTGGAGGCGCTCATCAGCTCCCACCCAGTGCCCCAGCCGCTGCAGAGCTTCGACGGCTTCCGAGGCGCGCACCATCACCACCACCACCACCACCCACACCCGCACCACGCGTACCCGGCCGCCGGCGTGGCCCACGACGACCTGGGCCCGCACGCGCACCCGCACCATCACCACCATCACCAAGCGTCGCCGCCGCCGTCCAGCGCGGCCAGCCCCACGCAGCAGCTCCCCACCAGCCACCCCGGGCCGGGGCCGCACGCGGCCGCCGCAGCGACGGCAGCAGGCGGCAGTGGCAGCGTGGAGGACCGCTTCTCCGACGACCAGCTCGTGTCCATGTCAGTGCGCGAGCTGAACCGCCACCTGCGGGGCTTCACCAAGGACGAGGTGATCCGCCTAAAGCAGAAGCGCCGGACCCTGAAGAACCGGGGCTACGCCCAGTCGTGCAGGTATAAACGTGTCCAGCAGAAACACCACCTGGAGAATGAGAAGACGCAGCTCATTCAGCAGGTGGAGCAGCTTAAGCAGGAGGTGTCCCGGCTGGCCCGCGAGAGAGACGCCTACAAGGTCAAGTGCGAGAAACTCGCCAACTCCGGCTTCAGGGAGGCGGGTTCCACCAGCGACAGCCCCTCCTCTCCCGAGTTCTTTCTGTGAGTCGTGGCCGCTCTCGGCCCCTGCCCTTGCCCCCCACCTGGACTCCCCGTCCCGTATCCTCAGCCCTGGACCTTCCCGGACCCTGTCCCTGCCATGGCCCCAGCCTTGACCTGTTTGACTTGGAGAGGGAGGAAGGGCTGGAGGGCTGCGGGCGACTGGCGGGCGCGCGGGCGGGTAGGGGACCTCCGCCAAGGCCAGGGCAACCCGCGCCGCGCCAGCGCCGCCTCCTAGACTCGAGCAGAGCCAGACAGACCAGGGGGTGGGAGGTCCTCAAGCAACTTTTTCTCCAGGCTGCAGGACAGCGAGGCATAGTCCTCCAGACTCTCGCCGAGGCCTGGCTTTGTGAACTTTGCGCATTAAGCGCGGGCCGCTTCCTCCTCGCTGCCGGGAGCGCAGTTCGCCCCAGGAAGAGAGCAGCAAGGAGAGGAGAGAAGGGAGACACTGGCGTGCCCGCGGGCTCCAGAGGAGACTGAACCCAGGAAGGAAGGACAGACGGACCTAGCTGTTCAGGGTCCTGAGAACCTTGGCTGTCAGCCTGGGGCCGCGCGCGGACCTCTGTTAGGACGCTGGGTGCGCAAATCTCTTCAGTTTTATTGCCTGCTCGATGATATAGAAAAAAATACGAAAATCTGCATTAAAAATATTAATCCTGCATGCTGGACATGTATGGTAATAATTTCTATTTTGTACCATTTTCTTGTTTAACTTTAGCATGTTGTTGACCATGAATCATAACCCTCCCTGTTTCTTTGGGTGGAAGGGATCGCACGCCGATGGGAGACTTCGGCTGCTGCGTGTGCGGTTCCGGGGTTTCAGTCCCGGGGCTGCTGGCTTGTAAATACCCACCCGCCAACTCGCCTAAAGAACGTGGCATCAAGCAGAGCGTGTCTTTGTTTGGGTTTATTATTATGGCTTTGCTTTTTATTTTTAACTTTTGGTAAGTAGAGAAATAAAAGTTCCCGGCACTTTGCATCAGCATCAGAAAGCAACTTTGTCTGGGGCACGCTGGAAGTAGTAAGTTCTCTCCTCCTTCCTCCATCCAGTCCGCTGCCCTCTCGCTTTGGTTTTCCAGTTTCGTCGGGCTTTGAGAAAGAAGATTCAGAGTCCCGGCCTGGGAGTACCAGGGCAAGGGCAGCTGCGAACTTGGCGCACCTCTGAGACCCGACGGGTCCAGCTCGCTAGATCCTCTCCTAGTCTTCAGAGCAAATTGAAGTGCCAAGGAGAAAGGAAAAGAGTTCTTGTTTGCTTTTGAGCTTTACAAGAAATCACCCCAGGGTCCCTTTGCCACCGCCAAGGCCCAAACTAATTGTAGCGGCTGATGGGCGGGAGCCCTTGATCACACCAACTTACGTTGCCTCGACCACCCCGCTCTGCCATGCTCTGAATGTACTGAAAACCCCACCCTGGGCACGTCTTTTTTTGCAGCTTTCAACATGCTCTGTGCGTTTCTTTGCCCGCTTTTGAAATAGCCGGCGAGATGTTGGTGGGATCCGCCCCGACCCCCCTCCCCCTTTGGTTGTATAATAGTTAAAGGGAAGATCTGGGTGGCTTTTTATTATTATTATTACTTTTTTCCCCCTGCAGGTCAGTAAAAGGATTTAAGTTGCACTGACAAAAATACCAAAATTAAAGTGTATTTTTTAGTCCCCATTTGAAATTGCTGGCGCTGCTGGCCGGATGCATTTTTGAGTTTGTATTAGTTGATAAATTAACAAGAATAACAAGATTGTATGAACCGCATGGTGCTTGCAGTTTTAAATATTGTGGATATTCGTCCTGCATCAGAAACGAGCTTCGGTTTTTACGGATTCAACTGTGTTGAAATCAAACTTGCCGCAATGGAAATTGTTTTTATTTCATGTAAAATAAGGGATCAATTTCAAGCCCCTGCTTATGATATGAAAAATATTAAAACCTAGTCTATTGTAGTTTTATTCAGACTGGTTTCTGTTTTTTGGTTATTAAAATGGTTTCCTATTTTGCTTATGAAACCCATGGAAATGGTGTTTATTTAGAGGACGCGGCCGCTCGCTCGCTCGCTTGCTCGCTCATCTCACCTGGCCTTTCTTCTCTTGCCCTTTCAACAGCTACACCATCCGTTGCCTGGGAGCACCCCCTTGGCCCACCGAAATCCCAAACCTCGTCTGGGCACAACTCCCCCTTGAGAGTCTGAATGAGCTGGGACCTCAAACATGTTCTCTGTTCTCCACTTTAGGTGCAGACCCTGGTCAGGAGTCTTGTGTGGGGAGAGGGTGCAGGTCTGAGAGACCTTGGAGTCAGTCCCCAAGCACAGGGCCGGCCTGCTAACCTATTGGCTCTGAGGTCCAGGTCCACTCTGCCAGCCCGATGGAAAGCTGGGGCTTCCTGCTGCTGAGCCTCCCGTCAAAGGCTTATGTCCTCCCTTTTGGACTACCTGGTCCTTGACCTTCTCCAGCCCTGGCAGACAGGGCTGCCCCGAGCTAGAATGCCTGTCCTGGATACAATTAGGACCCAGCACCAGGTTTGAGGTACAGGATACTTCCAGCCAAGAAGCCTCTCTGTCAGGTCTTGTTGTCTGGGGAGGCATGCTCAGAAGCAGCTCAGGGGCCCAGCCCGGAGCCCAGTAGTAGAGCACTCTCAAGGCAGGGCCTGGGTGTCACTGACTCCCCAGAATCCTGCCAAGGAGGCAGGCTGAGGCAGCCTTCTCCAGGCGCAGTGGCACAGTCTGTGGCCAGGAGCTCTGCTCCCAAAAGACCTTCTTTCCCAGGCTCCTCAGGGGTGCTAGCCTAGCTTGCACCAAATGCCTTCTGGCCTCTTTGGAATTCTGGTCTGTAACTCAGAGCCCCAATCATCTTCAAAGCAGGACCCTGAAATCTCTTCTAGCTGCAGGGGCAGGCTCCGAGAGGGACTTCCAGGACTCCCCCTCAGCAATTCCTGGTAGGGAGGCTCCCGCTTGTTCTTTGGCTGGAATTTGATGATCCCACTGGGGCTTGGTACATCAGGTGGGAAGCACAGCACCCTGGAAGAGTGGAATTCTGGGTACCGGCAACTAGAGGTGGGGAGAGCCTGGGAGCAGGAAGGGGAGGGTGAAGTTAGCAAGAAGTAGATCCCAGAGACACGGGGGTAACAGTCTAGAATACTGTCAGGGTGAAGACAGCCCCCTAAAACCAAGGCTGCAAATAATGTTGGCAGATCTCACATTTTTATAGAGCTTTGGTGTTCAGTAGGCCAGGAGATTGAATTTAATCCCAAGGAGCCTGGTGGGAAGACTTTCCTTGGGATGGGAGAGGCAACCACAGACAGCCCATAAGCCTGTGCTTGAGCAAGAGGATGAAGGAGCAAGAGGTACCACAGGTAGGGTAATGACCAGTGCCAGTGTGCGGGTACTTGATAAGAACCTGCCCAAGTGTACAAGTGCATCCCCTTTGGGGCGAAAGAGGACTCCGTTGGAGACCACTGCCCCTACACCTGGAGGAAAGGCAGTGGCTGCCAAGGCAATCATGATGGGGGCTGGGGAAGGGGAGGCGGTAAAGACTATACCCTGGGTGGCCTGGCTTCCCATGTCAATGCCCCTAAGTCGAATGGCATCCCGGACCTCAGAGTTACACAGACTCTAGGCATGAAAAGCCAAGGTGCTGGGGGAGGGACGCAAACTCCGAAGGGAAGGTGAGTCTTCCTTTTACCAGGCAGTCACTTCACTTCGTACCCAGAAGGAAGGCCCTGGTCCTGGGACGGTGGGAGAAGCGGACAGCCACAAGCAGAGACACACACCGAGACACACAGATGCCTACAAAGGCGCTGCCAGGCCCTGCACCAGCTCACCATCAGGGCACCCAGACGGGGCGCACACAGGGAGTCTGGCCAGAGCTCTGAGCGCTCAAGTTGAGACCCGGCCTTGGGAGCTGCCTGGGCAGGCATGCTCAGCAAGCAGGCCTCGCCATCTTTCTGTCCCCAGCCTGCCGCCATCCGGACCGGCGCCGCACAAGCCCTGCAAGGGCGTTGGGCCCCCAGGCCACACCGGCTCGCTCGCCCCACTCTGGCGGCGCCCTGCAGCCCTTACCCCAGCCGCTGGCTGCACGGCTCCCGGAGGGCCTCTGCCTGGAGGGAGCTCCTCCCTGCGCCCGAAGCCTTGCAGTCCGTTCCTACTAGTTCCACGCAGACCGGCGGGCGCCTGCTCCGCGGGGCGCGTGGACACAGGCTCACAGCAGGTGACTGCGCACGCTCGGACAACGCTGGGCTAGGTCTGCCCCCCCCACCCCGTCGCACACCCCCTATACTCCCCGCTCCAGAGTGGGTGCGATGGGAAGCACTCTTCCTGTGACCCACGCCAGTTGGAAGAGCCACCTCCTCCAGCGAGCGGGTTGGAGTGACCAAATGGGAGTTCTCCCGGCCCGTCTCTGAGCACCGTCACTTCTCTTTGCCACTTCCCATTCGCTCAAGTTCCCTCCGCGCCTCCCCCTTCCCCCCCCCCCATCCCCGAACCCTCCCCACCCACAACCTCTTTCTTTTCTAAAAACTTTCTCCTTCTGCCTTTTATTCCAGCTGCCCGTGAGATGGGGAGAGGGAGATGTTGGGGGGGGGGGGGGGTCGGTGTCTGGCGTGCCTGAGACACTGCCCAGTGCCGGTGCCAGGGCCACCAGCTCTGGGCTCTCGCCTTTGCCACTCTAGCTATCCTGTCTTTCTGTGTGCCCCTCGGTCATTTGGGTCCTTGGGCCCTGGGCAACAGGCCTGGCTGGGATCCCTGTGGAGCAAGATCCTTTAGGGGCTAGGAGGCCTGTGAGGGGTGTCAGGGCGATCCGGTGGTAAGACTTCCTTTTCCTGACAACCGGTACTTACTTCTGTCCACCCACTGGAGCCAGAGCCTGTTCATGCTTCTGGTACACCCCTGTGCCATCGCCCCCAAATGGGAGCTGTTACAAGCAGACAGCTCAGGCCAGCCAGCCACGTGGCTTTTGGGTGGGACTGTGAGCTTTAGCTTCTGCACCTACTGCTGCTTCATTGGGCCAGGCATCCCCCCTTCTCCCCAGTAGACAACAAACATTCCGTTTTTATTTGGGGGGCCCAGGACACAGCTGAGGTTCGGGGATTCAGATGGGAAACCCTGCATTCTGGATCTTTACACTTTGAGGAAGGCAGCCAGGGAACAGCCTTTTGTTACTACCCTTCCCTCAGCAGCCCACCAGGGCCCCATCACTCATTCCCCTGCCCCCTCCACCCCCCACTGTGTGTTCGTGTTTGTTATGTAAGAGAGGGGAGGATTAGAAGTTTGCTCTACCCCTCCTCCCCCCACCAAAATAAAAGTCCTACAATGGTGCACTTGACCACCATTTTCCAGCTGCAAAAGCAAGCAAGCAAATTCCCAATCCCAAATCTCCTCTCTAGGACATAGTGGAACTGGCCCAGAGGGTCTCCAGGGCTGTCATTTTTGTGAGAGCTGACTGCCCCTTTTTCCTTGAGGGGTAAGGGGCTGACTGGTGAATTTGAACCTTTGATCTTTCTGATTAGTACCCAGAGCTCCTAACTACTGTGCCACCAGGGATCCTGCTTCTAAGGCAGTGTTCCTGAGAGAGGTCAGTCCCAGTCCAGTGGGGGAGCTACTCCCTAGCTCCCTCCATTCTCTCCTGCAGATGGTTGGGCCTCTGCACAGGGAGGAAGCCCTGTGCCTGGCTATACCTGGTTTGTGGAGCAGTTGCCACCAAGGGGCTTCCAAGGGTGGGCTCTCTCATGCAGAAAGCAGTGGCTGCTGCTGGAATCTCATCCTTTCTCCAGCCTCTCTGTTCCTGGGAGCAAGCATCCACACGGAGGAGCATGGCCCTCTCACCGGGGCAGCACACATCTTCCTGCTAGCCCTACAGCCCCACTCCACGCTCAACTTCAAGCCCAGAGCCTGCTCTTCCCGCCGCCAAGGGCTTCTCTAGGCCCTACTTTTAATGCTCTTAAAAGATGCATATAGATAAGAACATCAGAGCTAACAGTTCTCAATGGGAAGAAATTAAGTAACTGCGATAACTTACTGCTCTGATGTGGTAAACCACCTAAAATGAATAATAAGGATTTGTTCCTTCCGAACAAATCTCACTCTTAGCTGCCTCTGTGCATTCTCTGCTTGTGAAGCGGCTTGCTTGTAAAACAGCAGTGGCTCATTCCACATTCTGTTTTATTTGTCCTTCCAAAGCGATGTTGTCTTCAGGCTAAGGGGCCATCACAGAGACCGTGGGAGGGGGCCTAGTCTGCTCTAGAAGAGGGAGCGGACTTCACAAAGTCAGAATTGATACCATTGTGCTCATGCTTGAGTTCCTCTCTGCAGCTCTGTGAATCCCCCCTCCCCACTCCCCCTCCCTAGCTCCTGTGCTTGGATTTCTTCCTGTGAATGAACCCCAAGGCTGGGTAGAAAGCCAAAAGGTGCCTGAGGAGGAAGAGGCCCGCCCACCTTGGGCCTAATCTGGGGCCTCAATCAGCCATAGGGAGCCCAGAAGAGTTGAGAGTCCAGGCTGCCCTGAGCTCCCTCTGGAGTATCGCTTTCTTCTCAGCAGCCTCACCTACCGTGTCCTCCTCCTGCTTGGGTGACCTGTTTGGAGGCCCCACCCAGGAGGCCCTGAACCCAGACTGGCCTGGTGACCCTGCTCAGCCGGCCTGTTTGAGTGGACAGAGAAGGGGTTCAAGTCCTTTGTTCTCTGAGCTGGCTGTACATGTCCCTTTGAAGACACACGGGTCAGACAGGTCCCAGAGCAGAAAAGGAGCCATGTGGTTAATCCCACTTCCACTTGTCACTTAACCCTACAGAGTATGGCACCTGCAGCCACCCTTCTGAGACGGGCAAACAAGGGTCAAGCGAGCTCTTGCCCGGTGTCATGCCCCCACTGATTTGATGACTAAACGTGCCACCGAGACCTGCAAGTTCCCTGGCCTTGTCTGAAAGCCTTGGAGAGTCGGGAAGTATCAGTCACCTTGGGGTTCCACATCCTTTCTCGTGCCTTTCCCAGAAGGTAACCCCTGTCTTGGACTGTACTCCATGCTCCCTGGCCTCCTGGCTCCCTGCTCGGGTAAGTAGATGGACCACGGGGGCTTGGAGACATGGCAGGACAAGCACACAGAGTGCCAAAAAGAAACCGCAGCTACAAGATTCTTTCTTCAGAGAAACATGCAGGGCATAGTGGTGCACTGTGTGTGTGTGTGTGTACACTCGCCCACGTGGTGGTGGGTTCAGGCACCAGTGGCTTGGGATGGTCTTGCTATTTGTAATTAATCAACAGTCTTCTCACCCTTCATCTGTTCTCAATTGAACTTTCCAATAAATGTACCATAATGACCAGAGCAAGTGGTTCTAGAAGCAGCTGCCTCTAGGTGAGGCAAGTTTGATGCTCTCACCTACAGCTTCAGCAAAGCTGCTTCTGTGAGTGTGTGCTAGGAGTGGGGACAGCGACGCTGCAGACCCTCTCACACAGATGTGCTCCTACTCTCGGAGGAGGGCGCACATGTGCACACACATTCAAACAACATGGACCCACCCAGACCAACATATGCTCACATGCCCACATCTGTTAGACCCACAGTCTCTTGTTCACATATGTCAGAGCACCACCATCTCCCGTGCCCACACACATGTGTAGATCTATGTTCCTGTGCATGGCTGAGGGAACATGCAGTCACGTCTTCTTCATGACTGTGCACATACCTGTAGGTACACAGCCTCTCAGGACAGCACAGTGGCTGGCACATAGGTATAGACTCTCACTGGATGCATTTCCTGCACGTCCACGCACATCCCACTGGCCCGCACGAGTGCATATATGTGTGTGTGTGATTGAACACTGGCCGATACATTCCCTCACACGCAAACGCCCTGTAACAAGTGAAATGTGGCACCCATGGGGTTAATGGAAGCCCCAGACTCCCATAAATATTTATACAAAGCACTCAAGCTCTCAAAGTGGGAGCCGAAGCCTCTCCCCGCCAGCTCCTGTAAATCACGCAGCTGCTGCGGGGGACCTGTCAGTTCAGGGCTGCGCAATCCAGGACTTGCTCCACAAGGGCGGCCACATACGTGCTGGAGCACACAGCACCTAACGAGGCCAAGGTCAGTCCCCACTCCTAGGAGTCTTCTACAAGCAACCAAAGGAAGCAGCTCACCAGGGGTGGCTACAGAGGCAAGTGCACGCCTGAGGGGGGAGGAGGGCAGAGGGTGAGGATCTGCTGGAGGTGGCGTGTCCAGGGAAGACAGACGTGGTCCTGTGGGACCGGGATGAAGTCGCCGGAGCAGGAGTGGGTTAGGGGGTCTCTGGGCTGAGCTCGGGTTTGCTGCAGCAGGGACTCCAGCTTCTGGATCTACTCCTGACCACCACAGCCTGGGCTCCCAGGAGCCCACTGCGTGGCAGTTCTTTACAGCTACCATGACTGTCGTCTGCTCAGCAAACCCTGTTTCCAGCAGGCTGGCCACCTGGCTGCCTGACCCACTCCTGCCAGCGACGAGCCGATGTTTGCTGCGTGTTTGCTGTGCACAACGCACTGTGTTAGTCGCTGGCAATCCCACCAGGAGCAAACACAGAAACCAGCCCTGTCCTCGTGGAGATTCCATCCCAGAGAGGGAGGAGAGACACCAGTCCTTTGGTACTACTGAGTATGCAGCTACAAAAAGGGAAGCCACCTGGCCACTGAGGAGCATGGGAATGAACCGGACCCAGACTTGGGAGGAAGGTGGGGCAGAGAGGTTGGGGAGGGCTTCCCGGAGGAAGTGGCATTTGAACTGAGATCTGAAGCCTGCATAGAAGCTACCTAAGCCTAGCAGGGCAAACTAAGTCAGTGCTCGCCGTCCAGTAAAACTTTCTATGATGCTAGCTGGCTTCCGTATATCTGCGCTGTCCAGTAAGGTAGCCACCAGTCCTTGAAACACTGTCCAGGAACGATGCAAGATATGACAAAATAATAATTTACAAATTATCAAGGATTCATGAGGGAGTAGGGAATGGGGAGGGAGGGGAAAAATGAGGAGCTGATGCCAGGGGCTTAGGTGGAGAGCAAATGTTTTGAGAATGATGAGGACAGTGAATGTACAAATGTGCTTTACACAATTGATGTATGTATGGATTGTGATAAGAGTTGTATATATATAAAAGAAATACTGTCCAGGGAGCTCAAGAAAGAAATGAAAACGGCCACTGTGTTTCATTTCAGCTCATCAGAATTTAAGTTTGAATAGAAACACATGGTTAACAGTTGTTATTGGTCAGAGTAGGCCTAGGCCAGAGGTTCTCAACCTGTGGGTCGAGACCCCTTTGGAGGTCTAATGACCCTTTCACAGGGGTTGCCCGATTCTTAACAGTAGCAAAATGGCAGTGATGAAGTAGCAACGAAAATAATTTTATGGCTGGGGGGGTGTCACCACAGCAAGAGGCATTATATTAAAGGGTCACGGCATTAGGAAGGTTGAGGGACCGGTACATGCAAAAGTTCATGGCAAGGGTACGTTTGACCCCTTGCACGGGCTGAAAGAGAGGCTGGAAGGTAGGAGGGCAGATGATAGGCAGGACTGGGAAGAACCAGAGGCTCTCCGGAAGAGCGATAGCAAACTGCGTGGGGTTTCCAGCCGAGATCGCATCTGGCACAACGAGATTTACTTAGAAAATGTCAATGGACATGGTTTCTTGGTAGGGGTCCTTTTATTCTGAAGTGTCACTTGGCCCTGCACCTGGTTTCCGGCTTTCTCCCTAGAGTGCTTGGGGCTTACAGAGTCTCTGAGAGAGACGCATTTTGAATTCCTGGGGCTGACCCGGCTACCCTTCTGCCCAGAGCCTCCCTAAACTTTTCCTCACACAGTGGATGGAAGTGACAGCGACTTCTAGAGCTCGCCCATTCCTGGTTTGTCCCTCCTGCGGGTCACAGGCAAGATCGAGGATTCTCGGCACTCTTGTTCGGTGGTGTGGTCACAGGACTCCTTCGGGACTGCGAGTGGACATGGGAAAGCTACTTCTAGCATGGAGTATTTAATTGCTCACGTGAGGCCCTCAGACACGGCCGTGGCAACCACAGACATGCGATCCTCTTCTTAACATGCCTGTACAGAAGGAAGGCTCGTATAGAATACTCCTGGATGTGCCCGTACAGAAGGCCTATCAACAAGAGCCGCGCCTCCCTTGGCCAGCGCCCCGGAGTGACTTCATGGAACAGGGCCCTCACTGATTCACGATGGCTACGGAGTGGGAAAGAGGAGTCCTGGTGGCGAAGTGGTTACGTGTTGCACTGCTACACAAGGCACAAGGCCAGCAGTTCGAAACCACCACCAACTGCTCCACAGGAGAAAGAACAAAGCTTTCTCCCTCCGTGAAGAATGACCATCTCAGAAACCCATGGGGGCAGCACTACCCTGCCCTGTGGGGTCATGATGAGTCAGAACGGACTCGAGTGTGATGTAATGGGAGCAAGTAATGGGTGCTGTGTGCCAAGCCACTGACATGACGGGGTTGGCTGTCACGACATCCTAACCTGCGAAATCATCACAGAGCCCTGGAGCCGAACCGGCAGCTGGGGACTCGATGCTGACCCATGGAAACCCCTTGTGTTGTGTAGGGTTTCCGTGGCTGTGACTTTCAGAAGCAGACCCCAGCCCTTTCTTCCAACGGCAACTCTGGTGGGTTCAAACCACCAGACCTCCAGTTAGCGACTCTGTGTTTCATTTGTACCACCTCCAACAGCGGTCATTCCAAACCACCATGCACTTGACCGGTCTTTCTTCTCTGGAGACGAGGGCAAGACAATGGCCATTAGCTGTTTGGCTCCTGGGCTGGGAAAGGCCAGATGATGCGGTGGTGGCTTCCAGGACATTTGGAGAGGCATCCTTGAAGAGATGGCATCTGGACTGGCCTTGGAGGGGGAATTCGATTTGCAGAGGAGTGACGAAGGTACTTCGGATGTCATCCGTTCACCGAAAACTGTAGCTATGAAACCTTTTGCGTGTTTAGTGGACGTTTTCTTCCTACACATGTACTCTTATGCAGAAGGCTGCTATATAGATATTGTTGACTTCATTCTGCCTTGGGCCTCGTTTTCGTGGAGACGGGATCTGGTTTGGGAAAAAGGGATGTGTTTTGCTCTGTTACTGAGGCCGTACCAACCTAGGATGGGTCCTAAGCTCAATCTTCTGAGTTTTGAGAGGAAGAGCATAGACCCAGCGTTACTTTCAGGGGACAGACCCCAAACGAAGACAGACTTCATGACAGACAAGCCCAAGAAGGTCCAGGACATTTTGATGCAACTTGTTGCTGAAATAGAGACAACGCGGCCTTCCCCTAGAGCTGTGGCCTCTTGGAGAAAATACATTCTTGTTCTTTAGAGCCTCTGTTGTGGCCTGGCTGTTACAACAGCCTCAGGTAACTCAGATGATCAAAAGGAGATAAAAACAGAGTGGTGCATCAGGTCAGGGCAAGCAACACAGTGGCTTGGAGCCTCCTCACTCTGCCTTCCCCTCCAGTGACCCTCAGGCCATCCTATGAAACCTCTGGGCTCTGAGGAGCCCAGGCTTTGATCAGGCCATGGGGCCTGCACTTGGGGTAAGGATGGGGTTGGGAAGAGACATTTGGGATGAAAGCATCCAAGGTCTGAGCTATCAGATGAAGGCAACTGAACTTCATTCTAAGGCCAGGATGTTTGAGAGTTCAGATGGGATGTACTGGAGAGGTGATTCACAAAACTCCAGGACACTGACACTCCTGGCCTGCCTGTTCTGCTGTCCCTTTTCTTTCCCACAGCACCAATCACTCTAGGATACTGATTACTTATTTGTTTACTGCTTATTTTCTGCCTCTTTCTAAAAGCACTTAAGTTCTCCAAGGTTGGCGTCTGGTGACTGTTCTTTTTATTCCACTTGTGTCCCAAGGCATAGGAATGACAATTATGCATTTAATAGATGCTCAAAACCCCAGTACTTTGTCAAATGAATATCTGTATCCAGGAAGATGCATTTAAAAAGGAAATCAGTAACACTTGTGAAAGTGTAGATTTGAGGTATTGCCCCACTCCATCCATCCACCCACTCAACCATCCATCCATCCATCCACTCATCCATCCATCCACTCATCCACTCATCCACTCATCCATCCATCCATCCATCCATCCATCCATCCATCCATCCATCCATCCATCCATCCATCCATCCACCCTTCTGTCTGTCCATCTGGCCACCCATCCACCCATAGACCCATTCATGCATCTACCTATTCATCCATCCATCCATCCATCCATCCATCCATCCATCCATCCACCCATCCTTTTACCTACCCACACTCTATTTGCCTGTCAATTTGTCTGTTCATTCATTCGTCCATCCATCTGTCTGCCTCTGTATCCCCACCATTCTTTTGATAATCTTTAAAAAATGTATAACTGCTAAAAAACTAATAAACAAACAAACCCAAACATTGTGTACAATCCTCTAAAATTGTGTGCACCATCAGTCACTGGTGCTGACACTTTGGGACAGGTTTTAGAGTCTGTGAGGTGAGAGAGGCTGGTATTGGAGGCAGGTGGGGGAAACACTGGGGAGGAAGGATGGAGAGGAAATGGGATGAAACTGAGCTGAACTCCATCTCATTCTCTCCCCAGAGTCCTGGTGGGTTTCCAACGAGTAACAGACAAGGGTTGAGGGGGGACTAGGAAGGGACATCAAAGAGGAGTTTAGGGATTCTGTGAACCTGCTGCCCACCAGTAGCTGGCCTACTTTCTAGACCTTGCGCCCCTCCCCCAACTTAGAGATCTCTAACCTCATGTTAAAAAAAACACCCAAACCAAAAAAGCAACTGATCTCCCCTCCCCCAGCCCCCCAAAACAGCTCCTCCTCTTGTTGATTTCTAAACAGAGAAGAAAGCCTCCTAAATACTTTTGTCCCCTTGACAAGTTATTTTTAAAAAGAAATAATGTCTCTAAATCCGACATTTGTGATGATATTCTTCTTTTTAAAGAAAGCATACCACAAATCAACAGCTCTCTTGTTGGAAGCAATTGCTGGGGTTTGGCGAGCAGGCTGCTTAGTAAACAGGCTCTGTAAACATCCAGAAAAGATTGTATTCAGTGTCCTCAAGTCAAAATCAACCTTCCTGGAACCTCACTTTCTGATGTATTGACACAGGAAGAGGTGGAACCCTGCAGAAAGAAAGGTGACCCCACTTTCAGCAGCATCGTTCTTCTGGGGGCTCCGGCTGGCAGATCAGGAGGCAGTTGTGCGCGCTGCCTCCCACCTTCCGCTAATGACTGAGGGTCCTTATCTCCTCTCTCTGCTGCCAGTGACAGAGCCCTTCTGGAAGGGATCAGCTGTAAATGTCACTAGGCCCATTTTATAGGGAGGCAAACAGAGCAGAGGGAGCCTTGCCCCCTAGCAAACTGGGAGAGGACATGTCTCCAGTTTTTCCTGTCTTGAAAGCCTCGTTCTCCCAGTTGGTGAACACTAGCTGATCTCTTGGGGCCATTCTGCTTTCAACCCTGCCTCTCCAGTGCACCCTCCTTCATGTTCCTCTCAGGAGCCCCGGTGGCCCGCGGGTTACACACTGGGCTGTGAAGCACAAGGTAAGGATTTGAACACAATTCCTATAAAGATTTGCAGCCTTGGAAATCCACAGAAGCAGTTCTACTCTCTCTTGTATCCTTGCTACGAGTTGAAATGGACTTGGTGGCACTTTGTTTGGTTTGGGATGTTGGTCTTTTCCTTCACCACCACCACCTCCACCTGACCACCACCACCACCACCTCCTCCTCCACCCCACCCCCCACCATCACCTCTACTACCACCACCTCCACCACCACCACCTCCACCTCCTCCTCCACCCCACCCCCCACCATCACCTCTACTACCACCACCTCCACCACCTCCACCTGACCACCACCACCTCCACCTGACCACCACCACCACCACCTCCACCTGACCACCACCACCACCACCTCCTCCTCCACCCCACCCCCCACCATCACCTCTACTACCACCACCTCCACCTGACCACCACCACCACCACCACCTCCTCTTCCACCACCACCACCACCACCTCCTCCTCCACCACCATCACCTCCACCACCACCTCCTCCACCACCTCCACCTCCACCACCACCACCACCTCCTCCACCACCTCCACCACCTCCACCTCCTCCACCACCTCCACCTCCTCCACCTCCTCCACCACCTCCACCTCCTCCACCTCCTCCACCACCTCCACCTCCACCACCACCACCACCTCCTCCACCACCTCCACCACCTCCACCTCCACCTCCACCACCACCACCACCTCCTCCACCACCTCCACCACCTCCACCTCCTCCACCACCTCCACCTCCTCCACCACCTCCACCTCCTCCACCTCCTCCACCACCTCCACCTCCTCCACCACCTCCACCTCCTCCACCACCTCCACCTCCTCCACCACCTCCACCTCCACCACCACCACCTCCTCCACCACCTCCACCTCCACCATCACCACCTCACCATCACCTCCACCACCACCACCACCTCCTCCTCCACCCCCCCCACCATCACCTCTACTACCACCACCTCCACTACCACCACCTCCACCTGACCACCACCACCTCTTCCACCACCACCACCTCCACCACCACTGCCTCTTCCACCACCACCACCTTCCCTTCCTTCTCCTCCACCACCTCCACCTCCACCACCACCACCTCACCATCACCTCCACCACCACCACCACCTCCTCCACCTCCTACTCCACCACCACCACCACCACCACCACCACCACCACCACCACCACCACCACCACCACCACCACCTCCACCACCACCACCACCACCACCACTACTTCTTAGCCAGAAAACTCTTCACTTCTTTCTTGGTCAGTGCTCAGAGCCATATAGTAACCCATCTTCCAAGCCCCATCCTACCTGTCTGGTATTTCCAGGATTCTCTTCTTTCTCCCCCTTCCCTCCCTCCCTCCCTCCCTTCCTCTCCTCCTCCTCCTCCTCCTCCTCCTCCTCCTCCTCCTCCTTCTCCTCCTCCTTCTTGTTCTTCTTCTCTCTCTCTCTCTCTCTCTCTCTCTGAGAGTCAGGTGGATGCTTACAGAGCAGATCAGTTTTCTGTTAAGCAGTGCATACACAGTTTGCTGCATGTCATTGATTGCAGTTGCTTCCCCCAATGTAACATCACACATCGTACTTCCTCCCCGGTCTCCTGTCTCCAATCCCTCCTTCTTTCCTAACCCTTCTGAATTTTGTCCTCGGGTAAATACCGCCCTTTTTACCTTCAATAGTTGGTTACCGGAAGGTGTGTGTACCTCCGGCATACTGTCTCTCTTTTAGATCTGACTGTTGTTTGCCTGAAGGCGGAGCTGGGGGTGGCGTGGGGGAGGGGAGTGAGGGGCCATCGTCTTGGGGGCCCCACAGTCTCTATCAGCTCAGTAAGCCTGGTCACCCAGGGCTCTCTTTCGGATACTTCCCTCTGATCATGCCACCACCTTGTTTGTCAAAACAACATGGTATTGGTCCATCTTTGCCCCCGGCAGGGAGCAAGGGTCGGTCCAAATTTCAGTTCCGCCTCAACTGTGGCTTTGGCAGTACAAGATGCTGAGGTCAGACTCTGAGGCAATTTGGGGAAGGTCAGAAGGCGGAAGCGCGGCGTGGCAGTCCCTGGGCAGAATCTGTCGGATCCTGCTGACTGTTGAGCGGAACCCACACTCGCCTGCTTGTGGACGTGCACAGCCTCGGTCCCCTTCAGGGTCTCTGGGGAATAAGTTGTCACTGGGTTTTAACCTTTTACATAATAAGAACATTTCATACCATCTGGGTATGAAATCCCCGCTTCCTTTGGCTGGAGACCACTAAGGAGGATGGTGTGTCTGCTCTTCAGTGGCCCACCTTCTCCCTTCTGCTCATAAAAGGAAGGAGCATGCCTTAGCAGTTTAACATGTAACCCACAGGTCACCAACAAGTCCTACTTTCACAAAGTACTAGTGTTGGTTCAACTTGAGGACATTGCTGACATATCATAGGTTATTCTGCGGAGCATGGACTTAGGAGCCTGAAGTTGGTCGGGGAGCTTCCAGGACCTACCATTGGAGGGCTGGGGTGTGGACAGCCCTGGTAGTGCCGTAGTTAAGTTCCAGGCTGATAACTAATGGGAGGTGGTTCCAACTTGCCAGCCATTCTGTAGGACAAGGATGTATGGGTCTGCTTCCATCAAGAGTACAGCCTTGGTAACTGTAGGGGGAAGTTCTATGTTCTCTAAGTGTCACTATGAGTCGTGATTGACTCAATGGCGATAGGTGTGAGTAGCAAAGGGACCAGTAATTACTGGGACCCAAGGACACATCAGGTGAGACTAACTCTATTTTCAGAGACTACAGACTCAATGACTTATTATTTGACAAACGCTTTTCATGTGCTAAGGAGCCCTGATGGCCATCTCAGCTAAGCATTGGGCTGATAACCACAAGGTTAGCAGTTCAAGCCCACCAACTGCTCCAAGGGAGAAAAGATGAGGCTGTCTGCTCTTGTGAAGATTCACACCCTATATTTGGTGGCTGCGAGTAGGAATTGGCTCGATAATCATGTACTAGATGTTGTTGTGGTCTGTTGTACTGGGGTTGCTATGAGTCCAAGCCAACTGGATGGCAGCAGAAAGCTACAAAAACAGGCAACTGTCGAGTATGTCACAAATGTTAGCTCATAAAATCCCCCCAACAACCCTAGGAGGCAATACAAAGAAGCACAATATTATTCTCACGTTATGAGAATAGGATGAGGAAATGGAATCACAGAGATCTTGAGCAACTTGTCCAAGAATGCCCAGTACTGGGATTGGGATTCAAAACGAGACAGGAATCCAGAGTCGATGCTTTCAACCATTACAACCTTCTGAGGCTGGATGAGAGGTGAAGTATGTACATTTGGAATTAATTGGTTGGAAAAAAAATGCTTCTGGAATTTTATTCAAAGGAACCTTGGCCTGGGAAGATGTGATCCCCCAGACCACCTGCTTTCTCTTCTTCTCAGGCCATTGTGGTCCCTGGGAGCCATCACTTTCATTTACTTATCGTATGTTAGAAATGAACAGGTATGCCACTACAGACTCTAAGTTCACTTCAGTTGGACCTTTTCTCCCCATTTTTAGCCACTCAGCTCAAAATATAGGTCCGAGGGCCAAGGACTTTGGGGACACCGATTGATTTATTGTTTAGTCTGAGTCTTCACCCTCCTTTTGGTTTTTGTTTCAAAGAAACACGCTGGTTATAGTTATGCAGCCCATGCCAACACATGAATTCAGCCACAACGTTCCATTAAATCCCCCACGGCGCTCACGTAATCTGGTGCTGACTTGAGACTAGTAAGCGTGAAGGGGTGGAGTTTAGCCTCTCAGGTTGCAGCTTGATGACCTCATTTGGGGGTACTGGGGAGATAAACAGCTCGCTGGAAGGCAGACCCACACTCTCTGCTACACATTCCTGTTGACAAGCCACATGGAGTTATGCTGATGGAGCCAGACCCCAGGAGCTGGAGGAGCCACGTGGAGACCCACGCCAGTGCCGAGATGCTTCCACCACCATTGGATCTACAAGACTCTCCACCCACTGGCCTGTGATCTTCCTGCACTCAGCGCCATTGCATATATTGTGTGAGTCTGAAGAGTTTACAGACTGGTATCAGACATATGGGCGAATTTCAGACTGATGGACTTGATCTGGACCGGGGTGGGATATTTTCTCAATATATAATTGCTCTTTGATATAAAGCTTTCTTTTACATACATGTGAGTGCCCATAAATTTGTTTCTCTAGTCTACCCGGACTAACACACACCCATAAATGTGGTTCTATTTCTTTCTTTCCTGCCACATCCTTCCTCCCTCCTCAATATCCTATCCCTCCCCTCTCCCTGTTCTGGAAATCTCCACCCATCCCCATTCTCTGCCTCCTAGTAGTCATCAAAGTCTTATCTTCTGGTGTCAAAACCAAGTTTCTTTGTTTTTCCTTATCATAATGGTATTATTAACTATTTACCCTTGTAAGAATGACAACGTTTGCCCAGCATAATGTTCTCGAATTTCGTCCATGTCTTGTGGACAAAACTCTCTTCAGCTAAGAGAGTGGCTGTTTTATATGGATGCTTACTATTCCATTGTATGATTGTCCCAGAATTTGCTTATCCATTCCTCTATGGTTAGAGTTTTTAAAGTAGGCATTGCTTTGAAATGAATTCTTCTGAGACCTTGGCCAACTCACTGCTCAGCAACAATCAATCCATGGCTCCCCAATTGTCTCCACAGCACACTCTAGATCCTTTAGTCCGGCCCATTCAGGCCCTGGACCCTTGGCTCAATCTCTCTGACAGTCACAACCTTCCCTGTGCTGTGGCCACACTGACCCCAGTACCCACCTCGGGTCCTTCAGCCTCCACACTTTTGCTGGAGCCATTTCCCATGAAGCTCTGGGCCACTCACAGTTCGCTATATTATTTTAAAAATTACTTTAAAATTGATCATTTTATTGGGAGATATTATAACAATTCCTAAATCAATGACACTAAGCAAACTGGTACAGAGACTGGCATCATTTTCCGAACCGTTTCTTTCTACTTGACTTGCAGTCCCCTTAGAGCCCCACCCTCACCCCCAGCAGTTGCTCCTGCTTCACAGCAGGTGAAAGCCATTTCCCTTCTCCAGAAATCTTCTTGGGAGCTGGAGTGGGGACTCCGAAAGAACTGAGTTGGTAAAAACAGAGTGACCGCTGTTCAGACCCCGTCCTTTCTCTTGCTTGCTGGAAGGATTTGGTCACTCCACCTCTCTGAGCCTCCATGGTCCCATTTGTCGATTAAGGCTCATAGTGCTGGCTTCCGGTTCTGGAGGGAGCACCTGAGACACTCAGTGCGTGCTGCTGCCGTCAAGGATGGCTGTCCCAGCTGCGGTGGGCTTGGCTGGCTGGGGTGGGTGCTGAGTCATCACAGGTTCCTGACAGCATCCAGATCCTAGCCTTCTGGGAAGAAGCAAGGGCTTAGAAATGCTCGCGGAGGCAGCCTGGAAGGAATTAAGCTTTTGACTTCATGGAAAGCCCAGACTCCCCCACTGCAGGTGAGGAGACAGTCAAGCCGGTCTGGCCGGTTCCTTCCTCTGGCCAGAGTCCATGGCTCAGTGTGCATTGGTGTTGATTGACAGGGAAAGCCCGGGGAGCTCAGGATGCACAGGCAGCAGGAGCTCCTGGGAAGTGGCATGTTCAGCTGTGAACACACAGGGCCAAGAGGCCGGGGTTTCAGGCCTGAGGGTGAGCATTCTCACACCCATCAGCTTTTCTCTCATGCTCAGAGCCCTGGGGAGCCGGGCTGACAGGGTGCCCCAGCATTTCCCAGGGAAGAAACAGCCGAATGGTTGCACACCAACTTCCTCCCCAGCCCTGGCAATGACTTTGTGGGGATAACCTCTTCAGTCTTTAGACTGGACGCTTGGGTCCCTGACTTGGTGACAACCCAGCTGGTTTGGGGAGGGTGGGGGCATCTTTCTGTGCGTCGGTGTGAGGCGAGTGTACCAAGGTACGTAGGTGTGTGTATGAACACGGGAGTATGTGTGTTCACACTGACAGCAAGCAGGGCGGTTAAAATGGGGCTCGATAGCCAGGCGGCCTGGAACTGATTGTCCCTTCTGCCACTGACTGGTCCTGTGGCCTCAGTCACATGGCTTTGCCACATGATTTTGCATTCTCTGTAGCAACGCTGCTGAGCTCCTCCAGCTAGTGTGAGAATCAAGTTGGAGAATGCAGCACAGTCAGGCGCATACCAAGAGCTCAGTCAGCAGCAATTGTGGTGGAAGGTGGACCAGCGAGGCGACTGGGCAGCCAGCCTGCCAGTCCCTGTGCTTTGGAGCAGCATGGTCTCGGCCCAGCCCCTTAACCTCCCCATGTCTCAGTGTCACAGCGATGGCGATACTGACACGTGCCTCAGCGCCTCGTGGTGTGGACCAAAGGAGGGATGCCATAAAGTGCTGGCAAACGTGTCTGGCAGATGCTTGGTGCTCTGTGCCAGCTGCCATCATGGTCCTGATCATCTGTACAGTCACCCTCACTGTCATCTTCCCCGTCATCTCCATCATCGTCAGTCACCCTCAGCATCATTGGTATCACCATCACCATCCCTGCGGCATGTTCACCATCATTGTCATCCTCACCAGGACCACCGTAGCCACCGTGTCAGCCATTGTTGGGGGCCCATTACTCCTCTAGAGGAATGGTGAGGAGACCCCGGGAGCACTTGGTCTCCCCACAGACCTTAGGTCAGGGCTGGATGAAGATGTCATAAGCAGGAGCCCCGGAGCCCGGAGAGGAAGTCTAGCCCAGCTGCCTCTGGCCGTGCCCCTTGTTTAGAACGCGTAGTCCACTCTTGGCTCTTTCTCTCCAGGTACTCCGGGTGAAGGGTGAAAAGTCAGTTCAACACCCCGGGCTCCCCTGCAGGTAACCCACCTGGCTCGGTCTCCAGCCGGGAGAGATACGGCAGCCTGACTCATCTGGCCTTCTGAGCCTGGAAAGCTGGGTGCAGTCCATTCTTACCCCACCAGAAAGGGTCTCAAATCCAGTCAGAAGGAAGGCAGAACCCAGTCTTCTTCCTCCGACCCAGGCTGGATTTGTAGTGGAGATAAGGATGGGGGCCTCAACCGGCCATGTTGGCGAGATCTCAGGCTCTGTGGGCTTGTAGTACGTGGGCTTGTCCTGATCCTCAGTTTCTCCATTTGCCACCCCGGCATCGTCCTCTAGAAGAGGGGTGGGCAGTGAGTGGGAAGATGCGTGGCTGATGCAGGGCATCTGTCCATCAGCTTGCCCAGCCCCTCTGTGCCTCGTCGCCTGCATCCCCCTGTGCTGAGGGAATCCAGGAAACCGGATAAAGGGGCTCAGACCCGCTTCCTCTTATGGACCTCATGCCAGCAGAGCCGATGGAGGCTCCCATAAGGGAGAGGCCAAGGATGGGCCAGGCTGAGCCCGGGCATGTCATGCCTCTCCCCACCACATCCTCCTTCAGTGTGTGACGAGGCCCTGGAACTGGCTCCCTCTCCTTATTGGAAGCAGGTTTACGACTCCAAGGGTCTGTCCCCTCTCTGGCAGTAGGTGCACAGACCACTGACCAGTGGTTAGGCGTGGGGTGTGAGTTAGGGGCATGCGCCTGCCTTCAGCGGGTGTGAATTCACATCTTCACTCTGAAGACACGTGCCAGGGACTCACTTTTCGCGCTGTGCTTTTGCACCCCTGACCTCACTGGCTCCTGTGTGAGGGTGAGTGCTCCCAGACAGCTCTGAAGAGAGATCAAGGGTCTTGTCCTGGGTCCTAAATGGGATAGCTGCCTTCGGGGGCCCTGAGGGTGGACTAGCCCATGCACTGAAACCACCAGGCACATGGTCAGTAGGGGCTAGCCTCCCGCTCGGAAACTTGCTCCCCTTTCATTAAGCTTGTTCTTGCTCTTTGTCCTCTCCTCCCAAGTTCCACCCCTGGGACCAGCGCCTAGTTAAATGACCTGTGCCAGCAGCTGCACCAGGCTCTGCCCTCTAACCGAATTCTCCCAGGGCCGCCTCCGTGCCCAGCCTGGGGCTGCCCCAGCGCTCTGCCCCGAGCCCAGCTCTGCCACGTGGTCTCTCAGCACGCTGCTGTCCATCTTCTTCTAGGGACAGATCTCAGGAACGATGGACAGTGACCCGTGTAATCGGGTGTTCTGATGGCTTGGCCCGCTGTTGGCCTGGTCAGCAGGCCTGCGTGGAGCCTGTGATACAGTGGGTGTCTGAAAGGTGCTGGGTGCCTGAAGGTCACTGTGGAGGGAATGAAAGGGCTGCCTAGGATCTGGTAGTGGTCCTCTAGCTGGGACTCGGGTGGGTTGGCGGGGTGCAGGAATGAAGGGTGGGTTGACTGAAACCTGGGCATGGTCCCGTGAGGTCAGGGCCATCAGCTTTGTGTCCCAGGGAAGGAAACATCTGGAGCAGGTCCATGTCTACTCATTCTTCAACCCGAGGCACAAACACCTCTCCCTGGGGGAGGCCACGTTGGAAGCTGGAGGGGGCCAGGCCTCTCTGCAGCCATTCCCAGGAACCCTGCCTTTTGCTCCAATTCTCTGTCCTCTCCATTCACCTTGTCCCTAATTGTCCCTTCTGTTTCATGACCTCCTTGACTCTCCACGCTTCACTTTATGCAGAGCCAGTTACACGATTTTCAGGATCCACTGAAAATGAAAATACCTGCAGGGTTTCTTTGCAGAAAATCACTAAACATGACAAGACTGAGACATCAGTCCGTGCAACCAAGCAGGGGTCATTCTAGGTGGGGCACGGTGGCTGTATCGGTCATGCAACCAGCAAGCTGGTCCTGATCCCCATGATAACCTGGACCATTAGGTCTGGTTTGCTACTGTTTCTCCTGGTGTCTGTGCAGTGTGGGTCCTCATTAGCATCTCATTTAAATATGCAATGAAGGAGCACGCAAGCAAAGTATGAGGGGACAGGAGATAACCTTGCAGAGCCTTTATTCCCCGAATACAAAATGGGACCCTCTTGCTTTCTCTCTCAGGCAGGCAGCCAGGGCCTCCTGAGTCCTGCAGCATATCTAGCAACTAGTCCAGTTCAAGGGGTCAGAGGGTAACGGCCAGACCGCGGCATGGGGCCGAGTAAGGCTGTCCTGATAAAACCTGTGGACTCTGGTCTCCTAAGGCCAGCTGGTCTCTGGTGACATACTGTTACTTGACTGAAGCCCAGGGCCTGCGGAGAGGCTGTGGGCCTCCTCTTTTTAATTGGGCCAGGAGTCCTGGTGGCACATCAGATTCAGTATTGCCCCACTAACCACAAAGTCAGTGGTTCAAGCTTACTAACGGCCCAGAGGGAGAAAGATGAAGCTGTCTGCCCCAGTGAAGATTCACTGTCTCAAGAGCTCCACGGAGCAGTTCCATTCTGCTCTGCGGGCCCCTGGGAGGCTGACAATGAGCAGGAATCAACGTCATGCCCAGGGGGTGAATTTTTAGGTCCTGCTACGTGTCAGGCATGGGATTAGGCACCAAGCAGATAGCATCTCCTTCCTCTTAACCTTACCTGTGGGTGGATGGGGAAACCAAGAGCCAGAGATGCGAGATGCCATGTTCAAGGTTACACAAAGGGTCAGTCACCCAGGAGAGGCAGATCTGTCCTCGCCTCTCATGAAGCCCCTTTGAGACACAGAAAGAGGCCACAGAAAAGAGGACATGTTTTCAGAGGCCCACGTGTGCCTGTGCAGGCATGTTCACCTCAGAGGCCCACGTGTGCCTGTGTAGGCATGTTCACCCATGGATCGCCCTGTGGCTTGGCTGAAGGTACTACTGACCTTCTCTGAGTGTCCTGGGAAGTCACTGCAGGCAGACCTGCTGGGTGTGGGCCTGGCCTTGGCCTCTGCCAGTAGTAGGTGTCCTTAGGGACTCTTGAAATGAGATTCACTCCCTGCCATAGACTCGGTTGCGACTCACAGTGACCCTATAGGACAGGGTAGAACTGCCCCTGGAGGTTTCCCAGAATGAACTCTTTATGGGGCTAGGAAGCCCCATCTTTCTTCTGCAGAGCAACTGGTGGCATCAACCTGCAGATGGTTAACGGCCAAGCCGAAACCCACTATGCCTGTTTTCCTGGGGTACCATTTTTTACATAAATATTTGATTATATATTTATCTGGTGTCTTGATTTTTGCGATTGCGGAAATAAGACTTTTGATGCTTATCATGGTCTGAGAACTTTAGAGACTCTCAACATAGGCTTGTTGTTGAAAAAACTTTTCTTTTTAGAAAAATGAGTTGTGTAAAAGGAAAAAGGGAACCAGAGATTCTGAAAGCCTTCTTTCTCATCACGAGTCATTGAGAAGTTGTGTGTGTGTGTGTGTGTAGAACTTCGGCAGGATGGATTGACAGGGTGGCTGTATCAACAGGCTCAGAAGAACAACTGTGAGGTGGCACAGACAGACAGCGTTTTGTTCTGTCGGAGATAGGGTTACCTAAGGTCAGGACCGACTGGACTGTGCCTAACAACAGCATCTGCACATGCGCTGTGAGGCAGCACTCCTCTGTTTGTTGTGCAGAGCTGCTGTGGGCTAGAACTGCTGTGGGCTAGGCCTGCATGTCCATGGGTGCATGCATACTGTGAGTGTTAGATGCTGTGGACTTGAATCTGACTCATGGCAACATCGTCTGCAGGGATTTTAAGGCTGTGATATGGAGTGTCCCGAGTGAGAGTGATACCAATACTATTCTCACAAGTAATAACCGTGATCCCAACAAACACCCAATTGAACCCGCCATGTGCTAAATGATATTTGTTCATCAAATCATCTAACCCAGGGGTAGGGAATGCGTATCCCTCAGGCCCTATGTGTTAATCCAGGCAGACTAGAAAAACAAATCCAGAGATACTCATGTGTGTGCAAAACGAGCTTTATATAGAAGAGCAATTGAATATTGAGAAAACATTCCAGCCCAGTCCAGATAAAGTCCATAAGTCCGATCTTAGCCAATCTAGAAAGCCCACTTCAGACTCACGAAACACATGCAATGACGCCGAGTGCAGGAAGAGCATAGGCCAGTGGGTGGGAAGTCTCATGGATCCAGTGGTGTTGGAAGCCTCTCAGCGCTGGCAGGGATCTCCATGTGGCTTCTCCAGCTCAGGGTGCTAGAGCAGTTCCATGTGTTTTATTAGCTGCTGTATCTCCCAGGCTGTCTAGCCAGCAGAGAGTGTGTGTGTCTCCCAGCTCCAAAGAGGAAATATCAGAGTTCCCAGATTCCTCAGAAGAAGGCCAGGCCCATGCAGAGGTCTCGTTGGCTATCTCCTGATTGAGGACTAGACTCCAGCCCCACACTCTTAATCCTTAAACTGACACGAGAGTGTATATCTACCACACCATATCAGGCCCTGGACATCATCAATACTGGCTCACATCACCGGCCTCCTACCAAAGAGAAGCAGTCTCAGCCATTACACATGAGTTAATTAAATATCTGACCAAATAGGGCAGGCTGATTTTTAAGCTGAGAATTTTGTACGACTTGTGAATGATGTTATAAATGTCCACAGGGTCCTTACCTACCCCTGTTCTAACCCTGCAAGGCAAGGCTGCTCTTAGCTCTCCCCCTTTTATATTTACCCAGATCACAGAGAGAAGTTAAATAACTTAGGGTCACTCAGCGAGGATGGGGTGTAGTTGGGATTTCAACCTAGGCCATCTGGTTCACCTTGACTTTTGCTCAGACATGGACATAGGTCCTTTCACACATATGCATACTCAGCATCACACACACACACACACACACACACACACACCACACACACACACCTTACTCTTTCTCGCTCAACATAATTCTCCCCACACCCACACAGTGCTCTCACGAGCCTCCCTCCTTTAGATCCCATTTCTTCCTCCCCATACCCCCAGTGTCCCCCACCGCTGCCCCCACCCACCCCCATATTGACCCCTATCACTGGCTAGGTCGCGGTTCTCAACCTGTGGGTGGCGACCCCTTTGGAGGTCAAAGGACCCTTTCACAGGGGTTGCCTGATTCATAACAGTAGCAAAATGACAGTGATGAAGTAGCAACAAAAATAATTTTCTGGTTGTTAGGGGGAGGGGATGGGAAATCTCCACGCATGAAGAAATGTAGGAAAGGGCCGAGGCGTGAGTAAGGTTGAGAACTATGGGGCTAGGTGGTCTGAGAGGACCCACTGGATAAAACAGAACCCAGGAGCCCTGCATGGTTCCTGCCAAAGGCTTCAAAGGATACAATGACTCAGAAAAAACAGATGCTCATGCCCCCTCCCCCATCCCACCTGGACCTTTACATCTTCTTTTATGAAATTTCACTTAATTCAATCCGATGATTCATTTAATGCATAATTACACATAGGTCAATGAGTTCAGCTCAGCTGACTTCTTTAACCGTATCAGCTCCCACAAGAAGAGACACCCCAAGGTTGCTATGTCCCCAGGGCAGTTGGTTTGGAAACATGGTCCCCTTGTTGGGGGAGAGGCCCTTCCCTCCCCCTCCTCTTGGGGACTCCTCTGTCACTGATTCCTGGGGCTCTGCTGGACTGGCTGGACAGGCTGGGGGAGTGCATAATTGGTGTTTCCAGGCTGTCTCCTTCTGGCTTCTGGGATTCTCTGCTGCTTTGCCTCCTGTCCTGCCCCTGGGGCCAGGGCTGGGCCGGCCCTGCCCCAACCTGCTTGGCTGGTTTGGAGGCAGTCTTTAGAGTACTTCTCTGGGAAGGGAGGGGGACCAGAGGAGGGTGTGGGTGGGGCAAGGGGTGGGCTGGGATTTGAGAGGAAGGATTTGGGCAGGCAGGTGGGTGGCCTGATAGGGAGCATCCAGGAGGGGTGGGGCTGGGGCTGAAGCTGGAGGGGGTTTGATGAGGGTTGGGGAGGAGGAGGGTGGGAGAAGGGCCTGGTGGGTGGGGAAAGAGGAAGCCTGCAGCTTCCCCAGTCCCACCCCTCCTCCAGGACCTCCCCTTGGAATGTCTGCAAGCTCTGCTCCAATTCCCTGGGTCAGCACTGGGCCTGCATAAATGCAAGGGCAAGCCACTCTGGGCTTGTAGTTCCTTCACCCCAGGACCCTCTACATGGAGGCCCAGTGGCCCAGCTCAGCCTCAGTGATGCATGCTGGGGGTCCTGATGGAGCCTGAGGTGCCTTGGAGGGAAGGGGAGGGCAGAAACAAGGTCCACTCAATGGGCACTGTCTACACAGTGTAATGGTCTGTCTACACAGCCCGTTATCTGGGCAATCCACCTGGATGCAGTTACCCTTCTCCCCACACTGTTGCTTTGGGCCTAATTGTCAGCATAATTAAGACTCAGGTCATTTCCCACTATTATCTTCCATTATCCAATTTTTATCAACGCCCAGCACCTTCTCCTGACCCAACAACCATCCCAACCCACCCCAGCCCAGCCCAGCCCAGCCCTAGTTTAGGGACTGGGGTCCAGAGAATATCCACAACCTTCTACAATTTACCACTCAGCCCTGAGGCTCTCCTGCCTCCTGAGGCAGTCCCAGGAGGCTTCTCAGAGGAGGTGGTGTTTGGGCTGAGCCTGGAGGATGATGGTGGGAGGAGCAGCAGGAATAATACCCATGGAGTCCCCACTTTGGCGTTGTCGCTCAATAGACCTTTTCTCGGGCAAATTCTTTATAATCGAGGACATTGCCGTGGAATGACAGGCCTAAGTGAGACAGTGAGATGCTGACTCTGAGTCTGCGCCCAATCAAGCAGGGAGCTTCCATCTGCAAGAGCGTTCTCAACTGGGGAACAGCACAGCAGCATGACATCGTGCGACAGATTGAAGACCCGCCAGTGTTTCTAAAGCCACGAGTGGTGTGTGTGTGTGTGTGTGTGTGTGTGTGTAGGACCGGTTATGACAATATGTGGGTGCTAGGCTAGAGAACTCGGACTTTATTCTAGCTGCAACCGAGAGGTACCAGAAAATTTAACTTGGAAAGCAGCCGGGGCTTGAGAGGCAGGGCTTTCTGATGGTCAGTGCACTCAGGCCCTGGAATGGGGCAGAGTGTTTGAATTCTGAAGTGCCCTCTTCCTGTGTGGTCTCTTCGTGCCCTCTTACTGCCTCATGGGGTGCCCACAGTACCCACTTTCTCCAGTTGATTAAGGATCCACTAAGTTATGCTTTAGCACAGAGTCTTACACACAGCAAAGATGACACTTTTCTCCACCCATATTTTCTCCCAGAAAGCTTACAAGTGGGGCTGCTTTGGAACTTGGTGATATAGTAGTTTTGCATTGAGTTAACTGCAAGGTCAACAGTTCAAAACCACCAGCTGCTCCATGGGAAAAAGACAAGGCTGTCTACTTCCATAAAGAGTGACAGGCTCCACTCAAGGCAGTTCTCCCTGTTCCATAGGGTCACGATGGGTGGGAATCCCCTCAATGACTGGGAGTTTGAGTTTTGATGGAACTCCCCGGGAAGTGCCAGGAGGGTGGGTTGAGCTTTCCATAAGAGCTCCAGGCATCGGGAGACTGAGGTGGGGCGACTCCCGAGCCCAGCGTCCCTACAGGCCCTTTTTATACTTTCTTCTGAATTTTGCCACTAGGTGTGTGGGGTTGTCGTCTTGGTCTAGGCCAGGGACATTTAGGACCCTGCAGATATCAGATGTCTCTTCAGAAGGAGTCTCTCCAACTTCTCTGGCACCCCCACCCCATCCCTATCTCTCACACCCAAACCAAACAAACGTGCTGTCATCCGATCGATCAGACTCAAGGTCACCCCATGTGCAGGATGGAACGCCCCCCTGGGGTTTTCTGGGCTGTCATCCTTAGGGAGGCAGATTGCCAGAGCTTTCTTCCATGGCCCCCCTGGGTGGGCTTCAGTCACCAGTTGCCGTAGCCAATCCTTGCCAAGGGGACCCCAGGTATTTCCAGGTAGAACTGCTCCACAGGGGTCTCAAGGCTGTTACCTTTCCGAAGCGGGTGACCAAGGAAAAGTTGAGCACACAGGCCTCAAACTGGGGGTCCTCAAGCTGTTTAAACAGGGGGCCAGCTCACTGTCCCTCAGACCCACTGGAGGGGCAGACTATAGTTTAAATAAAAACTATGAACAAATTCCTATGCACACTGTACATATCTTATTTTGAAGTAAAAAACCAAATGGGGCAAAAACACCTGGCTGGATAAATGCGGCCCGCGGGCCTTAGTTTGAGGATGCCTGAGGTTCAAATCACCGAAGGAACGTCTGTCTCCATCCCCAGAAGGTCCCATTTGGACACAGATCTGTTGACAGGCTCTTTGCTTTCCCAACCAAGCCACATCTAAATTCATTCCTCAAGTTGTAACTTTCCCCCAGCGATCTGCTGAAGAGAGGGTCAGACAAGCGCCCATTTGAAATGCTGACAACCTCAGCTTCCTAATAAAATAAAGGGTTGTTTCTATCTTATCCCTGCCAGAGGCATCACACATGATTGATTGATTGATTTAAAGAAATTAAAACATGTCACATATTTTATAAGCAACATAACTGCTGGTGCTGCAGTCTGGATGCTGGACACAAAGACTTGGTCTTTAAATGTGGGAATAAATATTTTTCAGTGCTCACATCAATAGAAAATGTGAAAAGATGAATAGCGAGCAGACACAATTCCCTTTTTCTTAAAAGGCACTAGAAACTTGTTTCTGGAGCCTCAGATTAAAGGTTGATTAGATTTATATATATTATATGTAATATTAAATATAAGTATATATACTATATATAAATCTAAGAATTAAAAATAATCATTGATGCAGTCGAAACCAAATTCATTGCCATCAAGTTGATTCTGACTCATACTGACTCTATGGGACAGGGCAGAACTGTGCCTGTGGGGTTCTGAGATTGTAACTCTTTACAGGAGAGAGCCTCATCTTTCTCACAAGGAGCTGCTGGTGGTTTCAAACTGCCGATCTTGTGGATAGTGCCCAATGTGTAAACCCACCACGCCACCAAATTACCAGATGATTGTGAGGAAATGTGAGTTCTTTCTTTCCCTTGCTGCCTGCAACCAATCTAAAACCCTCCCTTCATCCTCTCTGCCCAAAGGTTATCCAGAACCTTCGGGTCTCAGTGCATTCTTCAGGAGCATCTTCCGGAAACATTCCTTTCACATCTGTGCCACCCAATGAGCCCCATCCCTGCCTCCTTGAATTTACCCGTGCTGTTCCCTCTGCCTGGAACTCCCTTCCCCTCGCATTCTCTTGGCTACTAGTCTCACTACAGTGGAAATCTATACCTCAAGCTCTTAGGACAGTGCCAGGCCTATGAGTTACCCAGCAAATATGTGGGGGATGAATGACCAGCCTAGAAAGTTCTTACGTAAGCTTCAAAACCTCAACCAAACGCTCTCTGCTTTCTGTACCACCCCTGAGCGCCTAGCAATGTCTGAGACTTTGGTCTCTGCCTCCACGCTGCTTTGCCAGCAGTTTCCTTCAACACTTTTCCCGTGCCTACAAACCGAGGTGGCATCCTGGTCTCTGACGCAGTCATATGGCTTCTAACCCTGCCTTGGACACTTCATTTAGTCATCCGCTCACACACTCACGCGTTCAACACATACTCCCTCGGCATCTGCCTCTCACGAGCCAGGCAACGGGAAAGAAATGGTGACCAAAGCAGACTGGTGTTGCCTTTTGCTCTGAGAGCGTCCGGCAGGCATGTCTGGGCCTCAGTTGCTTCATCTGTGATGAGGGCACTACCCCTGCCTGGGAGGACTTTGGGCAGATGGAGTCAGAAGGTGCAGTAATGTGCTTGGCGCATGGCATGTTCTCCATAGGCTCCCTGGCCTGGAGTGCCCCCCAGGGCAGGGAGGCTTCTCATTGGCTCTCTTACCCCCTTGGGCACAGAGAAGGCCCCTCAGTGACACAAATGTTTTGCACTCATCTCCTAACTGCAAGGTTGGAGATTCTAACCCCCCAGTGTCTACCTGCTCCCATAAAATGAGAGCCAAGAAAAACCTATGGGATGTGCCATTCTACTTTGTCACCTGTGGGGCTGCTTGAGTCAGATGGATTTGATGGCCATGGGTTTGGTTTTGGGTACAGAGGAGGTGACAAGTGTGGGTGGATCCTGCTGATAGGTGAGCTACAGTTTACCTCTCTCTCTCTCTCTCTCTATCTCTCACACACACACACACGTTCAGCTTGTGTGCCCTCTGCAGCCTAGGGTCAGAACACCCTAGGATTCCCAGGGCTAGAGCGGCAAGGCTGTCCTAGGGTGGACATGCCCAGTCTCCTGTCACCATGGCTGAGCCTGAAAGAGGACACCCTTTTACCCAGTTTCTCAGAATCCCCGAGGACAGTGACGCAGGACCCATTCTAGACTCACTCACCCTGCCCCCATCCCATGCCTCTGTCCAGCCACTCATGCACCAAAGCCTGCCACGTGACCAGATGACCATGGGCCTCTTCCCTTGAGCAAATAGCTGTGCATGTGAGCCGTGTTTGACCTCAGGCCTGGCCACGACCTGCTGGCCCCTCTGAGGCCCCGCTCCAGTTCTGCAGGGCTGGAGGGGCAGAGGGGCCCTGGGATGCCTGGGTTCTAGCCTCATCCTCCATCTCCAGGTCTGATCTAGTTCATGCCTATTCCGGTCTCTGAGCCCCTGTTCCTCAGTCTGCACTGGAAACTAGCTGGTTGCTCGGAGAAGCTTTGCTGCTCTAAGCTTAGCTGGTGTCAAGTCAATTGCACCTCATTCCAACTCAGGTGGCCCAGTACACCTGCCCCGGGGGTCTCCTTGGCTGCCATCCTCATGGAAGCATCTTTAGCTCATTATTGCTCAGGGCAGTCATATATGTTTAAACGGCCAACTCATTCATTAGCAGCTGAGTGCTTAACCGTTGCAACCCCTGGGCTCCCTAGCGCCTGGTTAGCTCTTTTCTTTCTCTATCAAATCCTCGGGCTTGGATGAGGGCCCCTATGGTCCCGCAGGCTTAGTTCCACACACCATTCTGATGTACTTGCCGTGTGGCAGCCTTAGCCATCCTGATCCTTCCAGCACATTTCCTCCTGAGCCCCCCCCCACCCTGCCAGACTCCCTGATTCCCTCCAGGGATCCCCTACACTCTGGGTGACAGGCTCCTTGCTCCAGAGAGGTAGAGTCTGAAGAGGTGGGAGTGGGTGAGAACACACAGAGCAGTGGGGCACATGTCTGTGGGCTCGAGAGGGCTTCCAGGTCGCAGGTGGAGAGGGGCCAAATGAAAGTCAATGTGGGCCTGCTAGGTCATCGTTTGGAGGCATCCTTTCTTGGAAAAATTAGTCTAAAACCACAAGCCTCAGGGATTAAAGTGTGTGGAGATCTTTGGGGAAGATTTTCTCAGAGGCGGCGATCGTTAAAGTTAAGTTGAACCATTGCAACGTCAGCTTCTTCATAGGTCAAACGTGGTTGAGAAGGTTTGGTGATATCAACAGCACCAATGAGCAGCTGGGAAAGATTTCCTTGTATATAGTGATGTAGAAAGGCTCCAATTGTAGAAATGACTGGAGAAGGAGGAGACCCCAGAGCAGTGGAGAGGGAGCCATTGGAGAGGTGAGAGGGCAGTCTAGGAGCTCCAGGGAAGGGTCGGGTAAGCAGTCTAGGGGCTGGACGGGGACCCTGGTGGGGGAACTCTGCACTCTGTCTCAGTGCTTGCTGTGGATTGAATTGTGTGCCCCACCCCCAAATATGTGTTAACTTGGGTAGGCCATGATCCTCAGTGTGGCGCAACTGTTCTCCATTTGTGATCTGATGTAATTATCCTACGTGCTATCAATCTTCACCTCTATGACGCAAATGAGGCCAGATTCATGGCGGTCACACTGATGAGGCAGGAGGCACACTGTATCTTGAATTAATGTCGTTTGAGATGTACAGGAGAGGAAACAAGCAAGCTGGGGTCAGAGAGACTTACTACCCCCCAGAAAAAAGAGTCAGAAGCAGAGTGTATCCTTTGGACCTGGGTCCCTGCACAGAGAAACTCCTACACCCAGGGACCCACTTTAAATGATCGCCATTTCTTATTGTCTTACCTTCCATCTGTCCCCGTTGTACCTCGTTTCTGCTTCCTCCACCAGACATTGTTAGATGTCCCTAATACAATGCATCCCTATTTCTAACCACATGGCTTGTCTTTCTCTCCCCCACTGGACTATGAGCTGCTCCTGAGGGCAGGGCCTGTGTCTCTGTCTGGTTTCTCCCTACCCCCACCCAGTTCCAGGCACAACGTAATAATAGGACAGTGACTGAACAATGGATGGCTAGACCACAGAACCCTCAGGGCTGTCAAGTCCAGGTCTCCAGCGGGTCTGGCTTCTCACTCGACCCAACTATCTGACTTTCTACATGGTCCACATAGAGCTTCTGACTCTGGGAAAAATCACTGTGCGTGTCTGTCGGCCAGTTCAGAGCATGGGAAATGACAACCCACGTCGTCAGATGATGTTCAGATGTGATCTGTTTAGTAAATTGCCCCAAAATTTGATGGCGTAAGGGAAGAGCCACTGCAGTCTGCTCACAGATCCTCTTGGCCAGGAGCTAGAAATGGCATCGGAGGGACTGCCTTTCTCTGTACCCTGCTGTCTGGACCTCAGCTGGGATGACTCTGGTCCCTGGAGCTGGAGAGTTTACTTCTAAAAAGGCATCTTCCCTCCCGTGTCTGATGATGTCTGGGCTGGGCTGGTTGAGAGCTGGGCTCAGGCAGGACTGTCGAATGGAGACTTAGATGTGGCCTCTAACACTGTGGTCTCAGGGCAGTGGAGTTCCTTACAGTGGCTCAGGGCTTTCCAAATAACCGTTGTTTATGCAGTAAGAGTGCGTGACAACTTACGGGAGTCCCGGTGCTTCAGACTATCATGGCCCCGAAGGGTTCCCTTAGATGCAGTCTTTACAGAAGCAGATGACCAGCTCTTTCCTTCTATGGTGCTGCTTGGTGCTCATACCCTCCAATCACCGGTTACCAGCGGAGCACAAACAATCGGCACCACTCGGAGCTGGTAAGGTAGCCTCTCTGGGGTGTTTTGCGACCCAGCGCCACTTCTGCAATGGAAAGTCCCATTGTTTGAAGTAGCCACACAACTTTCAGGCGCAAAGGAGGGAACATAGATCCTACATTTCAATGGGAGGAATCTCCAAGAAGTTCCTGCCTTTTTTTTTTTTTGGCACAATAAGAAGCATTTATTAGGATCTTATTTGCCAGATGCTGTCCTAAAAATAAGGAGCCCTGGTGGTGTAGTGGTTATGTGTTGGGCTGCTAACCACAAGGTCCAAAGTTCAAAGCCACAGGCTGCTCCTTGGGAGTAAGACAAGGCTGTCTACTTCTGTAAAACTCAAAGGGGATGTTCTACCCTGTCTTCTAGGGTCGCTATGAACTGATGTGGACTCGATGGCAGTGAATTTGCTTTGGGTTTGGTTCTAAAAATGCTTTGACCTCTTGGACTCAAATAGAAAGGAAATGTTTTGAGAATGATGATGGCAACAAATGTACTAATGTGCTTGACACAATGGATGGATGGATGGATGGATTGTGGTAAGAGTTGTTTGAGCCCCCAATAAAATGATCTATATTAAGAAAAGAAAAATATATTTGAGGGAGTGTTCAGTGAATGTTTACGCAGCACGTTGGACACCACACTAACAATTTCTACAAGACTGCTAAGTGACATGGGTAGTGTTTCCCACACTGTGTTAACATTCCCATTTTCTCCCTTCTGGTGGTTTGTTTGCACTCATCTGGCTTCCCTGTGCCCCCTGACTTTCTCATCTTTGTTTTAGGATAAGTATTGACCACTTGGTCTTTGATTTGTATGTAAAAGGAGTACCGTACTCACAGGTGATCTTGTTTATTTTATGAGCCAATCTGCAATTTAGGTTCAGTTCAAAGTGCAAAGAGCATCTCAGGGGGAGCGTTTGGGCGGCTTCCCAGGTTTCTGTGAGCCCAGGAAGTCTGCCTTGTTATTTTACTTTTTAAAAGAGTTTGAATTTTATTCAACAGTCTTCTCTAATTTTCTCTGGGGCCATTTATTCTGGCCTTGGGTAGAATGGTCCATAGTGTTAGCTGGGGGCTAGCTCGTTCTTCTGGTCGCTGGATGTGTGAGGCCATGGTTTGAGTAGATCCTTTGGCCCTGTAAACTTGTTTCTTCTTTGAATCTTTGGTTTGCTTCCTTCTCTTTGGTTACACACCAATGCTTGTGTCTTCAATGTCTGCTTCCTACTTTTGAGTTTCCCGATGCTGCTTGCCAAGTGGCGATATAAACATCCAAGACCAGGTTGTAAAGCCAACACAGGTAATCAGTTTTCCTATCTGTGTTCACGTTCGTAGATTTCCAGCATGTCTCCCTCTAACCTTTAGCACTGAGAACACACTTTACAATCTGTCGGACAGAGTAGGAAGATGACTCTGAACCTACAGCGATCTGGTTCAAATCCAGGTTCTACTACTTGGTACCTATGAGATATTGGACAAGGCACATCTCTCATGTTAGACTCTTTTGTCTCCTATAACAATGAAGGTCATGCACACCATCAGCCACTTGTTGGGAAAGAACATCATGCATGGTCCAGTAGATGGCCAAGGGAAAGGAGCAAACCCCCACCGACATGGAATGACTCAGTAGTTTCAACGATGGGCTCAGACATAGTCCTGGAGATGGAGTAGGACTGGGCAATGTTTCATTGTGATGCACGATTGTCATGAGTTGGAGCCAACCACAGGATTGCTGGTAGCTAATAGCATCAGTCTGCTATTGTAGGGACAGTTTAACGATCCAGTCTAGCAGCAGCAGATCTGATGCTTGGCAGTTGTTCAAGTGTTATCCTTAATTCTCTTGCACATAGGGCACCATGAATAGAGATGATTTTAGCGCACATCCTTGGACCCATTGTTCTGTGTCTTACATTAGATATCATCTGGTTTTAACAGAAAAATGACAAGTGGATGACTTCAACAAATGGAAATCTATTCTCTCATAGTTCAGGGGGCTAGAAGTCTGAATTCACAGTGCCACATGAAGGGGAAGAATTCCCCTGTGTGTTGGCTTGTGGCTCATACTCAGGAGGAGGGTCTTGTAGGCTGGACACTCTTTGGAGATCTCCATGTATCTTGGCATCAATCATCTCCTGGATCTAGGAGCTTCCCACCATTGGGGTCCCTGGAGCCAAAGGACAAGTTCTGCCCCCGAGTCTTCTTCCTTGGTTGCACTTGGTCTTTTTCTCCCTCTGCTCACTTTGTGGAACCCTACCCTCAATCACCCTGCAGCTGATTGGCTTTTTGTCTCAGATCACATCGTGGAGGATCATTGTAGAACTGCCACATTATACCCTTATACAACTGCCAAGCTGCGGAGAATCATGGCCCAATCTAGTTTATTTTGTTGGGGGGCGGGGGGACACAGTTCAGTTCATGGATCCGGAGATACGGAGAGGAATGTGACAGAGTCGTCAGTCTCCAAAGAGCCTGGATTCAGTGGTGATGGGAGATGGATGGATAGAAGTGGTGGAGGGTGGTGGAGAAGAGCTAACCATGGATCAGTAGGCCATCGTGCTCCTGAGGACAGTCTCCAGGAGCAGCCAAAGGTGTAGCCTGTGGTCTCGTCTCAATTAATGTAATTTCCAATGCTTCAATAGCCCAATAGCTTGGTGACTTCGTAAACACACCAGGAATGAATCAAGATGAGGAAAGAAAAGCTAGCTTAACGCCATGTGAACACGGCACAGGTATGGCTTATAGTTGGTTCTAAATGCAACCAATGCTCGCTAACTCCTATGCATACTGCATTCAGCGCTTCTCATGCATGATTCTATTTAATCATCCCAGTGGGTTGACGACGTAGGTCCTTGTATTGTCTCAGAAGCGCTGAGACTCCGAGAAGCCAAGTCATTTGCCCAGGGCCACATGGTGTGTCAGAGCTGCCAGAATTACTAATGAAATCCCTGGCTGTATCGAGAGGAACAAAGTGTCCCGAACACCGGAGTGAGACACACTGTGCTCTGTGCTCATCAGATAACCCTGTGGATTCCCATTGTAAGTCAGAGAAACCGGAGTCTGTCCAGGGGAGGGGGGAAGACAGAGAATCTCGAAGTCAGCCTAAGTGGGGGGCACTCTCCTATCGATGGGGGAGAGGGAGCTGACGAGGCGGGGCTCCCACTCCTAGGGATCTGAAGACCTTCTCTCAGGCATAGAGAGTCCTGTGCTCACTGCAAGGCAGGCCTTGGCCCGGTGGTAGTAGTCATTTAGAGCTGTCAGCAAATGAATGTGGTCATCCAGCCAAGAACCCGCAGCTAATCAACACGGTTAGGTTGCAAAGACAAGACCTTTATGCAAAACTGGAGGGTCACAAAGTGAAGGGTGATGACATCATTCTGTAAGTGTCAAATGACACGATCACATGACTGCCAAAGCACCCAGCACCATGGCCCGATGATCTGGTCCAGACCTCACTGTCTCACCATCACAGCCAGCACAATGCTTGCCTCCCGCCTCAGCTTGAGCTAGTTACTATGACTACTACACAAGGTGGTTCGATAGTGAGATTTACTGCCGTCATTGGGAGGCACTGGGTCACAAGACAGGAGCAAGTGTGATGCATTTCCTGTCCACCAAGGTATTCAGGCTACAGTGGATGAAGTACTTTTGAGGACAGGCCTGAGTGGGGTGGGCAGGCTGATGTAGCTCCCTCAGCAGGTGCAGCACTAAGGAGACCCCCTCAGGTGTACGATTAGGGCTTCCCTGGCTGCTCTGTAGGAACCATTGTGAAGCCATTGCAGATAGAATGTCATGAGCTCGGGAGGTAAGAATTAACAACGACCAAGCATCTTGCAAACGGTATTTCATTTGAATCTTATAGCATGCTAACATTCTGGATGCCTCATAGGGTTATTATAGTTGAGGAAATGGAGAAACAGAGAGGTTAAGCAACTTGCCCAAAGCCACACAGCAACTGGATGCGATTTGAAACCAAACCAAGGATTCTAGTCTGGCAAGTCTTGTCTTTGGAGTGTCTCACTATGGCTTTATAATAACGGTAGCTTCTGTGGCCTTTTCTCTTGTGCCTTTGCTTTCCTAGGTTTCCAGGTTTCTCAGCTGCAACATTGGGGACACTCTGGGCAGGATTCCTGAACCACTGGTGGACTTGGGATCACCCCAAGCAGGCCACAGTTGCAATTCCCTGCCCGTGCCCAGTGCTGAGCTAGCCTCTGGGAACACAGCCACAAGCAAGAGAGACAAGAGGTGTGGTCCATTTGAGACTTAAGAATGAAGGGGTGGAGTTTAGTCTGTCAATCAAGTCGCAGCTTGATGACCTCATTTGGAGGCGCTAAGGAGATAAATAGCTCTCTGGAGGCTGGACACTGGCTTACTCCCTGGGAGACATTGTAGCTGATAAGACACATGGAGCTACGCTAGTGCCCTGAGCTGGAGGAACCACGTGGAGACCCCTGCCAGGGCTGAGATGCTTACAACACCACTGGATCCACAAGACTTTCCACCCAATGGCCCGTGATCTTCCTGCATTTGGTGTCATTGCATGTGTTTGGTGAGTCTGAAGAGGACTTTAGAGATTGGTGTTGGACATATGGGCTAATATCAGATTTATGGGCTTGATCTACACTGGACTGGGGTGTTTTCTTAATGTACAATTACTCTTTGTATAAAGCTCTTTCTTATCCATATGAGTGTCTCTCTGGATTTGTTTGTCCTGGATTTGTTTGTCTAGTCATTCCCAGATGAACACAAGAGACCTGCCTGCATACCACTTCTGGTTTTGTTGGAGAGTCTGCAGGGGAGAGGAGACTGGAGCGCAGGGTGGTGGGCTGCACTGGGGCAGAGTGCGCTTCAGGGCCTGGCCTCTCTCCTGGCTCCCTGGCAGCCCAAGACCACTGGGTCTGTGCTCTGGGTCTGCCAGGTCTTTGGCGCCCATCAGGAATCGATTTTAGCCAGTGACTGCTGGGTGGGTTAGTGAACTAGTGCCCAGCTCCTTCTCCGCTAGGCTGTGAGAACACCACAGTGCGTGTTTGACACTGGAGCCAGGGTGCCCTGGCCAATTTCACTTCCTGTTCCCACGGCGGTCCTTGTCTGGTGCACACACACTCTCAGCTGTCCTGGCTCAGTTCCTACTTCCCGACTTGAAGATGCTGGGATCATCTCCCAGATGAACTACCCACATGCACATCTTTGTTGTTGCATCTCCTGCTGGGGACAGGGCAGACTTGGCAGTGGGTGGACTCTGATCCCTGAAGAGGGGCACCTCGTCCAGCTGGGAGAGAGGCTGGCAGAAGTCCAGAAAAGATGCCTGAGCGAAGAGAAATCTAAAGGGAGACCTGAAGGGTGAGTGGGGGAGTTAGCCAAGTGAAGGAAGGTGGACGGAGAGCGAAGGGATAAGCCATCTAGACAGAGGGACTAGTCTTTGGGAAGGCTCCGAGGCCAGCGGGGCATGTTTTGGGCCATTGCTGGAGCATGAAACCCATTGGGGGGGCTGTGACCCATGAGGCAGATGATAGACCTGCAGGCCTTAGAGACCACTGGGAGCAGTTTGTGTTTTATATCAACAGCCCTGGGAGCCCCGCGAACAGTGGTTCTCAACCTTCCTAATGCATGACCCTTTCATATAGTTCCTCATGTTGTGGTGACGCCCCAACCACAGAACTATTGTTGTTGCTACTTCATAACTGTCATTTTGCTAATCTTATGAATCGGGGACTTCTGTGAAAGGGTCGAAAGGGTCGAAAGGGTCGTTTGACCCCCAAAGCGGTTGTGACCCATAGGTCGAGAACCCCTGCCTTAGAGGCTTGTTGGCAGGGGAGTGCAAATTGATGGAAGCCAGTTAGGAGGACCACGTGGGAGTTGGGAGGGCAACCAGGCTCCCTGGTGGACAAACCAGGGACAGGTGTGCTCCAGACTGCTGCCTCCGTCTGCTAGCCAAGGCCCTCTGATGGGAGGGAGGAAGAGGCCTTGCTGGGAAGATTCCCTGGGCCCCTTTCAAGGAACTTCCTCTAGCTGCCAGTCCTCATTCTCCTGGCGCCCATAAAGCAGGGAACAGTGGCTAATTACAGGCTGCCAGAGACCCAGGGCGGACAGGAGCCGTCACGCTGGCCTGGCTGCCGGGGAGGCAGCACGCAGACACCACAGTCCCACAGTCCCATAAAGTGGGCCCAGAACAGGCTGCTTTTACAGGCTTCCTGGGTGGGGGCCTAATGTCACCAGGCGCCAACGGGGGCTCCTCCAGAGCTTTTTTTCTTCTTGGTGTCAGTATGTGTGGTGGCCACTTAGGAAATGCTGCTTTCCTGTGCTGTGCCTTCCCCCAGTGGGTTTCGCTGCCTGCTGCCCGCCAGCCCCCTTCACAAACAAACCCTTGGGCCCCTATTCCAATCTTCTGTTCCAAAGGAGGAAAGGCATCTGGGGCAGGCTGGGGAGACCCCTCTGAGTTCCCTCCCAACTCCAAGCTTGATGGGAATGAATCATTTTCAAAAGAATAGATTGATATTGAAATGTCGGCTTGAAGAGAAGACTTAAATTCTTTTACAATGGCTTCATTCCACTCCATTTTGGAGCGACTTGGTGGCATAGTAGGTTATGCACAGGACTGCTCCCCAAAGGCCAGCTGCTCCGAACCACCCACCACTCCGCAGGGGAAAGATGAGGTTCTCGACTCCCATCAAGATTAAGCCCATCTGTGGGCGATGGGGCATCCCCTTACAGAAGGGTTGCGGGGAGAAGACGAGCCAGCCAGGGTGCAGTATAGTAATGGTGAAACATACACCTGTCCTCTGGTTCTTCAATGCATCCTCACTCCCACTATCATGACTCCAGTTCTACCTTCCAAATATGGCTAGATCAGAGCATGTGCATGGGTACAGATAAGAGCTGGAAACACAGGGAATACAGGACAGATAAACAACTCAGGACCAATATTGGGAGTACCCATACCAGGAGGGGAAGGGGAAGGTGGGGAGAAAGGGGGAACCAATCACAATGACCTGCATATAGCTCCTTCCCAGGGGGATGGACAACAGATAAGTGGGTAAAGGGGGACATTGCACAGTGAAAGACATGTCAAAATAATAATTTATAAATTATCAAGGGTTCATGAGGGAGGGAAGGAAGGAGGGGGAGGGAGGGGGAAAATGAGGAGCTGATACCAAGGGCTCAAGTAGAAAGAAAATGTTTTGAAAATGGTGAAGGCAACAAATGGACAAATGTGCTTGACACCATGGATGGATGTGTGGATTGTGATAAGAGTTGTATGAGCCCCCAATAAAATGTTTTAAAAAAACTGATTTACAGTGTTGGAAACCCACAGGTGTGACGTCCATCTCTGCCCTAGAACATCGATCGCCATCATTCAGAAACCACTCGATGGCAGCGTGCTTGGAGGTTTGTTTTTTGCATTCCTATAAGACAGCGGTTCTCAATCTGTCGCCCAAGACCATCGGAAAACATATTTCCTAGGGTCTTTGGAACCAAGACACCACTCCTCTATCAGTCTCCTGGCGGATCCGCTCACATGCTGATATGCTGATCTGGTGAGAAAGTAGCTACCTCAACCTTCACACTGACGTTGACTTTTTACACATACTGTAGCAATGTAGTTTACTGTTGTGATATTAAGGCTGTTACCCATGCTACACCATGCTTCAAGATAAAATGTCATTTATTTGTAGTTAGAAATAAATATTTCACAATATATAATTACATATTGTCTTTGTGATTAATCAATTATGTTCAACTTGTAAGAATGAAAATACATCTTGAATATCAGATATTTACATGATATTCATAGCAGTAGCAAAATTAGTTATGAAATAGCAACAAAATAATTTTATGGTCTGGGATCACCACAACATGAGGAACTGTATTAAAGGGGTCGCGACATTAGGAAGGCTGAGAACCACTGATATAAGCAAAATGACTCCCATCAATTGAGGTAGTTTATTGTGCCAACCTGGCTGATAAACACAGGTAGGGTTAATTGAAGGGCAGAGGGATAATTGGCTCGGTGAGCCTCGCCTTTCTAGTTCTTGGGTCTCTTGCTTTCTGATGGTCGGACCAGGGTGTAGCTGCCTTAGTCAGTTCCCTGCTTCAACTGGCAAGGCTCACTTCCTGCAAGACATCCCCGAGGAGAAGCCAGATGGACCTACCCCGATGCAGCCCTGGGTGCTGGAGCAGCCATGTGGAGACCCCTGCCAGCGCGGATATGCTTACACATTCACTGACTCGGCTTTCCTCCTGCAGTCGGCTTCATTGTGTCTGTTTTGTGAGATGGAGGAGGGCTTTGTGGATTGGTGTCGGACATATGGGTTAATGTTGGACTTGTGGGCTTGGGCAGCACTGGGTTGGGATGTTTTCTTGATGTGCACTTACCCTTTATATAAAACTCTCTCTTCTACATGAGATTCTGTGAATTTGTTTCTCTAAGGTACCCAGAGCAACACATCGATTGAGAAGTGCAGCAAAGACCCACAGCGTAGAAAGGATGGAGCAACTGAGACTTGGATTTGATTCTTGGCTTCCCAAGTGGCCTTGGCCTGTGAGCCTCTGTTTTCCCATCCACTATTGGGGTTGCCCCTGTCCACTTTGCAGGGCTGCTGTGAGGGCCGTGCTTCGTGGATGGGCAGTGAGCTCTCAACTGCCCTTCACCAGCCTTTGGACCATCCGATCTTCCTTTCAGCATTCCATGGATAGACTCACGGAGCACCCCCAGGTCTGATGACTTCCAGTGCTCCATTTATGGAGATGAGTTGGAAATGGGGCGCAGCCCTGCCAGCTGGGGGTCCCTGTGAAGCTGCACTGTCTAATTAGGCTCTGTTTGTAGTTCTTTTGTGAAGCCTGATGATTCGTTAGCCCGGGGTTTAAAGAAACTATAAAACCAATACCGAACCCCACGAAAGTTTAGAAAGTGAGCGGAGAAACAAAAAACTCCTTTCCCAGAAGGTCCCAGCCTTTACAAAAGTTTTGTTGTTGTTGTTGTTGTTGTTAACATTCATACCTAGTTTGTACAGTCTGGCCTTGATAATCAACTTGACATGTACATGCAGTTCTCTCCCTTAATGATGGACTGAAAGTGCTTTCTCTTACCTTCCCGGTGGTCCCGGGCATTAGCCTACAAAGGGCTGCCTGTTAGTTCACCAAATTGAGGCTGGGCGTCGTTGAAAGTGACTTCCCACGTTCCCGATTCTAAATAACACCATCGTGAACACCATCCCTTTGCTCCCTCTATTTGCTTTTCTTCCACAGAGCGTTTTTCTCTAGAGTTGCCTCATTTTCTTAGGATAAATTCCCAGAAGTGGGATCCGTGGGTCTCTGGGTAGAAACATTCTTGTGGTTTTGTGATACATATTTTCCAATTTGCTTTCTGTGAAGGCAGTTCGAATTTACTTTGCCTCCAGCAAAGCTTCTGTGAGCTATTTCAGGGCCACGTCGCCAGGATTAGGTATTGCTATTTAGATAGGTGTTTTCGCTATGAGAGCCCTTTCAATGCGGGCTCATCTTTTCAATGATTCTACCTGGTTTCAAACGCCCAGAGTATGTATGTCCGTGTATGCGCACAAGAGGAATTCTGGCAGCACAATGAGGACTTCTGGGGGCACAATGGTTAAGCTCTCGGCTGCTCACTGAAAGGTCAGTGGATTGAAACCCCCAGATGACCTGACGATTTGCTCCCATAAAGATTAAAACGAAAACTCTCGCTGCTGACTCATAATGACCCTGTAGATCATGGTACAACTGCTTCAAGTCTGTAACTCTTTACAGGAGTAGAAAGCCTCATTCGCCCTCCGAGCAGGTGGTGGTTTCGAACTGCTGATCTTCCGGTTAGTAGCCCAACACATAACCGCTATGCCACCAGGACTTCCTTAAGATTACAGGGTAGTCAATTCTATGGGGTCGCTCTACTCTGCCCATGGGATTAATATGAGTTGGAATGGATTTCTTGGCCCCCAAACAAATATGTAAACAGTAGATATGAACAAGTTTATGTATATGCACTTTTAATGCAGTCTGATATTTCCCCTTATACTGAATAAGACCAGTCTTGTCTAAGGATGCAAGAATGCCATTCCCACGTGCTTGTGAAAGGCAAGCCTATGTTGTCCCATGCCAGGCACTAATCATTGTAATAAACTGGGGCTGCTGCCAATGTTGAAATAAACAAATGATTAGAGCAGACAATAGAAGTGCAAACCTGACCCTGATAAATGAAGTAGCTAATAAGGTTTCCAGGGGTGGATGTCAGCCAAGGGCTTCCCCCTGTGACTTGTGTTGGGCTCCAGTGACAGCAGCAAGTGGTGTGGGGAACAGGGAAGAGATGGATGACTTTGGGCCTTGGGACTCGGGTGGGCGTTGATGGGCAGCTGGGCGGAGTCTGGGTGGCAGAAGCGGGAAAGGGCTGACTGGGGAGAACTTGGAGGAGAGAGGATTTTTTCTGGGGTGCATCAGAGGGCGGAAACTGAGAATGTTTGAGGTGGGGTAGGTGATGATACTGTTGGTAGGTGTGGACTCCCATGCCTGGCAACCTGGGGGTGCCACGCCTGGGGTAGATCATCAGGCTTGTCTTCTGAAGCGACTCTGGGTGGGCTCCAGTGCTAAGTTAAGCTTTCAGCTCCAGTTGGGGGCATTTAACCATCAGCAATCCCATGACGCAGGCCAGAGTTGCGTATCCCCGTGGGGAGGTAGTTCTGACAAAGTGAGTGAATTGAAGGTGAAAGTCCTGGCCCCACCCATGGAGACCTGCAAAAGATGTCCCTGAATTGAAGGTCTGCAAAGAACCATGTCCTGGTGGCCTTGCTTTTTGCATGCTACCCCCACCCCCTCCAATCTCCGTGAGTTCCTCACTGCCCTGTGTCTAGGGCTACCTTCTTGCTGACATGCCCAGGGCTCCCCCACTGGCCTGCCGAATTTCCCTCCTTCTGCTTACAAGACTGTGCTCGAGCACGGCTCCTTCCTGACTTATCAGATTTCTGTCCTCAGAGCTTTCAGAACGCTTGCCTTACACTTAAGGCTAAGAAGTCCGAGCTGCCAGGTGTCGCCAAAGGCTGGTTCTTTAACTAGGGCAGAAGGGCCTTGCTCAGATGTTCAATGGGAAGCCTCTGCCCACTCATCCTTCCAGCACCAGTGTGAACTCCCCTTTCTCTAGGAAGACTTCCCACCCCTCTCCAGTCCTTTGTCCACCTCTGCAGAAGCCACTGTTGCTGTTCTTCTTGTCCCTGCAGGCCTGCGACTGGCCTGTCCCCAGCTGGATCTTCCTTCGCAGGCCCTGGTCTCTGCAGCAGCATCTCTTGTCTTCCTCATTGTTCAGTCCCTGGTGATAACCGTCTTGTCTCCCTGGTCTTGGAATGAACCCATGTGCTGGGTGAGTGAGTGATTACATAAACATTGTACCCTTTACAAAGCACTCTCACCACACATGATCTCATTTGGTTAGCCTTACAGCGAGATAGACTGAGTATTGTTAGACCCATTTTACAGCCAGCAGTAATAGCACTAGTTGACACTCATCCCTGCGCATCTCAAGGGTGCCAGGTGCAGTGCTAAGCACTTTTTAAAAGTAGTTTCCAAATGAATCTTTCCAACAGCCCAAGGAGCCAGATGCTATCAGTGTTCCCTTAGCACTGGGAGGGGACTGTGGCTTGCTGAGAACCAGTCACTTGACAAGGCTAAGTGCTAGGAAGCAACCGAGCTTCCTGTGTCTCCAAGCTCCTACTCTGCTCTGCATACCCTTCCTTAAAGAGCCACCTATGCCATCTCCACCTCTAGTCCCCAAGTTCCTGGGAGAAGGAACAGTGTCTTATTTGTCCTGGCACTTTGAGGGCTGAGCACAGGACTGGGCCCAGGTGGGTGTCCATAAACATGGTCGGATGGGCAGGCTTATGGTTGGACGCCTGCTCCCGCGGTGTTAGAAGTGGGGAGCCGTTGCTATGGGGCAGCCCAGGTAGAAGGTAGGGTGGGGCTTGACTGGGGCTGATCTTGTACCTGAGTTGTTCTGCCCATAAAACACAAGGGTGTGGGACACCGCCCGCCAGGCCATCAGATATGTCTTGCTAAACACCAGAGATGAAATACCTTGTCCCCCACAGAGCAAACAGCCGCCTCCCTCGCTGCCCGGAGCAGGAGCGGTTTGCTCCGTCTGCACACGCACCCGCTCCTCTCCCTGCTGATGGCCTTGGGAGATAAGTCCCTGTGTGCTTCCCAGTGTCTGGCAAGAGTGGTTGTGCAAGCATGCAGGTGGAGTGGGCTCTGCCCTATGCCAGGCACCTGGTCCTATATCCCTGGGCTGAAATGCCCGTCAGTGCTGCCAGCGCCCCTGAGTAGCTGAAGGCCCAGGTAGGCAAGACTGGAGCCTGGTGTGCTTTGTGTGGGGGTTATGGGGTGGGGGGAGTCACCTGACTGTGCTTGGAGTACCAGTTTTGTTCTGCACCTGAGGTCCATATGCAAAACAAGGGGTGCCGGTGTTCCCACACACTTAGTGGTAGCTGGCCACAGGACAGGTGGTTCCAATTTATGCAGTGGGAGCCAGCCCTGGCAACCTGCATTCATCGTGATTACAGTCAGAAAAACACTGGGCCACGGGGCTCTGTCGCATGGGCCACTAGGAGTCCAAATGGCTCTGCGGCTCCTAAGATGAGAAACAAGTGTCTGGTCTTCTCCTTCTGAACAAGTAGCCTGCCGGCGGGCGTGACCTTCTTTGCTGTCTGAGGCTGACAAGCAGAGACTTGAGAATGGTTATCATGCACGGAGCGTGCACTTGGCACATGTCCCTCTATGGTTGTGGGTGTCTGAGTGGGCAGCTGGGACTCTGGAGGCTGTCCGAGTTAGTGGATGAGGGTTCAGGAATTTGCTTGTGGCAGTTTAGTCCGCAGAGGTACCTGTCTTGAGCATGTGCTACATGTGTAGCTGAGGGTTTGGCACGCGTGAGTGCGTGTGTGTGTGTGTGTGTGTGTGCGCGTGCGCGTGTGCTTATGATGGAGACACAACAGTGCTGACTGGGGAGTCTGTGGGAGTCAAGGGCAGTTACCCAATCAGCAAGGTAAGCATGAGCTTACGCGTGCTTATTTACTAATCTGTAGTGAACAATTTCCTAAGCTTGTTTACTAATCTGTTGTGAGCAATTTAATGTCTCTACTTACTCATCTGTGGTGAACAATTTCACATGTTAGTAACTAAGTAGAAGTAAACCCTGCCTACCCTGACAGTGGGGAAATCTGTCCCTGGGCAGGGAGGCCATGGCACCACGCTGTGTGTGTGTGTCTGTCTGTCTTTATACCGAGGTCCTGAGAAAATCAGCCAGCCCCTCTCCCTGGTCTGCTGTCCTACCCCATTCCCCCAGGACAGAAGTTTCCCAGGCTGGGTCATAACCTCCATGTACATCTCCTCTGGATTCCAGGGGCAGGGATTTTGGGGAGATTCTGGGGGCCTAGTGTCCGCTGGTAGGGTGGGGGGGAGCGTCCTGTGCTCTGGGGAGGGGCAGCGAGCCTCACCAGGGATTTGTAGCAGCAGCTAAGCAGATAATTGCTTGTCAGATTGATTGAAGGCTTTTCAAAATGTCTTTTCCTTGAAACATCCTCCCTTCCCCCCAATGAACAGATTATTTGAGTTGGAACCGGTTCCCCCCTCAGTTTTTTCTTCTTCTTTCCTTTCTCAAAGTAGTAATTACTGCCCGAGTCGCCCTCCTTGGCGTTTCCTGTCATTTGGAGCCTGAAGTCAGAGGCTGTTTCCTTTGCTGGGTGAGCGACAAGCAGGCCAATTAGGGAACCACCCCTGCCCCCAGCCTGGTCCTGAGCCCCAGGGGCTCCTGGTGGCCTTGCTGGGGCCAAGGAGCCTGTGTCTATGGGCTTGGCGGGTGGGACGGAGCTGACTGACCAGCTGAAGGAGCCGCTTGGCCTTCTTCCAGATCCTGGGGACGTCCCCTGTCTTTTGTGTCCCCATTCTCCTAGTGTGTGTGTATGTGTGCGCACACACATGTAGGCTCATCTGTGTGTGCACAGGTAAATGGGCCACGGCTCTTCGGCTGCAGTAAAACCTCCCTCGCCTGGGCCACCTCCGGATTGCAATCCCCACAGCGTAAGAGCGCTTACCAGACGCCCTCCCCTGTCTGCCCTGTTCCCATCCCACCTTCTTCCTTAACCCTTCTAAAGTCCTGCAGTAAAAGGCTTGACCCCTTGGATCTCAAATGGCAGATTATCCTAGTGGGTTACTCATTGGGCTGCTAACCACCAGGTCAGCAGTTCGAAACCATCAGACACTCTTTGGCAGTAAGACCAGCCCCCCTGTCCCCATAAAGAGTGACTCTCTTGAAAACCCACAGGTGCAAGTTCTACTCTGTCCTGCAAGTTGGGATCAACTCAATAGCAGCGATATTGGTTTTTCCTGCCAAGATGTGCAATTTTAAGCGGGTTGAGTGCTGGTTAGATGACTAGATAAGAGACAGAGCAAATATACTGAAATTGTAATGGCCAAATCTAGGTTAGGAGCATGGGTGCACTGTGCGTGAGACATTGGGCTGCTAAGTGCAAAGCCTGTGGTTCAAACCCACTAGCCATTCCACGAGACAAAGATGAGACTGTCCGCTCCTGTGAAGATTTATAGTCTTGGAATTCATTCCAGTCTAACAGAATTCTCCTCTGTCCTACATGGTTGCTCCATGGAAGTGGGTGTTGTTTTGGTTTTAGCTGGAGCTGCATGCGGTTTTCACAGCATACCTTTCCCCCAACTTTTTAAAGGGGTTTTTAAGGTTTTTTTTATCATATTCATGATAAAACGTGGGTAAAAGTCTTTAAGGTCATTGCGTCTCTTCCACTACCCAGCCTACCCACCACCAGGATTCACAAGATCCAAATAGTCTTGCTTTTTAGAAAATGCCTCCCCTCCTCTCCTGCATCCCCCTTGACTGTGCCTCTCTGTCACAGAAGCCAACTTGGAGCAGGACATGGTCTAGGAGAGCAAGTGGAAGACGGAGGCTTATGAGTCAAGGCAGATTGAGTCTATTCTAAGCTCTGCCTTTCTGTGACCTTGGGCAAGTGACCTGGCCACTTTGTGCCTCAGCTTACCCATCTGTAAACTGGGGCTAGTGACAATAGAACTTTCACTAGGTGACTGTGAGGATTAAAATGTTAATACACACCAACTCACCACAAAGCCTGGGCCATAACTTGTACTTTAACAAAAAATACTAATAAAAAATTGATCTTATAAGAATTGAAAGGTCAGCAGCAGTTTGAAGCCACCAGCTGCTCCAGGGGAGAAAGACCGGCTTTCTACTTCCACCAAAGAGTGACAGTCTTGAAAGGTTATCTGTCTGATCGAGTTGCTATGAGTTCTGCCCAGTCCTGTAGGGTTGCTATGAGTCAGAAAGGACTTGCTGGCAGTGAAGAGAGGGTCAGTGTGACTGATGGGGATGTGGGCTGTCTACTGGCCATGGCAGGCGGGCTGCTGGTGGGCTGATGAGGGAGCGTGGCACTGGACTGCTCAGTGTGGCCATCAAGAGAATAGATTCTGAGCTAGGCACGAACTCTGGGTTCAAATCCCAATGCTATAATTTCTTAACTATATGACTTTGGACAATGACCCCACCTCTCTTATAAAAATAATGTTTGTTGTATTTTCAGGGAGTGTTTACACAGGGAATTAGGGTTCCGTTTGACAATTTCTACATAAGTTGGTATTTTTTAGGTACCGTTTCCAAAATGTGTCAGCGTTCCCACTAATTGCACTCTGGTTGTTCCATTTCCAGTATTCTAGCTTCCCTGCCCCTTTTGTCTTCTCGGTTCTGCTTTAGAGTAATTATATACCTTAGAGTCTCATATAGACTTTTAGATTTTTTTTTAAGCAGAGCCCTACATTCCTGGTAACAGATTTTAATATGTGATGTTTCGCTAAAAGGTGACCTCATGGGAACTGTTGGATTCAAAGTTTAGAGTAGATCTCCGGGCCATTGTCTCAGAGGGTACAGGCTCAGTTGATTCAGTCAGTGTGGGGCTTTTAAGAATTTGAGTTCTGTGCTGCACTTTTCTACCACTCTATCTGAGTCCATCAAGTGTGACCTGAGCAGAAAGATCAGCAGTGGCTTCTGGGCACCATCGAGTTCCCCTGGTCTCAGGGTAGAGGAGGCTGCACGTCTTAATCTCTTTCACTGTAAACATAGGGGCACCGTAGTTGCTACCTCAGGGGCTGTGGGGAGAATGAACGGAGTTAGCACACGCAGTGACCTCACACCAGCAGCTGGTGGCCGGCACCTGGAGATGTGTGAAGGACGTGCTGGTTCTTGCTGCGCTCTTAGATGGGCGGACCTGGCTGGTGAGTGGTTGCACACCGGCTGGGGTGTTGGATGGGTGTGCCCACGTGCACATGTGCATTTGCATGCTGGTGGCTGTCCATGTGCTAAGCAGGTGTGCGTGTGCGGTGGGGTTGAAGCACCTAGCATCCACAGTGCCCTTGAACCCCTGGAGAAGACCCATTGGCCTAGGGCAAAGAAGTCCTCCCATGAGAAGTGCAGCCCCAGGGGGTCCCTAGCAGCCAGTGGGAGGTATTAACTTATAAATAATAATCGACGTCACTTCCCTACTTGGAAGTCTTCAGTAGTTGGCAGCTCGTGCACTCATTCACTCAGCCAGCACACATTTATAGAGCACCTATTATGCACCAGGCCCCGGCGTTTGGCTCTCTGTACCTGCTGTTTGCTTTGTCTAGCTTGCACTTCCACACAGGCTCTTCTTACACCTTCTAGACTCCAGTCTGATGGCACCTCTTCTGTGAAGTGGGCCATGCGGGTGGGCTCCCCTTGGACTCAGGAGTCCTTCCCACAGGGAGATCAGTCGCCCTTGTCTGTTCTTCCCACCACTCTGGTCCAGGGATGCTGTAGGCCTCCGCATGACTGAGGGAATGGATTGATCAGTGTGAGAATGTGAGGACCTCATGGAGGTCCAGATCCTGCCAACCTGTTTAGCAGAGGTGGGGAGGGGTGTCCCTGGCTTCTGAATCATGGCCACCATCACATCCGTGTCCCTGTAAGGTTGTCCTGTCTGGTCTGAAGCAGGTGCTCTGGGGCCAGAGGAAGGGAAGCTGCCTGTAGGTTGCTCATGAGCTCCTGCAGGGTGGGGAGCTTTCCAAGATTGCTAGTGGGTTGGGGAAGCCTAGCAGGATGGTCTCATGGTCCTTGATATAACAAGGACATTCCAGTGTTAGGCTCAGCTCACGGCCCTTGTCTGGAGGTCCCAGCACACTGAGAACTGACCCCCCAGGAAGGTCAAGTGGCTTCCTATGCTGCAGCAGCATGGGCACCAACCCACTGTATCTCCTGGCTGCACACGGGGACAAGGAGTGGCCAAGCTGTGGCTCACAGGAAGTCATGTGACTTCTGTCTCCAAGAGGCAGAAGGGATTGGAATGGGGCCATAAGGGAAACAGGAACTTCCCATGGCTCTCACCAGAGCGGAGGTAGGCATTGAGATTCCAGACAGAGCAGGCAGCCCAGAGATGCCCCAAAGGGGACTGACTTCTAAGGCGAATTCCTCTTGCCGGACATGAGGTGGGGCTTGATTTCCCAGTGTATGGGGCTACTGTACATACGCCCTTGTGTACGATCCCTGTGTGTGCACGCACGAATATGTGCATATGTGCACGCTGTGTTCATGTGTGTGCACACATAGCTGTGAATCCAGGCTCCGTGTGTCTCTAGGTGGAGCTGCATCCGTGTCTGCATTTGCCTGCCCCTGAGTGTTCTTGGCAGGAACTAGTGTGTGCCCAAGTGTGTGCTTACACACGTGTACATGCATGCTAGAATGTGAGGACATGTGTCTATTCTCATGGAGGGCAAGGTTCAGCATGTGTGTGTGTGTGTGTGTGTGTGTGTATGGAGGAGCCTAAACTTTCAGAGCACGCCACCAAGGGCTTCGGGCTCTCCTCTAGGCCCAGGACCACTCAGGGGTGTCAGTGGGAAGCCCTAGGGAGGCTCATGTCAATGAGGCACCCTGGGCAGGCTACCTTGCCTCTCTAGGCAGGAGTCTTAGAGGTAAAACAGGCAGAGCAGTGCCAATGTAAGGACCCCAGGAGATCAGGAGCACGAGGCTGGCACACAGAGACCCCTAGGCAGGGCGACAGAGACCGTGCAGATGCCCAAGTCCATTTGGGCTTCCAACAAACAAGCTATGGTTTAGTGCAGGCAGGTTCCCGGAGTGCACGGGGCACCTTGCTGAGTGCCATCTTGTATGTTCAAACTCATAGCAACCTTGCAGTGCAGACAGAACTACAGCCTGGCGTTTTCTCGACTGCAGTCTTTGCAGGAGCAGACTGTCAGGGTTCTTCTTCTTCAGGGCTGCCGGTGGGTTCAAACTGCTAACCTTTCAGTGAGCAGGGGAGCACCTAACCCTGGTGCCACTACAGCTCCTTGAACAGAATACACTTCTACTAAAACATGACTCATTGCTTATGGGAAGTCTGCATGTCGGTATCTTATAGCTTTGTTTGTTCAGCCTGCTCAGGGATGCTCATGGAGCTGGCTGCTGGGTCTCAGCTGGACCCCAGCACCATAGCCCAGCCCACCTTCCAGCCAAGCCAGCAGCAGGATGGCCAGCCTGTGGCCAGGTGCTGGGAGCATGACACATCATGGAGGCCAGCCCTTTTGATGGATGGAGGAGGACACAAAGGCGACTCAAGGCCACCGTGGCACCAAGGGCCTGCGTTTTTCTTTTCTCTGAGGCTGGTTAGGTGACTGCTTTGGGTCTTGGGGGAGCTCCCCGAAGGGGCCCAGAGGCAGAGCTCAGAGTGTGACATACAGGATCTTTGGAGCCATCCCGGTCGCAGCCATAGATGCCCAGTGTGGCGTGTGATCTCCACCACATCCTTTACCCCATCCGTGCCTCCATCCAGCCCCATAAAGTGGGGCTAATTACACCCACCTCACAGGGTGTTGTGAGGATTAATTAATGTTTGTAAGGGCTTTGTGATCCTTGGATGAAAGACACTCCTTACATATAAAGGGTGATTATTTTTATTATTATTATACAAGTGCCAAGTATTATTACCTTAATTAGCTTTTCTAGATATCAAAAGCAATTAGACCGATCACTTTGCTGATCACCACTTTGGAAACTGGAGTCACAGAAACTCACACACTGACCTGTCAGCTCTCCTATTGCGGGGTCGGGGGGAGGCCTGTGGGTGCCAAGAGGGAGGTTGGGGATGGGCAAAGGAAGTTTGTCTTTGGCCCTGGCCGAGATCTCCCCATCACAATCTTTTCCAGGCCTTGGGGATCCCTGCAAACAGAACTGGTGCCACGGGATGATTGGGATACGGGGCTCTGAGGGGGAGACTGAGCTCTGTGGCCCAAGCCAACTAGGCTGAGTAGGGACCCATCCCTGGTTTTCCTGTTGTAACCGGAAGCAGAGTTCAGTCACTAGGGATGGCCGACACCTGGGGAAGGTCAACCTGACAGTCGTATCTCCATGTTTGTACATTCTGAATAACCATGGATGCATCAGGTCATGTTTTTGCCCTTCGTGGTACAAAGGCGGACACTGCGGTTCAGAGAGGTTGAGGGACCTGTGAGAGCCACACAGCTGGGGTGTTCTATTAGAAATCCAAACACAGGCCTTGCTGAGTCCATAGTCTGTGCCCTTTCTACCTTTCTGTGTGGCCTCTATTGTACCTGGCTGAGGTCTCAGCTGGGCCCGTCAGTAGTCCAGATGTCTGTTGGTATTTAAGGGCGTGAATGAGTCCATGCGGGGCTGACTGGGTCACTCTAGTGCTGAGGACCACTGAGTACCTCAGCTTTCCACATCTGCCCAGGCCTTCCTCTGTCACCCTGAAATTGTTTCCAATGTGACTTTACCTATTCAAGATCGTTGGGGCTAGTTCAGAAGCTTAGAGAGCAGGCAGAGGAGTGGAATATAGGCTGGATATGCCCCATTCAAGCAGACAGAACAGGCCAGGGCAGAAATCAGTGGGGTGGGGCTTTCTCTGTACTGTCCAGTTAGCTGGGAGGGTCCAGAGCTAGCTGTAATTAACTTTACCAGCGTCCTTAACAGAGGTGAGAGGACCTTTTCCTCACTCCCCTTTCTACTCTGTCCGGCCTCCTTCATGGCCTGGAGGACCTTTTCAAAAATGTGACTTGACAAGGGGGACACTAGATCAATGTCATTACTAGTGTGTTCCAGAGTCAGGGATATAGTCCAAGTTTTCTTTTCACCAAAACACCCCAAAGGCTGGGTGGAAGTGTCGACACTGAGAGGTAGCTGGGATATTTGGAGCTTGGGTGGAGGTAGAAAATGTTAAACACACGGAGAAAAGTTGACATGTGAATGGAAGGGTTGATGGATGGGTAGGTGGGTTTGGTTGATTAATGAAAGTGATGGTAACTGGGAATAGGTTTTGGCAGATTGGTTTGGAGGTATTTGTATCAATGAAGGGAAGCCGGGGCAATGAATAGAAGCATTGGTGTGTGGGTAGAAAAATTGATGGAGGGGAGAGAGTTGACGTGCACATGGGTAGAAATACTGGTGGATGGATGGAGGATTTGGAAAGAGAGAAAAGGGTTGATGTGTGGAGAGTTGGAGGAAGGGGCTGGGGGCTGGCAAGTTTATGGACAAGGAAGGTGGCCGACTTGGTGGGTGGATGGAAGAGTTTGGGAGATAAAGAGAGACTGGTGCAAGGATAGAAAGAAATCACGTGGGGAAGAGGTTGTCAGATGTAGAAACTGACTCTTGGATGGAAGGGTTGGCAGATAGAAAGAATGGTGGCGGCTGGAGGTTCTGTGAAGGTTTAAGAAGTTGCTTAGTGGGTGGAAGGGAGGATGGATGCATGGAAGAGGGACTGGTGGTTGGGAAGGGGTCAGGAGATGGACAAAGGCGGCTGAATTGTGGAGTATTTGGTGGGTAGATGGCTATGCAGATGATCTGGTGAATATTGGTGCAATGGAAGAAATGTCAGGGGAAAATATTAGTGGATGGGCATGGTGATTGGCAAAGGGGTAGTAAAGATGGCGGATGGACCAACCATTTGGTGGAAAGAGGTAGAGTTGGTGAAGGCGTAGAAGTGTTGTCTGCATGATGAAGGAGGTGGCTCTGTAGGCGGACTTTAATTGAAGTGGGCTTTCCTTAATCACCTTGGATCTCAGACGCGCTGCCTGTAGGCTCTCAGGTGCCCATTGCAGGCGGTTTGTATAAATGAGGGGAAGCGCGGGCAATGAGTGGAAGAGTTGGCGTGTGGGTAGAAAATCTAGTGGATGGATGAAACCATGGTGAACTGCGATCTTCATCCCCTTCATGCGTCCCCCATCTCTGTAGCAGTCAGCCTCTCCCCGGGCTCATAAATTTGCAGTCGGCCAGCCAGGCTTTCTGTAATTACCTTTGGGACATTAGCCCAAGAGGTGGGGCAGGTGGGGCTAAGAAGAGAGGCGCTGACTCAGAGCCGGATGGCTCTGTCTTTTGGTGGCTTGCTGCTTGTGGCCAGAGTGCCAGGAGCAGTGCCTCAGGGCACCCCTCTCCCCAGTGGCTGCCTTGGGTCCTGCTGTGGCCACCCCCAAAGAACTTGGGAGCAGGCGGAAAGGTATGAATTGAGTAGGAAGCAAACAGGCCCTGCTCTTTCCGTGTCTCTTTGGTCTCTCTTTCTCCCTCCTTCTTCCTCTCTTTCTTGCTTTCCTTTCATCTCAGTTCCAACCACCCTCTTGAACTTCCTCGATACCTATGTCCTAAGGTCACAATGAGTAGGATTCAGCTCGACAGTCGTGAACTCAGCGTTTTGATTTTATACCTAAGCATTTCATGCTTTCGTTTGTTATTTCTCTTTCCGTGTTTACTTCTCTGATTTTTTTCCTGTCCCCCTGCTCGAACCCCCATCCCATCTCTCTTGTCATGATCCCTCTCCCCATTTTCTTTTACTTCTTTGATCTCATTCTTATTTTTGGTAAGTTCCCTTTTGCCCTTGACGTTGTCTCCATTCTGACCTGTTTTCTTCCCTGTCTCTTCTCTTTCCTGCCTCTTTCCAAGCGGGCCTCTCTGCCCAGCGCTCCCCTGACCACCACCTCGTCTGTCGATACATGTCTTTACACGAAAGCAGAGCGGCTCCATGGGAGCTAGTCTCCTGGGCTTTAAATTAGGTTTAGAGTCTTCCAAGAAAGGATTTCTTTTCCTTCTCCTATTGATTTATGATAAAATGCTGTCATTAACCCACAAAGAACCTCTGGCTATTAACATAGCAGTACCTCTGGAAGCCAAGCAAGATTATTAGCTTTCTAGTGGTATTTTAGCATTGCTGATGAGGGTGTGAGTTTTGGAATAATTTTTAAAATGAAGTGGCATCCTATAAATGACTCCACTCACTAAGGAACATATTTGGATCTGCTTTGTATTTTTCAGCAAGTAGAGGATATGATAGCGCTTCTTCTGGCTACGGGACACCTGCGGTTAGAAAGCAGGCTGAGCAGCGTGCCTCTTGGAGACTGGGCTTGCCCAGGGGAGTGAGCCATTTGGAAGGTTCCTGGTGGAGATACATGGAGGCGACAGCTACCCCAGCGTGTCCTCCCTGATGTCTGGGCTGAGATGAGTCAGGCCTTGTGCCAGCACACCCTTCTTGGGCTAAATCTCCGTGGATCCCAGTGATTCATTTCTCAAAATGATGGAGGATGGGAGAGCCTTCAGCATGGGTGGGCTTGGAATACTTCTCCCAAAGGAGGGGAAGTAGAGATGCAGCTTCATTAGACAATATGCTCAGAGTCCTTGGGCCTAAAGCCTGAGTCCCACATGAAGCACGGGGGACCAGGATCTATTTTGAAAGTATGGTAAGTGGAATTTGTGGAGTCTACATGTAGCTCACAGGTAGTGGGTGTTCATTAAACAGCAGGATCAGAGAGTCCAAGGTCACCTAGCTGACCAGGAGTCAGGACTCCATGCTCATGGGTCATAGCTTCCTCCTCCAGAATGGGTGAACTGGACCTATCAGAGATATTGAAGACCCTTCTGCCAGTCTCATGGAACGGCACTTCTGAACTGACTCGGGTGGCTTCTGGGTGTGTGGAGCTCTGGCAGTGGACTGGGTGGGTTTTCTGCCATATTCTTGGATGCTGGAGGTCAAGAAGGCTGTCCCTTTGTGGAGTGGAAGAGAACAAAGGAACCTGAGTGCCACTTCCCATGATCCATTTGGATAAAAGGAGGCCAGGTGTGTTGAAAGGCAGGGAGAAGGAAGAAAGTTTCTTGGACAAAATCTCTGAAGAGCACATCTAGTCCACCAGCAGACACATCCCTCCGAGTCTCTCCTCCAATCTTCCTCTAGCGCTTCCCACTGGTTGATGCTGGCAAGAAGCCAGAGGGGCGCCATTCTCTGAGGAGATCTTGGGAGGCACACTTCCCTTTGTCCCTTCCAACAATTTCTGGTCATTTACAATATCTCAGACACTCTGCTACATAAACAAATGGGCTGTAAAGGTGATTAATTTTTAAAGTATATATATTTTTGAAATTAAAAACCATGAATTTTAAAAAATCATTTCATAGGGAGCTCATATCACTCTTACCACAGTTCATATATGCATCCATTGTGTCAAGCACATTTGCACATTTGTTACCATCATCATTCTCAAAACAGTTTCTTTCTACTTGAGTCCTTGGTATCAGCTCTTCATTTTTTCCCCTTCCTCCTCCACCCTCCCTCATGATCTCCTGATAATTTATAAATTATTATTTTTTCATGTCTTTCACTGTCTGATGTCTCTCTTCACCCACTTTTCTGTTGTCTATCCCCCAGGGAGGGGGTTATATGTAGGTCATTGTGATCGGTTACCCCTTTCTACCCCACCTTCCTCTTCGATGCTCTCATTATTGGTCCTGAGGGGTTTATATGTCCTGGATTCCCTGTGTTTCCAGTTGCTATCTGTACCAGTGTACATCCTCTGGTCTAGCCAGATTTGTAAGGTAGAATTGGGATCATGATAGTGGGAGGAGGAAACATTAAAGAGCTACAGGAAAGTTGTATCTAAAACCATGAATTTTTAATGAGCTCATGACTCAAATAAAAAGTCTTAAGATTTGTTTAATATAGAAAAGATTTGTAGTTGGTTAATAAAAAATAAGCATATAACATATGAGAGAGGATCAATAAACCAAAAGCCGAGTTCTATGGAAAAGCAAGCAATAAAAAGAAGGCCTGATGTAATCTTAATGGGAAGAGACTGACACATCTCCCTCCTATGGAACAGATGGTTCCCCCAACCTTTCAGTTAGCAAACAACAAAAGAACGTGTGTGCAATTGTACGCCAGCATATTGAAAATCCAAAATGTACACAAATATCTGAAAAATCTCAAAAGTACTGAGCTGTTTTGAAGGGGACACGGTTTAGAAAGATATTCTTAGCCAAAACTGGAGGAAAAAAATCAGAAGTGCAAGTAGCCTTACAGTCATTCCAGATAAAATTGGTGATTCCTATCTTATAAGCAAAGTGAAGCTCAGAGAGATAAGGGGTTGCCTAAGATTCCATAGGTTGGAAGGGGTGGAGGTAGACCAGGTGTGTCTGGGAGCCAGGATTCTCCCTGTTGGGGGTGGGGGTTGATTCAGTGAGGCCTCCCTGGCAAACTCCCAGAGGACGCCTGCCGTTGGGGTTGCTCAATTACCAGACATGTTTAATGCACCTCTAGGAGAGGCATTTGGCACCTGAATTTCCCCTCAACGTCTTGCCATCTTCAATTAGTGTGTGCATATGGGACTGCCTCTTGATTATTCAATGCCGCCCATCAGAGAAGAGCAAGGCCTTGGCTCAAGGCCTTTTGACTCAGCAGCCTCCCCAGCCCAAGAACGCCCAGTGCCTGACTCGGTGCCCACGGCCCCAGCCCAGGCCAGCTCCTGTGAGGGAGCAGGTGGCGGCTTGCCACAGATGCTGTGGGGGTGGCAGACTCCCACGGTTGGAGGCCTGCAAGGCGCTTGCATTGGGTGCATGGGAAATGTGCCTCGAAATGGAAGTTGTGGTTTGGGGAGGAGCTTGAAGACCGAATGGCTAACTTTACCCTGGGCAGTCCGTTGCGAAGAGGTATCTCTCACGGCTTGGCATCTCTTTCCATCAAGTCGGGGAAAGCAGAGGGTCAGTGAGCATGGGGAGACCCTCGACGAGGTACATTCCCACCGTGGCTGCAACAGTGGACTCAAGCCTATTGGGGATTAGAAGGATGGCCTAGGATCATTTGTTCTGTTAAACACGCGGTCGCTATGAGGCAGAGACCCTAACCCACGGGGCCACCAGTGATTCTGTGCATCGCCACAAACAACTAGTTAAATGAACACATCTTCGAGTCGGTTCTGACCCACAGTGACCGAGTAGACGGCACCTGGGAGCTTCTGCGAGTAGAAATCCTCGTCTTGCTCCCTTGGAACTGGCTGTTCGTTTCAAACTGCTGGCCTTGCCGGTTATTGGCCTAGAGCAGGGGTTCTCAGCCTTCCCAACGTGGTGACCCTGTATGTGGGCCGACCGCCTCGAGATGGGTAGACTAGCCGTGGCTGCACTCCTAAGACCTTCGGAAATGTGGTCTTAGGCGACCCCTGTGAAAGGCTCCTTCGGCCTCCAAAGGGGTCGTGATCCCCAGGTTGAGAACTGGTGGGAGCGTGTACCCACGGCCACACAAGGGCTTCTCTAACTAACTACAGAGAGTGTATTAAAAAATAGTACATTTCTGCGAAATGTTGCACAAAAGTGTGAAGACAGTCTTTTGGGTATCACTTCCTTGGACAATCTCATCTGATGAGATCAGTCACCCCCCCCCCATCCTCATGGCACTTCTGCGTCCCCCCCAAATCATGATAACTGCAGGAAAAAATAAGGAACTGCACAGAGGCCAGCAAGCTGAGACAAAAGGACAGACACTTAACCATCAGGCAGTTTGGGCTCCTGGATCAAGCCGTGCCTGAGGGCATCGTCCCCCACCCCCATTAGTCTTAGTTCATGGGAGCCAATATTGGTTCTTTGTTCTTCATTTTGCTTGAGTTGGGCCTGCATCTCTTAAAGCTCCAGGAGTCCTGACTAACACGTTTGTCTTGGCTCTGCTCTCTCTCATTGTCCCTCCTGAGTGACTCACTTCCCCACCATCTCACCCCTGCCCCCTCCCTTCCCCACCCCCGCCCCCAAACCTGCTGATGTTCTCAGAGAGGGGATGCCTTCAACATGTTGCACGGAAGGCTCAAATGGATGCTGACTCTTTTAATGACTGACCTGGTCGCCAGGTGACCCCCAAGCGCAAAAGGGTTCCATAAATCACATGGGTTTGGGGAGGGCCAGGCGAAAATAACAGGCCCCACTAGCACTGACTGAGGCTGGGACTTCCCTTATATTGGCTCTATTAATTTTCCTGGTTCTCAAAGGATAGAGCTGGGGCCAGCGCTTAATCCTTTGCTTGAGGACACACGGAAGTGGCAAAGCTTCATTGGAAAAAATCATGTTCAATAGAAGTTTTAAAGACCGGTTCATTTTATTACCATTGTTTTTGGCTAAGAGGTTTAGCTTGTTTCTCGAATTGTAGGCATGGCTTTGCTATTTCCTCCCTTTTCTCCTGCACATTTCATTGTGTGTTTTAAAGATAATGACGCTACTTCTTTGGCAAAGCCGAATTTTGAACTTGGGGATCTTGTCTCAGCCTAAGCTCTGAAGTATGGTGTCGGCTTCAGTCTGATCAGGTGGTGACAGGGCTGCTGCGATTAGCTGCTCCCCGGTCAGGCCGGGCCCATGGGCACCAGGCTGCAGGGTAGAACCGGCCACGAGTCCCCAAGCCGGTGGCCTTCTGGAAACAGGAAGGAGCCCCGGAGGTAAAGTCGTTACGAGTTGGGCTGCTAACTGAAAAGTGAGAAGTTTGAAACCACAGGCAGCTCCTTGGGAACACGAAGTGACTTTCTACTCCATTATAGAGTTACAGGCTCAGAAACCCACAGAGACCCTTCTACCCTGTGCTACAGGGTCCTGCTGAGTCAGCATCGACTCCATGGCTGTGAGGTTTGTGTTTTCCTTCTGAGGTGACTCTGGGTGGGTTTGAATTGTTAACCTTTCAGCTAGCAGTTGAGTATTCAACCATTTGTGCCTCTCAGGGATTCTGCATGGGAATACACACACACACACACACACACACACACATATATATACACACACACACATATATACACACACATATACACATATGTCATATAAAAGCATATATTGGTTTTATATATAAAATTATTATCTTCAGTGTCTTTTACATAGTTTTCTCAGTTTTAGACAATTAATAAAAAGAAAAGTAGAGACATTTATATGAAATGTTATGAGTTAATGGGAAAAAAACACCCAAACAATAAACAAAACCCAAACAAGTCTTTCCCATGCTGTCAGTTATTCCTTTAAAACACAAGGGGGGCTGCTGCTGTTCTCTTCAATGAAAGAAAACGCTCTGTACTTGACCTCTGCCTAGGAGGGAGGGGCAAATCCCCTCACCAGACTTCCCACGCCCTCTTTAATATGGTGCAACCCCATGGTGGAGCGAGCTACATGCTGGCTGGTCCCCTCAAGGTTTGCAGGTCAGTGCCACCAGATGAAGCTGTCCTCTCCCTGCAAGATTTACAGTCTTGAACCCCTCGGGGGCAATTCTGTTCTGCCCTATAGGGTCGCTGATGAGGCCATGGTAGTCGACTTGATGCCAGTTCTTTGTGTGCTGTTTTTCGAACCACGTTTTTCACCACGTTTCCAAATGACCTCTGTAATCCCGTTCTTGAGGAAGCTTTACTGTGAAAGAAAACCCTACGGTTTGCTTGTGCCACTAGAGGGATGGCGGAGGACTGGACACATTTCCCTCCCTTGTGCACGGAGTTGCCAGGAGTTTGGACCTGACTTATTGGCAGACAGCAGTGAGGGCAGCAGGCACACAGCAGCAGCGACAACTCTCAGTGTCTGAGCCCTTGCTATTGGATCCCGCAGTCACCTATGTCTGCAGAGTTCGCAGAAGTGAGATATCGTCACTGAGACTGGTTAAGGCTGCTGTCTCCTCCCTGGTCTTAGGCTGTGAACACTAGATCCAGCGTGTTCCCTTGCCACAGAACCCCTCCCTCTGTCAGCCACGCTCCTCTATGATGCACTGGAAACCTGGAGGCGAGGACACACTGCTTTGACCACAGGTGGTATCCAGTGTCTCTCAGAAGATGGTTGCTGTCAAGGTTGAATCCAATACCATTCACACCCAATGCAGGTCAGGCCATCCCAGCCCCTACCTCACTGCTCATTCCCTGGGCAGGACCCACCACGGTACCTGGCTCAGGCGCTCCCTCACAGCCATCCCTCTTGCACTGGTTTGCAGAGTTTTGCCTTTGTTCTGGGAGCAGACCACTCCTAGGGGAATTTCAGCAGCCAGAGAAAGCAGGGACCTGGGTCGTTTTCTCCAAACCTTTCTTAAGGACATCCACGAGGATGGTGTGGCTGAGGGGCTGAGAATGTGGTCTCAGAAATCAGGTTGTCTTGCTCTCTGGTCCTGCTTGGCCAGTTCCTAACTCATGATTCTGGATGCTGCTTTCAGCTCTTTGCATCTCAGCTGTGAATAAAGAAGGCGAATAATAATGCTTATCTTATTGGACCGAGTAATGGAATTGTGATATAGTTTACTGCTATCTAGTGCTTCATACTCAGTCAAGCTTATGTTACCTCGTACACAATCGGTCAATGAAAGCAAAGAACCAAGCTTCCCAGTACAGACCAGGGGTCATAAGACTATATTTCCGTATCGTGTAGTAGCAGGAATCTTAAGCGGATAGAAACCCACTTGAATAACTTAAATTGTTAGTATGGAAGGCCTGATGACAAGGACTGGTGCCAAGACACAGATGCAGCCAGAGACCAGAAATGGAGCACTTGGGGAGCAGCACAGTTCTCTCTTCCTGTCCCTTATTGTTGGCTTATCGGAAGTGTCTCCTCTTTCCTTCTTTCTGTGTAGGTCAACCCTGCCTGCTGTTCACAACAGCCATTGGATGGCCCCAAGCTCCTCATGGTCTCTTCCCTCCGAGTGACTGGCTTGAGGGCTCTGGACTTCCTTCCTAATTCCTGGGATAGAGATGTGACTGGTCCAGATGAAATCAGAGGTCGATTCTGCTTCCATCAGCCTAGGTAACTAACAGGGAGGAACCATGCAATGCAAACATAGCTGACCCTCAGGGATTTGGGGTCTTTTTTACACATTCTAGAGAGCCCTCATGGCGTAGAGGTTACACATTGGGCTGCGATCCAGATGGTCGGCGATTTGAAACCACTAGCAACTCTGCAGGACAAAGACCAGGCTTTCTCCTCCCAGTTGCACGTCTCAGAAACACCATGGGCTTGCTATGAGTTAGCCTCAACTCCATGATAGTGAGTTTGTTTGTGTTTGTTTAGGGTGGTTGTCGTCATTGCTAATATATTATCTATCCTGTTTGTAGGCCTGAGAACAAGGTATTTTCTGGTACTGTTTGATATGATGGATATGCTCACCAGAAGGGAGCTTATTGTATGTAAACTGGGGGGCAATCATTAGAAAAGTATACAGGCACAGGGAACACCAAGTTATTTGTAAATAGCCATAAATTTAGTTGCAGGACATAGAGTTCATGAGACAGAAGAACTGAAGGACACGGCTTGGTGGGTAAGGTGATCAGATCTTGGTAAATACAGATGTAGACCTGGTAAAGAGTACCAATACAGCATTGACTGGGATGGTCACAAGAAAGAGGTGAAAAATGTACTTGGGACTTGGGTAAGGTTTACTCTGTGGGTGAGAATTGAGACTGTGCGGAGAAGTACTCAGGTGGTGGATTCATAAGGGAATACTGAGCCTGTATTATGGGGACTGATCCTGTCTCATTCATTCACTCATTTACTTAACACGTTTTTGGAGGGCATTGGGGATGTAATAGTGGACTTGTGCTCACATGGTAGTTTTTCCTCTTGATGAGGTCTCACAGAGGAAACGAATCAAGTGTTCATGGAGCTGAATTATTGTCTTACTTCATCTATTTGAAAGCATCGTATTGGGGAAAAGTCCTACACCTGAAGAAAGTTGATCTCATCCCCTTGGTGGTCCTGGAGAATGGGTTTGGATTTTAATCAAATATGGCAAATTTGGGATTTGTCTTATCTTACCACTCCTTTTAGTCTTCGCCAAAAATTCAGACTCACCCCAGGGGAGACAGAGGAATCAATGGAACTTGAATCTCTTTGCTAGTTGAATCTAATGAATCCAGACTAGATTATGGGCCCAAGAATAGACAAAACAATAGATTATTCTCCTATTGAATTCTATTTTGACTTTGCTATGTGTTCCGCTGAGAGACTATTCCTCAGAGTCTTGATAGTTGTAATTGAAAATACGTGCTTCCTCTTCTTGGGGTGGGACAGCTGTACCATCAGGACAGATGTGATGCTCATAAGTCACTACAAGTGACCTCTGTTTGGGGAATTAATTAAACCATTGAATTCAATCCATTTGTTTAAAAAACTCAACCCATATTTACGGAGGACCTTCGATGTACCAGGTGTCATTCTACACTAGATCTTAGCCAAGGCCTAGAAGCGATCATACCAGGCTTCATTCTGTGTCCTGGTGATCACATAGTTATCAAGAGAGTCAAAGCCCTGTCATCAGGGAGCATATATCCTAGTTGAGGAACTTGAATTTTTATGGCAATTAAAATACAACTAGGAACTTGGCACAATACCAAATAGATATGTGTTGGATTTGATAGATGTATGAAGTGAATGAATGGATTGGTTATGAACAGAATTCTCAAAATATTGTTTGCTATCATGGGTTTTCAGGATTGGGACTTCTTAGAATATACTCCTTCTCGGTCTTTGAAACCACCTTACCAGTAGCTAACTCTATGGATACGAAGCCAGTTGCTACAGAGTTGGCCCATGATCATGGTGGCCACGGGCATGTAAGTAGAATTGTGCTCCATAATGTTTTGGTGGTTGATTTTTGGTGGGGACTAGAGTGCCAGGTCTTTAGTTGAAGCAGCTCTGTGTAGACTCAGACTTCCTGACTCGTGGTTAGAGACTGAATGTGTGAGTGTTTGCACCAGCCAAGGACTCCGAGTCAACAGAAGCATGCTTACTATGTTCAGATGATGCTCCACCCCTTCCTTGATAGATACGTCACATCCATGTTTTAATTTGCTGACAACCCCTTAGAATTTAGAAGGCCTGGTGTTTCTAGGTTCCGATAAAAACTTTGGAGTAATCAGAGAGCAACAGATATCAGGAAAAAGCTGGAACCCCCAAGGCTGTAGTTGTTGGTCCCTTTTGATTTCTGGATCTCTTTCCCTTTGAAACACAATGGAGGTCATGAATATTGTGGACACGTTGAATCGTTTTTCTAAAAGGACAATTGTGGCAGGTGGGTATGCTTGGGCAGCCAGTGGGGGCAAAAGATCAGCAAGTGGAAAAAGGAAGTGAGCCACTATGTGCTGAATGTAGAGTGTGTCAGCCACTTCTTCAACACTGGCCAGCAGTGTACCTGTGGAGCAAAGCACTGCAGGTTCTTATAGAAACCAGCTGAATAGCTTGCAGTATAAAATAGACGTAGCTAGCTGTAGCAGCCCTTGATATGGCCTTTCTTGACCTTCAATTAACCTCTCTAATGACGGTCTAGAAATAGCCTAATCCCACCAACATAAAAGTGAAGACACTCTTTTTCTGTCCTCTTTGCATTTATAGAGAGATAGCATATGCAGCAATAAACATTGGACAGGCATCTCTCAAGTCTTTGAATATTGTTTTCCATGAAAACCAAGTATTGCTAGCCTCCATATTTCTAATTCTGTCTGGGGATATAATTACTTTCATAAGATGACAGGGCAGAACACGGGGACAACAATACACTGATCCTGGGAGGAATCAACACCACGGGAAAGTTTGTGTACAGAGACAAGGGGGGACTGGGTAGCAGAGCCTCTTGGGTTTTCATGTATTCTGTTGGTTTTAAATGGTAGCAAATAAAGCCATAAGGGTTGGAAAAGATCACACCTTGATAGCACAGGACTCTATTAGATGAATGGTGAATCATAAGATGAATAGCACGTTTAAAAACTATTCCCTTCCCCAATCACCCAGTAAACAAATACCAAAATGTCCATGTAGATGTAAATCTAAAGAAGAAGTTAAAATAATCTTCCCATAAAGGCAACTCTAGGGCTATTTATTTTCACATATGAATTCAGGAAGGAAGGAATAATACCACTCTTATACATACTTTCAGAAAATAGAAATGAGAACACTTCTCGGCTTGTTTTTATGAGATTCATTTATGAGATCATAATTTAAAAGCCTGATAGGTATGACAAAGAAAATAAATGATATACAAAAATCCTTGATGAACATAGAATCAAAACGGTAGCAAATCAAATTCATCAATATACAAATAGAATAACACATCATGGCTAAATGAGGTTTATCCCAGGAATGCAAGGTTGGCTTAACATTGTAACAAAAAATTTGACCCCCCCAAAATATATCTCTTCATGATAAACCCCCCGTAGCAATCTAGGAATAAGAAATAAAGATTTCAATCTGATAAAAGTTTTCTATTCAAAATCCATCTCCTCGATGATATAGGCTGACGCAGTGGCTTCAACAATAGGCTCAAACATTGCCATTGTGAGGATTACATGGACTGGGCCGGGCAAAGGGTCCTTTTGTTGTACATAGGGTTGTTATGAGTCGATGCTGACCACAAAATGTCAGCAAACCATACTTATTGGTGGTTTCTCATGATTATTTTGGTTTGCATTTCCATAATGACTAATGATACATTTCTTTTCATGTTCGTTTTGGTCGTGCGCGTGTTTGTGTGTGGGTATACACATAAATACGTAATGCACAAACACACATACACATAGAGTGATGAGTGTCTATTCAGGCCCTTTACATAGCCTTTAATTGGGTTGTATTTTTATTATTGAGATATAAGAATTCCTCATATATGTTCTGTTTTAGTCCAGGTGGACTAGAGAAACAAATCCAGAAACACTCATATGTGTGTAAGAGAGAGCTTTACATCAAAGAGTAGTTGTACATCAAGAAAACTTTCTAGCCCAGTCCAGATGAAGTTCTTTAAAAAAAATTTTCTCAGATCAAGTTCTGAATAAATCCAATATTAACCCTTATGTCTAATACTAGTCCAGAAATCCCTGTCTGACTCATGCATCACATGCAATTATGCCAAATGCAGGAAGATTACAGGCCGGTGGGTAGAATGTCTGGGGATTCAATGGTGGTGTATGCATCTCCAGGGCTCTGGCTGCCATCAGTGTGTCTCCATCTGTATGTCAACAGGAAGGTGAAACACACACACGCACACACACACAGAGAGAGAGAGAGAGAGAGAGAGAGAGAGAGAGAGAGAGAGAGAGAGAGAGAGAGAGAGAGAGAGAGAGAGAGAGAGAGAGAGAGAGAGACTCTCAGGGAGCAAAAGAGGTATCAGGCTGTGACCTTATTGACAGGCTAGACTCCACCCTTCATTCTTATTTGTCAAGTTGACTTGAAATGGTGTAACTACCACATCCTCCATGCCAGTTCTTTATCGAATATAAAGTTTGCAAATGTTATCTCCCAGTCTCTGTGTTTTTTTCACTTTCTTGCGTTTTTTGAAGCATAAGTGCTTTTAATTTTGATGACTATTCAATTTATCTATCTTTAATTTTTGTTTTATTGTTTTTGCTTCTGATGTCACACCTAAGAATCTTTAATCAAATTTGATATCATGAAGATTTATAGTTTTAGCTCTTACATTCAGATGGCTGATTCATTTTGAGTTAATATCTGTATGTGATGAGAAGGAAGGGTCCCCTTTAATTGTTTTGCATATAGATTTCCAACAGTTTCAGTATCATTTGTTGAAGAGGCCATCGAATGATCTTTCATTCTTTTAAAAAATCAATTTATTTCTGCACTTCCAATTAAATTCCCTAGACCTTTCTATCTTTAGAAAAATACCACAATGTTTCCCTTACTTGTGGCTTTGTAGTCTGCTCAGAAACCTGTATACACGTCAGTCTCCAACTTTGCTCTTTTCCATGATTGGCTATCCTGAGTCTCTTGTCATTCCACATGGATTTTAGAACCTTCTTGTCAATTTCTATACAGAAACTCCTTGGGATGGAGATTGTATCGATCTAGAGATAAATCTGAGAGTTTGTCTATTTTAAATATTAAGTCTATTGATCCATAAGAAAGTCTATTCTTCCATTTATTTAGATCTTCTTAATTTTGTTCAATAATATTTTATGCTTTCAGAGCATAGGCTTTTTTATTGGTTAAATTCATTTCTAAGCTTTGTACTCCTTTGAAGATTATTGTAATTTGAATTATTTTCTTAATTTTAAATTCTCATTGCTCATTGTAAATGTGTAGACATACAATTGATTTTTTTATATTGATCTTGTATCCTGCAACAATTTTTGGACAATTTTTTACAGGAGAAAGATGTGGCAATCTGCCTCTCAAATGACTTACAGCCCTGGACCCTGTGGGACAGTTCTACCCTGCTCCATAGCATCCATGAGTCAGAACCAGCCCCACAGCAGTGGGTCTGAGTTTGGTTTAGAATCTGGATGCCGTTATTTCTCCGATCCCCTCACGGCTTGGCTAGAATGTCCAGTCCAATGTTTAATAGAAGTGTTGAGAGGAGACATTCTTGCTTGTTCCTGATCTTAGTGGGAGAGCATTCTGTCTTTCACCAGTTAGTGTATTGTTAACTGTGGGCTTTTTTTATAGATGCTTGTTGAAATCAAATTGTAGAAATCTCTTTGTTTTCCTAGTTTGTTGAGGGTTCTTTTTTGTGTGTAAAAAATGCTGGATTTTGTTGAGTGCTTTTTCTGTCATTATAGAAATGATCATGCAATTAAAAAATATTCTATTGATATGGTTCTCCTGCAGAGCAGCCAAAGGGCTCAAACTCCCACCCAAGGACTTGACCACGATGCTACCAGGGTTCCTGAATAGGGGGCGTTATGTAAACTGAGCTCCAGATGTTATCAGTCCACTGCTAATGGATGTGCCCTCAGCTAGTAGGTATGTTTGGAAATGAAATCGGACCGAGGAAATGGTCCAGAGGGCCAAGGCCACTGGGTAGCTAATTTAGAGGGGATTCCCCATTTTCATATACACCTTCTTTTTCTTAGTTTTTATTTCAGTGTCGACGCAGTTTTCGGCATTAGTCAAGTTCTAACCCACACCTCCCGTCAGGTAGACGTGTTTCAGGTTAATTAGGGGCCTCAGTCAATTTAGTTCCTGGACTGTAATTACAAGCGTGTAAGACCTGCAATTTCTCTTTTAATTAAAATAAACAGTGTGGAGGGGCTGACATCACACTGGGGCAACTAGTGTGCAAGGGAGAGGTAATTACCCCAAAGCTGAGCTTCTTGCTGTGAAGCAGTTGTTTAGATCCACAGTTGAGCCATGGGCCTGGTCATCCTGCTGAATGTTAATTACTAGCTGCCAACCACAGCTCAAACCAGATGAGTTGGTTGGTGGTGATGATGACATTAGAGCATGCTTCTTTCAAGTTAAAACTGAGTTATGGAGCTGGTGTGTATGAGTGTTAGCATATGCAATGTCCCTCTGGATGCAGTTATCGATAACATGCTGCCACACATACATGCGACGGGATTAACAAAAATGTGATTTCAACTGCTGGTCTAAGAGGTCCCTTTGCAGAAGGAGTCACCCTTGACTAGAAAAACAACAGCCCATTTGGAGAGTGTAAGACAGAATTGGAATTGCTCAACGTTAGACACGTCAAGAATTTGGAGATGAAGTTGCACAGAGGAAAAGGGAAGTGGTGATAGAGAGCCGGGCGGAGCAGGGCTGAGAACGTGGCCAGCCAGGGATGCTTGATGGCTAGAGTTGCTCCAGGAGGCCAAAGAACAGGGTATCCTATCATTTCATATTGAATCAACCCCCCAAAACATTTGCCCATGGAATGTACACTCTCTTGGACACCACAGACTTTCAATGAAACCACCACCCACAGAACAAATGTGTTGGGTGGGTAAAACCTTCTTCTGAGAGAAGATTAAGAAACAAATGTTGGTGCCTGCAGTTGAGCTGGAAATGTAGACGGAAACCCGGAAGTTGGAGGTTGTGGTCCACCCAGAGGCACGCTGGAAGAAAGACCCTGGAAAACCCAGTGGAATGTCATCCAACTGATGGCCGGTGGGTCGGGATTAGAATCATACATTACATGATATGTGGAATTTGGGAGAGACAGGGAGCCAGAAGTGGCCAAAGCTAATCATTGACCGGAACTTTTCAGAAACCTTGGACTGCAGAAAGTTGACCTTCACACAGGATTTGGGAGAAGTTCACATTTATCTCAGCAAAGAACTTTCACAGGGTTCTTTGCCACTTGCAGCCTTCCAGGGCTTCCCCAATGCCAGGCTCATACAGTGCAAACGGATTGAGATGCTGTGATGGCTGGCAAATGCATCCTTCCCACAGAGCGCACCCCTAATCTTTGGAAGCTGGGCTGTGACCTTATTTGGAAAAGGGGCTTCCAGACAAGAGGAAGTGAAGGGGTTAGGAGGAGATCCGCCTGGATTATATGGATGGGCTCTCAATAGAGTCACACGCAGCCTTGTAAGAAAGAGGCAGCGGGAGGTTTGGCCACACAGGCAGTGGAGGGGAAAGTGGCGTTACTGCCCCGAGACTGGAGTGATGAGACTAAAATTGAGGGACGTCAGCAGCCACCAGGAACTGGAAAAGGCATGGAATGGTTGTCCCCAGAGCCTTGCAAGTTTGCTGACTCCTTGACTTCGGTCCGGTGAAGCTGATTTTAGACTTCTGGTATCCAGAACTCTGAGACAAGACATTTCTGTTGGTCATTTTTCCCACCCTAAAGTCTTGTGGTAATTGGTTACAGCTTGCTCTGTCTAAGGAACCCTTGTGGCACAATGTGTTAGGTGTTGCACTGTGAACCATGAGGCTGGCAGTTCAAACCTCCTAGGCCCTTCTTGGGAGGAAGCTGAGGCTGTCGGCTCCCTTCAAGATTTGCATCCTCAGGTGACCTCACAGGTTTCCTGGGCTTTCTTCTTTACAGGGGCAGATGAGAGTTCTTCTCCGTGGAAGCTCTGGGCGTGTGTGAATCAGCAAAACTTTGTGGGTAGTAGCCAGGTGCTTAAGCACTATGCCACCAGGGCACTGATACAGATGGCTCCACGGCAGACTCTGGCACCTGCCTTCCTCTCCAGTAGCCCTTCCTGGCCTACCAGAATCCTCCCCCACCTGTACCCACACACACCTCCACCCCGTCACACCAGCCCACTCTCCCCACCGGGAGCACTCTCCCAGTCTCTAACAGGAGATGTGTGTCACGCCAGACCAGTTTACAGCTGAGGGCACTACACACAGACAGGAGGGTGCTAAGCTGGCCTCTGAGTCAGTGGCCTCCGTGGCCACCAGCCCCGGGCGAGAAAGCTCCCTTGTGACTAGTGCTACATGTCAGGGCAGGCTGGACACCCCTGGCTGCCTCACCTTGGACCCTGCCAGGCACCCCCAGCCTTGAACATTGCGGAGCCAGCCCAGGCTTTAGGGTAGCATCGAAGAGCTCTGGCAGTGTAGTGGTTATGTGTTGGGCTGCCAACGGCAAGGTCAGATGTTTGAAACTACCAGCCGCACCTTGGAAGAGGAGACTTTCTACTCCCTTAAAGAGTTAGAGTGTCGGAAACCCACTGGGGCAGTTCTAGCCTGTCCTGTAGGGTCGCTATGGGTTGGAATCAACTCAATGGCAGTGAATTTGGCATATAATAGAACTGGTTCCGTTTTGTTGAGTCTCGGTGTAGAATAGAACTGGTTTAGAGTCCTGTCTTTGCTGCTATGTGCCGTGTGTTCTCGGATCAGTTTCTTAGCTTTTCCGAACCTCGGTTCTCTCGGTCAAATGGAGCTTATAAAATGAGCTAATGCAGTTGCTGATGTCTTGACCACACGGCAGCCACCGTGTGGCAAGCCGGAGCCCCCAGCTTGGGAGAATGTACTGACTGACGACCCTGAGGTTGCGAGAGGAGACCTGACACAGGTACCTACATTGGGGGACGGTTCCCTGCCTCTCGGGACCATAGCTGGTTCGCTTATACATTCTAGAGGACTCCCCAAGGGGCCTGCTTGGGTGGAAAGGAGTCACAGGGCAGGTTGTGGGGATGGTCCCAGGATGCAGTAGTTTCCTGTGGATGCCACAACCAAGACGAACATCTGGGCTTCAGCTTTCTGCACGGAAACAAAGGCTTGCAAGTAGGGTAGTCTGTCTGTCTCACTGCCATCGGGTCACTGCTGACGCATAGTCACCCCACAGGACAGGGTACAACTTCCCCTGTGGGCTGCTGATCCTGTAACTCTTTACGGGAGTAGAAGACCTCCTCTTTCTCTCTTGGAGCCGCTGGTGGCCTTGAACTGCTGACCATGCAGTTGGCAGCCCAATGTGGAACCAGGAGGCCACCAGGGCTCCCGAGTAGGGTAGGCAGAGGTTTGTAAGAGCTCTCGGGTACTCTCAGCATGTGACAGGGCGCTCTCAGGGGGAATGTGTGAGTTCTGACAAGGTGTGCTCCTGTGCAGGTGGGCACAAACCTATCTGGGGCATGGCCACCTCGTGACCATGCGCAGACCTCTGTGGACACTCTCGCATGCTCAGTTCTCTTACTGACTTCAGGGTTGTTGTTCAAAGCCATGTTTTGTCTTCTTCGGAGAAAAATGGTGAGGAAATTGAGACCCAGAGACATGAACTTTCCATAACAAGGTCACATGGCCTTCACACAGTAGAGTTAAACTGCATGCATGTCTCCAAGATTCCCCTAAATGTTTCCATGAAACTAGGGTGACTTCACACACACACACACACACACACACACACACACACACACCCATATGCTCACACACATTTGCATCCATGTGCACAGTCAACTCAGTGTAATCCACCATCATTGAATCGATTCTGTCTCTTAGCGACTCTGTAGGGGCAGCGTAGGCCTGCTTCCTAGGCTTTCTGAGCTGTCGGTCTTTATACAGCCAGACTGCCTCATCTTTCTTCCATGAAGCTTCTGGTGAGTTCCAACTGCTGGCTTTGCAGTTTGCAGCCCCAAATGTAACTCAGTTGCCATCAGGGTTCCTAAGGCAGTGTATGTCTTTGTCTTTAAAAGAGAGAGAATCATTGAAGTGGCTTCATAGGGTGGGGTGAAAATTTTAAGGGAGATGATGAATGCCAGGCTTCTCGCCTGTCCCCTAGGCAGCAGGCAGACACTGTCTGTGAGTGTTAGTGTTGTTCCATGCACCTTCGTAGACACTCAGAGTCTCCACGAGGTCACGTACCTTCTGCTGAAATGGTGTCTGAACAAGGAAAAGGCAGTAACCTGCCCAACAGGCTCTGGGTCTGAAAAAGCGAAGCTTCAGTATAATATTCTGCGGGAGCTTGGATCTTCTGTGGGCTCTGCTATTTGGGGTCCCTGTCTATAGCACTCCTGAGGTGGGGGGGGTGTCTAGGAACCCCTCCCAGGCTATGGCAGAGGCTTGCTTCTGGGCCAGCCTGGGGAGGTGAACGCCAAGGCACACAGGGCAGCTTCCTCCCCAGCATGTGGGACGGGAGGCTGGTCCCTGCTGACTTCCTCCCTGAGGTCTGCACAAGCCGCTGCAAGCTTGCCCAGGGCAGACCCAGGGTAGAGGCAGCAGCGCCCAGACGCCTCTGTGGTTTGTTTGGGCCAAATGTCTCCTTTGTCTGGCTGGGTGATCTGTCCCCTGAGGCTGCCTCGGGGCTGTGGAGCCAGGATCTGCCATGCTGGGCAGCCTGTCCCCTGTCGTGTCCTGTCTCAAGCTCCAGTGTGAGGACTGTCACCTGTCCCAAGGATTAAGTGAGATCATGTAGGCACTACACACATTTGGTATGTAATCTCACTCAAAAGCAAACTCCCTGCCATTGAGTCGATGCTGACTCACAGCGACCCTATAGGACTGGGTAGAGCTGCCCCCATGTGTTTCTGAGACTCTCATTCTTTAAGGGAATTGGAAGTTCCATCTTTCTTCCACAGAGTGGCTGGTGATCTCAAACTGCTGACCTTGTGGTGAGCAGCCCAACTCTTAACCACTACGTCACCAGGGCTCCTTTTGCATGTAATCTAAGGAGACCTGGTGGCGTAGTTGCTTGTAGGGCTTCTAACCTCAAGGTTAGTGGTTTGAAACTGCAAGGCTGCCGCGGGGGAGAAAGATGAGGTTTTCTAGTCCCATAAAGCGTTGCAGTTTTGGAAACCCACAGGGACAGTTCTACCCTTACCTATTGGGTTGCTGTGAGTAGAAATTGATTTGAACTGATTTGATTTCTGCTGTTGTTATTATTGTCTATATTATTGTGAAAACCCCGTTGGCATAATGGTCACTTCTTGGCCTGAGATCCACAAGGTCGGAAGTTCAAAATCATGAGCTGCTCCTTGGGAGAAAGATGGGCTCTCTTTCTACTCTAGGAAAGAATTATGATTTTGGAAACTCGCAGGGGCAGTTCTACCCTGTGCAAAAGGGCCTCAATGAATTGGCAGTGACTCAATAGCAATGAGTTGTTTTAATTGCTATGGCCATCACTGTAGGAGCCTGGTGGCGCTGTGTTGAAGTGCTGGGCTGCTAAACACAGTTTGCAGTTTGAAACCACCAGCTGCTCCCTGGGGGAAAGATGAGGCTTTCTACTCTCGTAAAGACATACAGTGTTGGAAACCCACAGGGCCAGTTCTGCCCTGTCCTGTCCGGTTGCAATGCGTTGGAATTGACTCAACGGCAGGGAGTTTCGTTTGCTTTATGGTCCTCCTCATCGTCATCACCTTCATCATCAGCTACGGATGGCAAGCCAGCCAGTGGTCAGAGCAGTCACTGGCTCCGTGACCTCAGGCAGCTCAGCTCTGTGCCTCCTCCCTGCAATGCAAGCTGCTGGTTCCTTTGTCCTCCCCTGCCTCCATCCTCAGGGTGTCTGGCAGCAAGTTTGGGTAAGTGTCTGGCTGCTCACCGCAGGGTCCCTTTAAACTCACCAGCTGCTCCTTGGGAGAAAGCAAAGTCTGTCTGCTCCCATAAAGATTGACAAGCGCAGACTGTCAAAGGATTGACCGCCTCAGAGACCCTGCTGTGTAGGACCACACTATGGAATCAACTTAGGGCAAATCAACTTTGCCCTCCACCCTGATCCACAGTCTCAAGCTCTTTTGCTGGGCAGTTCTAATAGCCCCCACCCTTCTGTGGGATGCTTAGATCTCTGAAGCTCAGTTTCTGTATCAGGAGAATGGGTGAATGTAATAATCCCTTCGCGGTGTAATTGAGAGGATTAAAAAAGACAGCTCAGGTCAATTGCCTAGCACACTGCCTAGTACACGGGGCACTTTATAAATGTCTGTAGCTGAGCCCAAAGACCTTTCTATGATCTTTGTTCACAGCAAAGATGATTGGAAGGTGAGTCTTTGGGCCCAAGCAGTCTGGAAACTTCTGGGGGAAAGAGAAGCAGAAGCAGGCCAAGTTCCTGCGTACACCTGGGTCCTGCCTCAGTGGACTTCTGGGTGTATCTATGCACATGGCTCAGCTCTCCAGAGCAGGGCCTGATTTTCTCTGAACTGCTGGCAGCTTATTATTATTACTTTTAAAGAATCATTTTATGGGGATCTCTTACAGATATGATAACAATCCATAATTCAGTTAGATCAATCCATCACTGTACAGTTGCTGCCACCATTAGTTTCTTCTTGAACTCTTGGATATAGGCTCCCTTCTGTCCCCTCCCTCCCCCACCCGGCCACCCAGAAACCCTTATTGCTATATGTTGTTATTTTGCCATATCGCACACCCTCCAATGTATCCGTTCACCTACAATTCTGGTATTCTTTCCCCTGGAGTGGGGTTAGACAGTCATCATTGCTATCAGTTCCCCTCCCCTCCTTCCCACTCTTTCTGTGCCCTCAGGAAAACGTTACTTCATTGCTGTGTCTTGAGTGTCATCTACCTTGACTTTCATGCAGCAAATGAACTTAATTATACAGATGAACACATACAACACTGTCAAACCTGGTGCATCTTTTTTTCCTCACATCTGATCTATCTCCCATCTGCCATGTCTCAGTGATGCCACTAGCGCCCAGAAAGCTGCCCAAGTCAGGAATGTGTGTATTATTGTTACATTTTGGTTATTCGTTCTTCATTTATTTCTTTCTTCTAAGTATCCATCCACCCATCCATCCATCCATCTATCCATCCATCCATCCATCCATCCATCCATCCATCCATCCATCCATCCATCCATCCTTCACTCAACAAGTGTTTCAAGTAGTTTCTGTCTGCTTTGTGTCCATCACTGTGCTACTTATTGGAGGCTTTAGGTCCCAAAGACATCTTCATAGCACCCATAAATGTTTATCTTTAAAGTGTTGAAGAACAGGGATGTCACTTTAAGAACTAAGGTGTGCCGGGCCCAAGCCTTGGCATTTTCAGTCTCCTCATATGCACGTGAAGATTGGACAATGACTGAGGAAGAGACCAGAAGGACAATGCATGTGCATTGTGCTGTTGACAAAGATCCTTGAATGCACTGTGGACTGCCAAAGAATACCCACATCCTTCTTGGAAGAAACCGAGCTGGCCTGTCCTTAGAACTGAGCATGCCGAGATTTTGCCTCACTTACTTTGGACACATTATCAAGAGACCCGTCTCCGGAACAAGGACACCGTGTTTGGTAAAGAAAGGCACCACAAAAGAGGAAGTCCCTCAAGGACCGATGGGCACAGTGGCCCCCACAGTGGGTTCAAACATAACCACCACTGGGATGATGGTCCAGGGCTGGGCAGTGTTTCCCTCTGTTATGTATCGGCTCCCTATGTGTTTGAACCGACTGCAAGACTTCTGACAGCAACATGTTTCAAGGGTTGTATCAGCCTCGTTTCTTGGGTGTTAATGAGACTACACACTTCAGAAAAAAAGACATTTAGCATATTATATTGGGTAGCTCAGCATCAACTTGAGGCAAAGTTTCTAAAAACAACACCCTAAACCACATTGAAAATATGATCTGATGGTGAAACTACGCTACCTGGAGCTGCCGTTGAGATTAAGTGCCAGGGACCCAAGTGTACTGTACCTGGGCTGGCAATCATGCTCCCCCCAAAGCCGAGGGACCATTTGTTTCTTTCCCTCGTGAAACTGCAGCCAAGCTGCAAGTAGAGCGAATTCCTCACATTTACCGCATCCCAGGTGCAGTGCCTGGTTAATGGAGACTAGCCACGTGCGGTGTCACAGCAGCGAAAAACGAGTCTGTAAAGTATTTGAGTTTCGACTTTTGCGTCGGAGCTGGAACGTATCATGTCATTTCCCCCAAGTGACAAAAGGCTTTTAAGAAGGTGACGGGCCCCATCGCGTCCCTCCCATCATCGGCACAGATTCCTCAGCCCCACCTCATCCTGCATCTCTCACCCCTCTCTTTCTGGTCTGTGTCTACCCCAATCTTCACTCTGGCTGCTGGGCCATTTTAAGTTAAGGTACAGTTATGACATTATTTGCCTCTGGATCTTTCAATGGCCCCACTCTTCAGGTTACTCAAGATTGGTCTTTCACATCTGGTCTCTGCACGCAGTTCTTCAACCTCATAATCTATCACGCTGGCTGGTTTTCTGTCTGTTCCTCTCTCATGTGCAAGTGCACATGTACATACATACACATGCATGCACTCACTCTTATACATGCTTTTCTGGAAAGTCATGTAAGACATTGGATGAAATCCCAGTGTCTTCTTGCAGTTGGTATGGTAATTCCATTCAGGGATTCTGTATTACTAGGAGACCCACATAGGACAGAGAAGATCTTATTGACTGGGGGCACTTGTAGGTCATGCCTGGGGCTAACATGGGGACACTTTTTAAAGATACTTCCTCCTCTGGGCCTGCTGTTTCATCATTAGAGGTCTCTGGGTTCACTGACTCTGTGATCACTATCTTGGGAGCCCATTGAGTACAGGGTCCCTCTGGAAGCTTTGAGGGAAGGACTTTCTGTGTTTACCATGACTCGGATGTTTAACTCAGCAATCACCAGCTCCTAAGCTGATGCAATTCCACCGGGCAGAGTCAGGAAGGCCGGGAGCCAGGAGAGCACAGGTGGAGAGAGGGATTAGGGAGCGAGCTCATCACCAGTGAACATGGTGCATCCATCTTAAGTACAATAGGGTGAATAATTGTTTCAGGACCCAAGGCATGATTATAGGGTGTGATCTCATCCGGCAAGTCAGAGAATCAGAATCAGGGTAATGTACAAAGAAGAGCTACCCGAGTGGGGAGACCCTGAAGCTAGATGTGGTCATGTGCAGATCTATCTCACCTGTGGTAACCATCTCAGATGACCTAGGGTGGGCTAGCCACACTGGTTGGCCCAGGCTTTTCAGGCTGCCCCACCCGACCCTGCCCAGCCCTGCCCAGCCCAGCCCAGCCCAGCCCAGCCCAGTCCAACCCTTGATCCAACAGACCAGCACAGGAAGTGCCTGGGAACCTCAGCCCCACCCTGGGCGGGGCTTAGCACTTTCCTTGTTACTGGGCCCCCAGGCCTAGTGTGTGTGTTCTGCCATATTCCAGTCTCCAATGCCTCAGCCCTGCTGTGCAGTTTCTTTAACTCCACTTCAGCCTCAGTTGCCCTGCCCATTTCTTTGCTGGTTGGAAGCTTGTGATGAAATCGATCCTAACTGCCTAGTGTCCTGACACTCTCCCCAGCCCCTGGCTTGACTGTCCTTCAAGTTCCAGCCACCTGTCATGCCCAAGGAAGGACTTTTAAGTACCATCCCAAGGAAGGGCTTATAAGTATCCTTAAGTTTCTCTGCAAATAACAGCAGGAGAACAAGCATCAGTAACAAGTGCTTACTGAGTGAGGATAGTTTGACCTGTGCTGTGGAGACCTGTGCTGACTGAGGCCAAGCTGCACTTGACCTCTTCAATTGCCGCCAACCAGTAGAACCTAGGCACGTTATTTCATACACAGCTCCAAGCCTCTGTTTCCTTCTCTGTGAAATGAGAAAGACATTCCTGTGCATACATCCAAGGGCTGCTGAAAAGATGAAATGATATGGTACCCATAAAGGGCTTAGCACAGTTCTTGGGGAACAAAATATAATAACCAATAGCTCTCACTATTTGCTTGTTTTATTTTATTTGTTTATTTAAATCATTTTATTGGGGGGGGGCGTCATACAACTCTTATCACAATCCATATATGCATCCACTATGTCAAGCACATTTGCACATTTGTTGCCGTCATCATTTTCAAAACATTTTCTTTCTACTTGAGCCCTTGGTATCAGCTCCTCATTTTTTCCCCTCCCTCTCCCACCTACCTTCTCTCAGGAACTCTTGATAATTTATAAATTATTATTTCATGTCTTACACTGACCGATGTCTCCCTTTACCCACTTTTCTGCTGTCCATCCCCCTGGGAGGGGATTATATGTAGGTCATTGTGATTGGTTTCCCCTTTCTCCCCCTACCTTTCCCTCACCCTCCTGTTATTGCTACTCTCATTATTGGTCCTGAGGGTTTTATCTGTCCTGGATTCCTCTGTTTCATCTGTACCCGTGTACATGCTCTGGTTTGTAATGTAGAATTGAGATCATGATAGTTGGGGGGGAGGGAGGGAGGAAGCATTAAAGAACCAGAGGAAAGTTGTATGATTCATCAGTGCTATACTGTACCCTGGCTGGCTCATCTATTCCTTGTGGCCCTTCTGTAAGAGGATATCTAATTGTCTGCAGATGGGCTTAGGGTCTCCACTCCGTACTTCCCCTCATTCACATTGATATGATTTCTTTTGTTCTGGATTTTTGTTGCCTGATATCTGATCCTTTTGAGACCTCATGATACACAGGCTGGCGTACTTCTTCCATGTGGACTTTGTTGCTTCTCAGCTGGATGGCCGCTTGTTTATCTTCAAGCCTTTAAGAACCGAGATGCTATAGCTTTTGATAGCCGGGCACCATCAGCTTTCTTCACCATATTTGCTTATGCACCCACTTTGTCTTCAGTGATCATGTCGGGAAGCTAAGCATCATGGAATGCCAGGTTATTAGAACAAAGTGTTCTTGCATTGAGGGAGTACTTGAGTAGAGGCCCAATGTCTGTCTGCTACCTTAATACTTAACATGAATATATATACATAGATCTATTTCCCTGTCATTATATGTAAATATATTTACATATGTACACACCTGTATTTAGGCCTCTATAAGTTTCCTTTGCCTCCTAGTTCTTTCCTCTATTTCTTTTAACTTAACTCTTGTCCCACTATCATGTTCAGCCTTCATTTGGATTTCAGTAATTCAGTAATTACATTGCCCTTGATCAAGCCCCACCAGACATGCTACACTCTCCTTGCCATCAATTTTAGATCGCTTGTTGTTCCCTATTTGCTTGTTTTTAAAGGTCATTTTTTTAATAATTAAAAAAAAAACAACAACCATCCAGCGGCTGCTGAGTCAATCCCGACGCATGATGACCTACTGTGTGTCAGAGTAGCACTGTGCCTTGTCCGGAAGGTTTTCAAAGGCTGAAAGTTCAGAAGTACATCACCAGGCCTTTCTTATGAGGTACCTCAGAATAGTCTAGAATCTCTATCGCTTTGCTTAGTAGTTGAGTAACTGAGCTTTAGCTGTTTTCACAACCCAGGAGATTAACATACAATAAAAGGCATCCACTTGGAGTGTCCGGGTCAATGAGTTTTGACAAATACACATGTATTCACCATCACTATTCCAACCATCCCACTGCCAAAGAATCTCCCCCAGGCACCTTGCTGGTTTTCCCTTCCCCTTCTTCTCACTCCTGCCCCAAGACAACCACTGGATTGATTCTATCAGTTAGATTAGACTTCTATCACTTTAAATTAAAGAGCAGTGAGTAATGTGTTGGGTTGCTAACCACAAGGTCAGCAGTTTGAAACTCGCAGCCCTTCCTCAGAGATAAAGGAGACTTTCTAGTCTTCTAAGTTTTTCATTCTTGGAAAACCACAAGGGGCAGTTCTATACCTGTCCTATAAGCTCAAGATGAGTCGGGGTTGACTCCATGTGAGTGACTGAAGTTCAATTTGTTCTTATAAAGGAAACCGGAGAGCATTTTCAATATTTTGTGTTTTGGCTCACTTAGCTCACCTCGAGACTTTTGAGGTCTATCAGGGCTGTAATATTTTTTTCTTAAAAAAATGTTATTGCTGAGTAGGATGCCCATGTATGAATTATACAGTTTCTTTATTCACCGGTTGATAGACATTTGAGTTGCTTGCGGTTTTTGTTTCTTATTAATACACTGGCTCTGAACATTCATGCATAGTCTTTTTATGAACACATACTTTAATTTCCACTGGAAATACCTCCAATTGAGTTTTCTGAGTTGGATGTTAAGTATATATTTAACTTCATAAGGAACTCCTGGGGAACCTGTTGGCACTATGGTTCCGTGTTTGGCTATTTACTGAAAGGTCAGTGATTCAAACCCACCAGCTGCTCTGGAGGAGGAAGAACCTAGCAATCTACTCTGAAAAGATTCCAGCCTAGGAAACCCTATGGGGTCTGTTCTACTGTCCTATAGGTCACTATGTGTTGGAGTTGACAGCACACAACAACAAGGAATTGCTAACTTGTTTTGCAAAGAGCTTGTACTAGTTGGCATTCAGACCAGTAGCATGCCCCTTCCTGGGCCCCACTCCCTTGGCAGTCGTTAGCATTGGCAGCCTTTAGGATTGTAGCCATTCGGCTTGTGTCATTCTTGTGGTTTGCAGCCAGACTTATAAGCACTACATCACCAGGGCTCCCTGGGGACTTGTGTGTCATTCTTATCTTGGTGTTAACGTGTGTTCCGTGATGCCTTATGATCTTTTGCCTGTGCTTACTGGACATTTGTGCATCTTCTCTTGTGAAATGTTGTTCACATCGTTTGCCCACTTAAAACCAGGTAGTCTGCTCACTTATTCGTGAGTTTTACGAGTTCTTTACACATTCTAGAAATAAGTTCCTTGCCGGATGACCTGTTATGAAGACTGCCCCCCCATTGCAGCATGTTTCTTCTTTTTATCTATTTTTTGGTATTCGAATGATGATTTTCCAGGAGAAGATCTTTTTAATTTCAGTGATGTCAGAAGTGTCACCTGTCAATGGCACTTGCCTTTGAGGTCCTTGGGAATATTTGCCTGCTTGAAAGTTGCGAGAATTTCCCTCTTTACAATAGAAATGCTGCCGTTTTACTGTTTCCAATTAAGCCGATAGTCCATGTTGGAGTTCATTTTTACATGGCATGAGGCAAGGGTAACCATCCTTTTTCTTTGCTTATTCTGTTAGCCCATGCATGTCCAATGATGCCTGCCCCGTTGATGTAAAAGACGATCCTTTCCTCACTCAATCTCTTCGGCCTAGTTGCTGAGAATCAACTGACACTGTGTGTGGGTTCATGTCCCCATTCCATTCCATTTGAATCTATCCCAAGGTCTGTCTTGATGCCAGCACCCTTCTGCTTGGATCATGACGGTCTATGGCAAGTCTTGAAAGCAGGTAGTCTTGGGTCCTTCAAAATGTTCTTCTTTTGCAAAGATGTTTTGGTTCTCTGTGTTGCCACATACAATTTAGAACCAGCCTGTCAATCTCTAAAACAAATGATCAAAAATCCCAAAGCTGACAAATGCAGGCAGGCTGGCACTTAGATTGAGACTGCGTCGTATTTATGGGTCAGTTTGGGGTGACCTTGTGTGCTCAAGAGGTCGAGGCTTTCAACCCAAGAGCACAGTATACCTCCATTTATTCAAATCTGCTTTATTTCCTCTTAGTAGTACTTTATAGTTTTGATTGTACAGGTATGGGACATATTTTGTTAATTTTGCCCTGAAACATTTCCTGGATTTTAAAATGTATCCCTGGGCATTTAGAAAGTGAGATTCTTCATGTCACTTGTTGGCTGCTAGTATATGGAAATGCAATTGAGTTTGGGACCTTTATTGATCTGCATTGCATTCTGTAGCTTCACCTGTAGGTCGTGGCTTTGTTAGAAGCAGTTCTACTATCAAGCTGCCGAGTTTGATGGGCTTCTCTCGGTCTCTTCCCTTGTGATGTGTGGGAAACGTGATTATGCCTACAAAGGAGGAGTGCCTGGCAAGTGATTAACAATAGTAACAAAGCTGAGAGCTCCCATTTTTGACAGAGGCCAAACTAGTCGAAGCTATTAGAAATATTCTTGGGCGACAATAGGGACCAGAAAGATACAGTGTAGGGTAAGTATAGGAGCTTCTGGGATGTTGGAAAGGTTCCATTTCTTGATTTGGGTGCTAGTACAGATGTGTTTGTGGAAAAACCAAGGAGCTGTGAGTTGGGTGTGATTTTTTTTATGGTCAGCATGGACTAACGAATGCTTCTTTGACCTCATTGAGTACCTGGTCCTGGGACACTGTCTTATGTGGATTATCTCAGTGACTGCTGAAGTCAACCCTGTGCCACGGGTGTTAGTCTCATCCCTGCTTTACAGACGACAGTACTACGGCACTGATCGACGGGGTCGCTTGTCTAATTCACCCAGGGAGGGAGTAGCGCAGGTCCAGCCACGCGGTGCAGCTGTGCATTACTGGACTGGGAGAGCAAGGAGACTCTTTAGCTCCAGGACCAAGGGAGGTTCTGGCCAGGGTGGGCAGTGTTCAGGGTGGGGAGGGCAGTGGGGTCAGAGGGGGCCTGGGAAGACCCAGCTGGGCCAGCTGGGTTTCTTCACTCCCATCGTTCCTCACTGCCAATCCAGTCTCTCAGAACCAATTCACCACCCACCCACACACTGTGTAATTGCCTGGTCTGGCCCTCGTGAGTGGGGCGAGGACGGAGGGACGTTTATTTTTCATTAAAAGGCCAAGATGAGTTTGTGGGAGGTGGTGCTCAGCGGGAGGAGCTGCCTCAGAAAATGTGCTGACGGGTCCAACCTTATCAGCCCCTCACACGTTTCCTGCACCTTCTACCACCTACCCAAGCTTTGCTTTTTTTTTTCATCAGAAGCTATTAATATTGACAACCTAACTAGGGATGCCGGGATGGCTACATGAGATAATGCATGGGACAGTAGTGAGAGGAAGTGGAAGGCCGGGATTTAAATTCTCTCTGTTGCTTGGGAAATTACTTTTGAGCAAACGACTTACATGTCTCTGGGCCTCAGTTTCCTCATCTGAGAAATGGGGATATATTCCTGGGGGTGTGGTGGGTTATGTTAGGCGGCTAATCACAAGGTCAGCAATTCCAAAATATCCGCTGGGACAAAGATGGGGTGTCTATTCCCATAAAAATACACACTCTTGGAAACCCACAAGGACAGTTCTGTTCTGTAAGGTCACTGTGAGTCAGAATTGACCCAATGACGGTGAGTATCATAGGGCGATTGTGAAGAACCAACTTTATGTTCTCTCTTTATGTATTTATCTCCTTCCGTGCCACCTACCTACTTATCTACCTATTTACCTACTTAGATAAGCATATTGAAAGCAGAAGCCTGGAATATAGAAAGTGTAGTCCAATCATTTCTGAGATGAATTAATGAAGGGATTGGTGTAAGCTTTCTTTCTTTCATTTGTTTGTTTTAAAAAATCATTTTATTAGGGATTCATACAACTCATATCACAATCTGTACATATATCAATTGTGTAAAGCACATTCGTGCATTCATTGCCCTCATTATTCTCAAAATATTTGCTCTCCACTTAAGTCCCCTGGCATCAGCTCATTTTGCCCCCCGATGAACCCTTGATAATTTATAAATTATTATTTTGTCATATCTTACACTGCCCGTCTTCCTTCACCCACTTTTTTGTTGTCTATGCCCCAGGGAGGAGGCTATATGTAGATCCTTGTAATCAGTTCCCCCTTTCCACCCCACCCTCCTTCCACCCTCCCAGTATTGCCACTCTCACCACTGGTCCTGAAGGGATCATCCGCCCTGGATTCCCTGTTTCCAGCTCCAATCTGTACCAGTGCATGTCCTCTGGTCTAGTCAGATTTGTAAGGTAGAATTGGGATCTTGATAGTGGTGGTTGTTGTTGTTGGTGGTGGTGGTGGTGAAGGAGTGGTGGGAAGGAAACATTTAGGAACTAGAGGAAATTTGTATGTTTCATCGCTGCTACATTACACCCTGACTGGTTCATCTCTTCCCTGCGACCCTTCAATTGCCTACAGATGGGCTTTGGATCTCCACTCCGCATTCTCCCTCATTCACAATGATATGATATGGTTTTTTGTTCTGATGATGCCTGATACCTGATCCCATTCGACACCTCATGATTGCACAGGCTGGTGTGCTTCTTCCATGTGGGCTTTGTTCCTTCTGAGCTAGATGGCCGTTTGTTTACCTTCAACCCTTTAAGACCCCAGACGCTATATCTTTTGATAGCCAGATACCATTAGCTTTCTTCACCACATTTGCTTATGCACCCATTTGTCTTCAGTGATTGTATCAGGGATCGTATCAGGGAAGTGAACACACAATGATATGATTTTTTTGTTCTTTGATGCCTGATAACTGATCCCTTCAGCACCTCGTTATCATGCAAGCTGGTGTGCTTCTTCCATGTGGTTTAAGCTTTCTATCTCTCATGTGAGCAGAGTTCTTTCCTGGTGTGACTTTAGTTGACAATGGAGTTCCTCTGGGTGGAACCTGGTCACCTTGGCACTTCATAGGTAACTTCATCTACTGTTTCCTCTCTCAAGTAAGAGTCGCTGGGTGGTGTGAATGATGAAGCATTTAGTTAAAACCCTCTCAGAGGCTACTTGGAAGAAAGTTCTGGTTATCGGCTTCCCAAAGATCACAGCCATTGAGAACCTTATGGCATATAGGATAACTCACACCCATAGGGGCCACCATGAATTGAAATCCATTTGAAATACGAAACAAAAAAAAACAAACAAAACAAAACTCAAAACGGTTTCTAGTGTGTTTTTTTTTGGGGGGGGGGCTCATTCAACTATGGCAACTCGTGGGTACCACCTTGCTCTCCACCCTCCTATTCCTCCCGACCAGCCAGTAGTCTGATTGACACATTGGTAGGGACGCCTTCGATCATCCTGACAAATCCTGAGCCATGAGAGGAGAAGCGTGATCAGATGTCTCTGCTCTCGAAGAGCTCACAGTCTACATGCAAGACAAGGGGACCCATAAGATCCACAAGGAGGTTGTTTTCGGTGGACAACAAAGAAAACTGGGACGGGATGGCATGTGGTGTGTGCAAAGGCACCGGAGCACAGAAGAATCCCAAAGGGCAAGACTTTGAGGGAGTGATGGTTGGGGTCAGACTGGGCCAGCTGGAGAAAGGTTTATGCTTGTGGGTGGGAGGGAGCTCTGGGAGTTCCCAAGAGGAGAGTGGCATGGTTAGACGGGCACTTCAGAAAGATCTCTCTGGCAGTTGGGGGTGGGGGGATGGGGAAGTGTCGCAGCATGGGAGACCAGAGGCAGGGGGACTCTGAAGGGAGGGATTCATATGGCCACACAGAGAGGTTCAGTGAGAATAGCCTGACACAATCTCCTTAAGTCCCCTTCTAATGCTCATTATATGAACTCAGAGCCCCTGATAGGAAGATGTACATGCTCATGTCCCCAGGAACAAGGGGCTTATGTGGCAAATATAGTCCCCAGTGCCCCATGGAGGGTGATGACTTGGACCTCTTCTCTGTCTCACGGGCTTGACTGTGATCATTTCTCCACCTCAGGAGCTTCTGAGTGAACTACAGGAGTGGCAGACTCATTTGCTCTTGTTAGTCCAGTGGTACCTGGTTGCATTCACAGGGGAATGTTGAACTTTTCCTTACCATTAAGATAATTTTTGACATCCTAAGAAAATGGAGTCCATGGATCTGGTCAATTGGCTCAGTTATTACTTGTTTGACCTTGTGCAAAATCCTGACAGCCTCTTGGTCTCTGTTTCTCTGAAAATGTAGGAAGACAAAAGTAAACCTGAAGATCATTCCACCTTTATGGCCAAGGAATCTAAACTCAGCTAAAGGCTTATGCTATGTTCTTGAAGTCCACATTTGGCAAACTCATTGACCACACCAATAACCTTCGTTTTTGTTGACTCAGGTGGACACAAATGTTATTATCCTACAGGCATTTGTATAGGAATATTAATAAGGTAAGGTAGTAACTTGTGTTTCTTATTCTTGATTGGAAGAGAAAAGAGGGCATGGGGAGATGGTAGTGTGGAGAACAGATGATGAACATCTGACAAAGCCAATGGCCATGGGTGTCAAGAGTTGGGTCACAGGCTCTCACCCCTGGGTCTCTTGCATTTCAATGGTTGCTTTTACTCCCTAACAATGATTATTTTAAATTATTTTAATAAAGCATTTTATTGGGGGACCCTTACAGCTCTTCTAACAATCCACATATCCATTTTATCAAGCACATTTGTACATATGGTGACATCCTCATTTCCAAAACATTTTCTTTCTACTTGAGCCCTTAGTATCAGCTCCTCTATTTCCCCCTCCTTCCTCTCCCGTGACCCCTTGATAATTTAGAAATTATTTTTATTTTCATATTTCACACCGTCTGCTGTTGCTCTTCCCCCGCATGTCTGGTGTTCATCCCTAACAATTCTGAAGTGCCGGTGTTTCCAGATTCTCTTTTCAGCCTCTTCGGATTCCAGAAGCTTCTCTAGGGGGTTCTTCCTCCACCGTGTGCTTCTCCAGGCCAGGCTTCACTCCTGACCTTTGAATGTGTTCCCTGCCCTCTGGGAATGTCCTTGGCTGTGTCCTGCAGTCTCCTTAAACTCAACAAGCTCCAGCCTGAATGGATTCTCTGCCCTGCCAAACTTGCTCCTCCTCCTCTTCTGTTCCCTATTTCAGGAATGACACCACCCTCTGCCCAGTCACCACAGCCAGGATCTGGGAGTCATCTTGGACTCCTCCCCCACCCCCCCCACTCCTCCATTCATCAGTCACCATGTCCCACCTGTTTGGCTCCCAGAACATGTGTGGAGTCTATCCTTTGCTCTCCTGCCCAGTGACTTCTTAGTCCAGTTCCAACTCTCCTCATCTCCTGCTGAGTGGTGAAAATAGCCTTCTTTCTATTGATCTATCAGTAGGCTCCCCCTCCCCTTGCCAGATGGATGTCCCTTTGCTTCTATAGTGATTTTTTTAGGACCTCGATTTAATCATGTCTCCTTCCTGTGTGAGGCCCTACTGAGGGATTGGTGACACCTAGAATAGAGTTCAAGCTCCTTAACTTGACCTAAGTTAATCAACTCGGGGTTTGCTCATGTGCCAACCTCCTCTCCTGACTCTCTAATAAAAGTACCACCAGAGACCAGCCCGTGTCTCCTGGATACATTTCTTCCTCAAATATTCATGCCTTTTCTCACATTGTTTATTCTTTCAGCACTTTTCTACTTGACTCTGCTGATAATCTCTGCTTACGTCTCAGATCTCATCCTTCACCTCTCTCCCCACAACCCTTGTGCAACTCCTAATGTCGGTCCCCAGAGTGGTAACCTTACCCCTTCTACAGGCTCCTCAGCACACACCAGGCGATTCTCCGAAGATGACCGTCCACATCTACTCCAAGGCCTTTTGAAACACCAGAAGGTCCATCTCATCCCTGCCCTCCTTTGTCTCCAGCAGATGTGGTGATCCTTTGATTTTCTCGGTTGATCTTAAGTCATGTGGACAAGGGATGGGCATTCTCATGAATGGAATAGTGGTTCTCATCCCGCCCACGGGCCCCTCACCCATGCTTCCTGATGGTACCTCTGAGCAAAAGGCCGCGATGTCGTCAACATTGAGAGATCATTTTCAGGTCACAGAACTTATGACATGAAGAATTCAAGACATAGTTGGGAGATGGGTTTTCCATGCAATCATGAGTGGAATTCTGGCATCACAGGAAGATTTTCCTCCACGTTTTGGGTAAGATTGCATTCATGGTCTTCATCAACGGAGGTCAGTGACAAGAACCACTGGAAGTCAGAACTCATAGAGAACACAGTGGATGATGGAATCTCATGAGCCAATCAGGTAATTGGCATTAAATCATGGTGTTAGGGAACTGCACGATAATTTATATTGTTTCCAAACCAGAGGTTCTTGAAATCTGTGGCACTGTAAGTAAATATAGCACGGTGACTTTTTTTTTTTAAATCATGGCAGGCGATTACAACAACCACAAAACTAACCAAGAATCATGCTTTTGACAATAAAAGTCACAAAGACATAGTTCTTGGACATGAGCAGGAAAAGCTGATGCCTGGGTCTGATGAAGAACACTTCTGCGCAGGAATGGGGCCATCAAGAAGCACACAGTTACCTCTTCGCAATCTTTCATTCTACATCTTCATCAATAAAGCAGTGGGCCTCACGTTGGCCCATGCATTTTATGTTTTTAAGTGAAATTGTTTTCTTGGCAGGACCCCACAAAATAAATTGGCCCAGTGTTCTAGAGATAGCTGTTCCCCCGGAGGATGACTTTACATATGTTTTGAAATACTTCCAGAGGCCCCCAAAGGAATATTGTGTACAAAACCTAGCCTATACTTTGTGTTGGACTACATCATTGAATCCTCCAAAATTGGTTGAAATATGCACAGTTGCTTTGAAAGGATGTGAAGGCAGAAGTTTCAAACAAAGCTTTGTTTAGATGGAAGGGAAAGTGCTCAAGAGGAATTCATGGAAAGCATGTCCACAGAGATAGCCAGATGTACAGAGTCATGATTACTCTGGTTCTTACTAGGTCTCGATGAGACAGTTGCAGCCTGGTCGCCCCAGGTACAGCTAAGCCACAGAGTGCAACATGGCTGCCCTGTGCCATCCTCACCACCCCTGCTGTCTTCCAGCCCACAACGGCAGTCCCTGGGTTCACCCATCTCATTGTAGTTCTTCCTGATCATTTTGCTGATCCCCCCATCTTACCAAGTATGATGTCTTTCGCCAGGGACTGGCCTTCCTGATACTGTGTCCCATCCATGTTTTATGATAGTTGTTTTTTTGTAAGGTGTCATTGGGTCAGTTCCAACCCACCGCGAACTTATGCACAACAGAATGGACATTGCCAGGGCCTGCGTCGTCCTCACAATGGTTTCTATGCTTCAGCACATTGCGGCAGCCATCGTGTCACTCCATCTCCTTGGGGGGATTCCTGCGTGTTGTCACCTCTCTACCAAACATGCTGTCCCTCTCCAGAGACTGGTCTCTCCTGACAACATTTCCAGAGTATGTAAGATGAAGTCTCGCCATCCTTATTGCCACCAAGGAGTCCTTTAGCTGTGCTTCTAAGATAGATCATTTTATCCACAGTACTTTCAATTTTCTTCTCCAGCACCACAATTCAAATACGTTGATTCTTCTTTATTCGATATTTTGATGATTTATGATAGTGAGTTGATATTATTACTCTAATTTTAGAGATTAAAAATTGAAATTTCAGGACGTTTCATATAGCTTGTCCAAGGTTGCACTGTTAGTGAGAGATGAAGGTAGAATTGAAGTTCCTAAGACTGATCCCAACATACATGTTCTTTCTGTTGTATAATTCTGATGTGGGTGAGGTAGAGAGCAACATGACTCTACAGTATAATATCTAATGGACTTTAGATTTGACAATGCAAATAAGAAGAGGCACACAGTCAAATACATGGGGGAATTGGACCCACGTTTTTAAGAACCTTGGCAGAAAAGTGAAACCCAACAAGAGCCAAAGACATTGAAAACCCACTGGAAATAAAAAAAAAGGGGGGGAGGGTTTGCAGCATGAATTTTGGAGACAGGTGGTGAGGAAGCAAGGGAGACTGTATAACACAGGGGTGATGGCGCAATGTTGACACTTCTCAGAGAGGATGCCACACTATTCATCAGGCAAAAGGCCTTAATCTGGAAAGATTGAAACTCAAGATAGGGGAAAGGCAAAAGGCACACCTCACTGCTCTTAATTAATTCAAGTCTTCGATCTCACATGAATTATCACCCTGAGTCCTGAAAGGACTTGCCGAAGTCTTAGTGGAATCTCTGTCAGTCATATGTGAAGAACTGCGATGGGAGAACGATGCCAAAAGACTGGGGGTGGGCATGTCTCATCTTGATTTTCAAAACCTGGGTTCTAGAAATTATGGGCTCAAGGCCAGCCTCTAGCAATGAACTAGAAACGATTATTTAAATGGGGGATTGGGTCACACGCACTTTGAAGAGGAGGAAGGAATCAGTTTGGCACCATGAGAGGTTCACTAAGAAGTACTAATCCCCAAATATAATTTCCCTTTTGGAAAAAGAAGTTTTCTAAATGAACGCTGTTAACCTTTGTCATTATTTGTGTCTCCCCACCATGAAAGCAAACAACAAACAAACCACAAAACAACTCAGTTGCCCTCCGGGTCATTCTGACTCATTGAATGCCCTGTGTGGCAGAGTAGAGCTACACTGCTTATGGTCTTGAGACTTGAACTTACAGGAGGGATGGTTCCCTTTAAGGATAGTGGTGAGATAACGAGTCTGTCTTCCTCTACAGAAATGAGAAATGCCACATACCCACTTCCCCAGAATTCCTTGCATCGATGACATTGCCAGGTGCTGTAGGTCTGGGCAATCAGGGGCAGCTATTCCTAACTTGAAGTTAAGTGTAAGAAAGGCACAGGTACAGCCAGTGAACAATGGATTTCATTCAGATGGCCTTTCCAGGGATGATGGCGACAATGTTGGGAGCAGTGCTCTGTGTCTGTGCCAGGGAGATTGGAGGGGCTACCTGCTACACAGGTGCTCAGTAGTGGTAGCACTTGTTTCTGCCCAAACAGTTTTATCACGATAAGGGACTGTTCATAGCTATAAATTCTATGAAGCTGTTTTCCATTCCTTCCTGAACTTCCTAATAACCTTTCCCCTTGTCATTAAAAAAAATTGTGGTACACGATCGCTCAAGACAAAATGATTGCACAAGCAAATGTGGTGAAGAAAACAGATGGTGCCTGGCTATCAAAGTACATAGCATATGGGGTCTTAAAGGCTTGTTGTTAAACAAGCAGCCATCTAGCAGAGATGCAACAAGCCCGCATGGAAGAACACACCAGCATGTGCAATCATGAGGTGTTGATGGGATTGAGTAACAGGCATCAGAAGAACCAAAACAGACAGACAAACAAAAACATATTGTTGAGAACAAGGAGGGTCAGAGCAGAGACCCAAAACCCACTGTGGACATCGCTCAAAGAAGGGTCACAAGGAAGGGATGAGTCAACAGGGCACAGCATACCACCGATGAAACACACAATATTCCTTTGGTTCCTTGAGGCTTCCTCAACCTGCCCCCTCCCCCCTCCCCCCTACTACCATGACTCCAGTCCTGCCTTTCACTACAGGCTGGACCAGGGTATGTACACAGGTCAGATAAACCCCTCAGGAACAGAAATGGGAGTAGAGATACCAGGAGGGTAGGGGAAAGGTTGGGAGAGGAGGGGAGAATGGGGGAATTGACCACAATGATCAACACATAAGCTCCCCCCCCATCCTGCCCCCCGCAAGGGGGATGAACAACAGAAACCATGAGGGAAAGGAGACAGTGGTTGGTGTAAGATGTGAAGATAAAAATAATCTATAACTTATCAAGGGGTCAAGGGGGTGGGGTGGGGGCTGGGAGGGAAAAAAGAGCTGACCTCAAGGGCTCAAGTAGAAAGTAAATGAAGAGGGGGAAACCGATCACAATAATCTATATATAATCCCTTCCTAGGGGGATGGACAACCGAAAAGTGGGTGAAGGGAAACAGAGGTTGGGGTAAGACGTGGTAGTGGTGGTGGTGGTGGTTGGGGGTCGGGGGGGAGAATTTATAAGTTATCAAGGGTTCATTAGGGAGGGTGGGTATGGGAGGGGGAAATAAGGAGCTGATATCAAGGGCTCAAGGAGAAAAAATTTCTCTCTCTTTTTTTAAAAATCATTTTGTTAGGGGCTCATACAATTCTTATCACAATCCATACATACACCAATTGTGTAAGCACATTTGTACATTCATTTCCCTCATTATTCTCAAAACATTTGTTCTCCACTTAAGCCCCTGGCATCAGCTCCTCATTTTTTCCCACTCCCTCCCCACTCCTCACTCTCTCATGAGCCCTTGATAATTTATAGATTATTATTTTGTCACATCTTGCCCTGTCTGACGTCTCCCTTCACCCACTTTTCTGTTGTCCATCCCCCAGGGAGGAGGTCACATGTAGATCCTTGTAATCAGCTCCCCCTTTCCAACCCACCCTCCCTTTACCCTACCAGTATCGCCACTCACAACACTGGTCCTGAAGGGATCATCCATCCTGGATTCCCTGTGTTTCTAGTCCATATCTGTACCAGTGTACATCCTCTAGTGTAGCCAGACTTGCAAAGTAGAATTGGGATCATGATAGTGGTGGGGAGGAAGCATTTAGGAATTAGAGGAAAGTTGTATTTTTCATCGTTGCTACATTGCACCCTGACTGGCTCATCTCCTCCCTGAGACCCTTCTGCAGGGGGATGTCCAGTGGCCTACAGATGGGCTTTGGGTCTCCACTCCACCCTATGGTAATATTTCTTGTTCTGATGATGCCTGATACCTGATCTCTTCGACACCTTGTGATTGCACAGGTTGGTATGCTTCTTCCATGTGGGCTTTGTTGCTTCTGAGCTAGATGGCTGCTTGTTTACCTTCAAGCCTTTAAGACCCCAGATTCTATATCTTTTGATAGCCGGGCACCACAGCTTTCTTTGCCACATTTGCTTATGCACCTATTTGTCTTCAGCGATCATATCATGGAGGTGAGCACACAGTGATACGATTTTTTGTTCTTTGATACCTGATAACTGATCCCTTTGGCACCTTGTGATCACAGAGGTTGGTGTGCTTCTTCCATGTTGGCTTTCTTGCTTCTGAGCTAGATGGCCACTTGTTTACCTTCAAGCCTCTAAGACCCCAGATGCTGTATCTTTTGATAGCTGGGCACCATCATCTTTCTTCACCACATTTGCTTACTCACCCACTTTGTCTTCAGCATTTGTGTCGGGAAGGTGAGCATCATAGAATGTCTATTTAATAGAAGAAAGGATTCTTGCACTGAGGGAATACTTGGGTGGAGGCACAATATCCTTCTGCTACCTTAATACTAAACCTATAAATATATGCACATAGATCAATTTCCCCATCCTCATATATAAATATATTTGCATATGTACATGTCTTTATCTAGACCTCTATAGATGCCTTTTGCCTCCCAGCTCTTTCCTCTAGTCCCTTTGACTTTCCTCCTGTCCCACTATCATGCTCAGCCCCGAGTAGGGTTTTAGCAATTCCTCTTGGTTACATTACCCTTGATCATGCCCTACCAGACCTCCCACACCCTCCTCACCACCGATTTGGATCACTTGTTGTTCCTTGTCCCTGGGTTTGTTAACACCACTACCTTTCCCCCCACCTCCCCCTCTCTCATGCCCCCCCCCGGAACTGTCGGTCCCATTGTTTTCTCCTCCAGATTGTTCATCCAGCCTATCTTATTTAGACAGACAGAAAGAAAAGCTTGTAGTTAGTTCAAGGATTGTTTGTTGACCTTTAGGAGTGTTTTCCAGTCCAGTCTGTTGTGGCACCATACCCTGGCCCCCAAATCTACCTTCAGCATTCCCGGTGGACCTTGCTGCTCCATCCCCTTGCTGTTCAAGAAATTGTTTTGAAAATGGGATGGTAATATATGTACAAATGTGCCAGACACAATGGATATATGCATGGATGGAGATAAGAGCTGTAAGAGCCCCAATAAAATGATTTAAAAAAACAGAAAGTAAATGTTTAGAAAATAATGGTGGCAACATATGTACAAATATGCTTGATACAATTGATGTATGGATTGTTATAAGAGCTGTAAGAGCCTCAAATAAAATAATATACAAAATTGGTAGTGTACATATAATAAACACTTTCTATTTCAGCATTTTTAACAGGTACAATTCTCTCTCTCTCTTACTGCCATTGAGTCAATGCTGACTCAGAGACTCTATAGGGCAGGATAGAACCGTCCCTGTGAGTTTCCGAGACAAGTACAATTCAGTAATATAAATTACATTCATCAAGTTGAGCAATGATCACCATCATCTATTTCCAAATTTCCGTAATAGAAATGCAATGCTTCCTCAGAAGTCGCTGTCTGTTTCTCTTTTCCCCTCTCCCCTGGAAGCTATTAATAAACTTTGGTCTCTTTGCTGTCATTGTTGCTAGCTGCCAGTAAGTTGGTTCCAACTCATAACCACCCATGTACACCAGAATGAAACACCGCCAGGCCTTGCATCACCCTCACAGCTGTTGCTAAGCTTCAGCCCCTTGCTGCAGTATACCAATCCATCTACCTGAGGGTCTTATCTTTTTCTCTGACCCTCTACCTTATCAACTATGGTTCCTCCCCCCACCCCCCGCCAGGGGACTGGTTCCTTCAAAGTGTGTGAAACGAAGTCTCTACATTCTCATTTCTAAGGAGTATCTGACCATGCTTTTCTTCCTAGTATAGTTTAGTCTAAGTTACATTGAAACCTTCCCACCCTCGGTGACCTTAGTGATACTTGAACTGACATAGCTTCTAGTATCACACTGACATCCAAACCACCTCAGTATGACACATGGCCAGGGGAATGGTCTTTCTATACTGACCTATTCTAGATTTTTCATGTTCGTGAGATCATAGACTATTTGTCCTTTAGGAATTGACCACTGTAACTTTTCAACACATATCTTCTTGGCCCAAATGAGCCAGAATCCATTTCTGTTGTTTGCACATAGCCCAGGGTGGACTGCCAAACTTGGTAGGTCTGACTGTCTGTGTAGGCAGTGTAGCCTGATTAGAATAACTATCTGCCAAGACTTTCATGTTAAATCCAAGAAAAAGATGGAGCTAGTCTAGAGAAGGACGAAAATATTGACGCTGTTTCATCGAAGCTTAGGTGTCTCAAGGGAACTAAAAAGACAATCTGTTGGTTTCCTGAAGACAAGTGTCTTCAATGGATGGGGAACCAGAACCCGTTTTCAATGTATACTTAGTTTATCGAGTGCCACCAAGTTGGTTCCAACTTAGAATGACCCAGTGCATCACAGAACGAAATACTGCCTGGCCCTGCGCCATCCTCCCATCTGCTGTGATGTTTGAACCCCTTGCTGCAGCCACTGTGTCAGTCCGTCTTATTGAGGATCTGCCTTTCTCTCTGCTTTACCCAGCATGCCGTCCCTCCTAAGAATGTGTCCAAAGTATAGAAAGGCCAAGTCTCATCCTTCTCATGTATAAGGGGCATTTCTAGTGATACCTCTTCCAAGCTGGATTTGTTTGGCTTTCTGGCAGTCCCTGCCATAGATTGGTACCTCGGTGGATGAACGACCCCGAGCTCGAACTTCCTATTACTTGAATAGCAACATTTGAAAAAAACAAACAAACCCCGCTCAGTGTTTGTAACATTGCTCAATGGTCGGACTGAAAATCTGATGTGAAAAAACCTGGGTGGGCCTAGAGTGAGACCCAAAGTGACGCACTGCTTCCGTGTAGGCCCCGCTCTCGCTCAGGTAACATACTGTGTGCAGCGCTAGTTGAAACCTTCCTCACTGGGATGTCTTTGTGCTTCATGTGCGTGAAATTTCGCAACCACGCCTCCAAAGAAAGTCAGAGATACCAGCAGGACAGCTCAGAGGAAAAGCGTGAGAATCACTGTAGAGGTTAAAAAAAAAGAAATCATTGTAAAATTTGAATCAGGTCGCTGCTTGTCTGATTGGTGGCTGAATACAACTTGGCTAAGTTGCCATTATCGATATTTAAAAAGGAAACCCAAAGTGCTTAAAGCGGTTAATGTAGCAAAAGGTCTGAAATTGTTAACCGTGAAGCAAGGAACCCAGACCACAGAAGAGGTAAGAAAAGGTGGACAAAGACTCAGAGGAAAGACCCCACCCAGAAAGTCATAATGGAAGGAGACATTCTTTCCCCAAAACACCATTTCTCCTTCTCTGCCAGTTTCTCAGGAGCCTCCAGTGTAGCTCAGGACCGCCGAAGCCTCCACGGAAGATAAAGTACCCGGACAAAATAAAAAAGAGAAAAATGTGAGATTTAGTGTACTGTATTGTGTTGAGATGTTTGTTGGGTATATTTCTACAACCTAGTGCTGTTAACTTTGTGTTAAAGTCCTGGAAAAATGAATTTATAAATATAGTTTTTAGGCCACAGAACCCATTATTTGGGTTTACTCGATTTCTTATTGGAAAAATATGTTCAGTTCTTGAACTTTTCAGTGGTCGGACATGAATTTGGAAAGAACTGAGTTTGACAATTGAGGCATCACTGTATCCTTTCCCAACCTCATACGCGAATGTATCAACAAGCCTAAATAGCTAGACCTCTATGATGTCAATGGCCTGAACTCTATCAGTGATCACAAAGATAGGGCAGAACAATGTTTTCTTTGGCTCGCTGTAAGGTGGGTCTGAGTTGAAGTTGACAGCTCCTAGCACAACACCACGATAAGAAAGTTTTGTACCATGGCGTTTCTCCTGTAACACAACACCATGATAAGAAAGTTATTTACCATGGCATTGCTCCTGTTCTGTCAGTGGAAGCAGTGGGAACAGAGTAGATTTGGGGAAGAGGATGTGAGGTCCCTTTGTGGTGTGAGTGTCTAAGAACTCAGGATGATTGTCTTCTTCGTTTCCTAGTGCTGCTGAGCAGCGGAGCCATGAGTGAGAGGTTGATTTAAAGAACAGACTGCTATGTTCACACTTTCCAGTGGCTAGATGTTCAAATCAGGGCACAAGCCACGTTGGCGTCTTCCTTGCCGGTAGCTTCGGTGTTCCTTGCCTCCATGGCCATCCTATCATGGCACCCGCCTTTTCCTAAGTGTGTGTGCCTCTGTGTCTAATTTACTCTTTGAATAAGTCAGAAGTGATTAGATTTAGGACCCACTTTACTTGAGCATGGCCCAATTAGGAGAACAAAGGCAACTCTATTTACAAACTGGATCGCATCCACGGGTATAGACGGGGTTAGGATCCCAAGGTATAGTCAGGTACGGTATGGACATAATTAAATTACTATATATACTTGTGTACATGCCGAGTTTTACAGTACATTTTTAAATGCAGTGTTTGTGGTAAAATTAGGTGCCACAGCTGATATTCGGGTCAGCTTATACTCGAGTATCTACAGTAATAACATTGTACATAGTGTCAAATGTTTGGAAACCTAGGTGCTAGCCTTTAAGCAGCCATATCTTCTCTAGACTTACCTGGAAGAGAAAAAGTTTATACTAATAGGTCCAAGGTGGGGCACCTAGCTATTTTATCTTATAGGAAAAGAGACTTTGTCATAGGTGTTATGAACAGAGTTGTTGTTTTGAGAAGTGAATATGCCAGAGATAGAGCAGGGCTTACAGAGTGAGAGATAGACACTTCTGGACCAGACTAGACATAATTGGAAGACTTAGGCTGAGAGGAAAGGGATGGTGGCGTTCAGGGCAACACCCAGGTGAGGGCTGGGCGGTGCTGGTGCTTGCAGGTTGCAGGGACTCTAACACACAGACAAGGTCCAAAGAGAAGTTGTCTGGGGAGGGACCTTGTGGGAAGTGGGTCATAGACTTGAATAACTCCACAAATGAGTTTAGTCAGAAGTGGGTTAGGAGCTAGAGGTCCAGCGTCAAGACAGGTGGGGTCCCATAATCCTTACCCCACCTGTGACTTGGGAAACTGGTGAGGACAAATGAGAGGCTTGCCAAGGCACACGCCTGGCTTCTGACTGAGATGCAGTGTCTGGGTGGGTGGAGGAGAAAGCAGAGAGAGAATTGCTGCCTGCCTGTGAAACCAATTGACCAGGAATCCCCAACACCATTTCCATCCAGTCCCCCATCCAGCCAATGAGTCCATGGAACCAAAAATGAAAGAAAAAGCACTATTCTGGGAGGTGCATTCTAGCTCCAGGAAGGTGCTTGCGAACTGCCGCCTCCCTGCAGCTTTTAGACGAGTCTCTTTTACCCTCCCCACCTCCGTCCGTGATTCCCGGGCACCCATGTTCTCCACAGCTGGCGCTTTCATCCGTTGGTCCTTTAATTATATCCCGAGAGCCCTCAGTGGTCCTGATGGTGTACTGGCTAACCTATTGGACTGCTAACGCCCAAGGCCAGTTCTCCAAACCCACCTTGGCAGAAAGATGAAGTTGTCTGCTCCCCGAAAGAGTTAAAGCCTCCGAAACCCAATGGGGGCAGTTGTACTTTGTCCTGCAAAGCCGACATGCGTGGGAATGGACTTGATGGTAGTGGTTTTGGCTTTGGGGTTTGGGGAGTACCCTAGCTCTTCCTTTGAGGAGCCATGGCTCACGCAGTGGCCTCCAGCTTCTTAATGTGTAAAGTGGCGATAATAATAATGATCATCACTGTGTAGCCAAAGCACATAAAATCCTTAGCAAATAGCAAGTGCTTAATACATGCTAGCTGTTTTTGTTAAGGAGGAGAAGCTAAAGCAAACAGTGAGCAGTCAGGCTAGTATTATGAGATCAGACCGCGCTATTAACACTTGACTGGGATTTGGGAGAATGGTAAGAAGAAGAGAGGCATAAGAATCAAAGTGAGGTGGGAGGTACTGGGAAACTGAGTCAGGATGGCTCAGGATCTGAAGTGTGCCAAGACTGGAGAGCAGGCAGTGCGCACCCACGTGAGAGCCCGCAATATGCCAGGCATTGGCCTCCACATCTTCAGAGCACATCTACAGTTAAGAGGTGGCTGACTCCTATGCTGAGAATACCAATAATATAGTATCATCTCTATTTCTTTTCGTGTCTTATTGCATTGGCTGAATGTTATCATCCTCTCAGGACCTTCGAATCTTCTCAATATTGATTATGTTCCATTTCTGAGTCTCAAACTGCCTCATATATCTCCCTCCCCAACTCTACTTCCCCTTTAATTATGTTTCTGTTATGATATCCAAGGAGACAAGCCTACCTGTTCAGCATAGCATAACACATACATACAGATTAAGCAATCAGCACCAACATCTCCCCAGGTATCTTGAGCCAAGGTTCTGCAAGAATACTGAACAACTGAAATCAAAGGTAAACCTCTGGGGGGTGAGGCTGGTAAGACTTGGGAGGATGCCAGAAGTTATTCAAGTAGGCTGTGCTTTAACAAGGCCCATCATTGCTGAGCACAGATGATTTTTCCAGGAGGGAGGCTGAGCCAATGGTTCTCAGCTAGGGATGAGTTTGCCTCCCAGAGGACTTCAGGGAGTATGTGGAGAGCACGTTGTCATCACCAATGGGAGGGAGTGTTCTGGAATCTACTGAGGGGGCCGGTGGGCTTCACGGAACATAGAATTATCTGGCCTGAAGAGTCCATGGAAACCATGAGCAAATCCTCTTCAAAAGTTATCTCCTTTAGTCATCTAATCAAGTAGGCCCTGTTAGTATTATTGCCCGCCTCATCTTGAAAACAGCAAGACTGAGGATTCAATGGAGATGGAACGCCCCCCAAGTTCACACAGCTAGCACAGGGCCGTGATAAGCCTTGAATCCAAGTTGGCAGACTCCGAAGCCCGCTCCGAGTTCCTGGATCATAAGGATGGTGAAGTGCTCTCAGCTGATCACTAACAGAGGTGCCTCTGGAGAAAGGCCTGGCAGTCCACAAACCCTCCTCCGCCAAGTCAGACATGGAAAACCTTACAAAGCTCAGGCCTATTCAGACACACATACTATGAGTTAGAGTTGATTTGATGACAGCTGGTTCTTTTTTAAGTTTGTGCATGTGATTGCTTTACTGGGAACTAAATGGAAAGCCAACAGAACACGTAGAGCTGGACGAGTCTTTCTTCTCTGGGCTAATATGAAGGGTGACTGTGAAGACTGATTCTCAGAGGCCATGAAGGGGGCCAGGCCAGGCTCCTTACCACCCAGTGACCAGCACACCTTGCTGCCAATGCAAGCCGAGAGCAGTCACGCTCAGGCCCCGCCTGCTGGGGGCAGGATCTCCCAGGGGCCCTAGAATCAGGCCTCAGCCCTGACCTTGATTGTTCTCAGCCAGACTGAACTGGAAAAGACAGAGCCAATGATCCCGGTGCTCCAGCATCCCAGTCCTACGGCTCTGTGCTCTGCAGCTTTGGAGTCAAGTGCAGGGCGGGGTGGCTGACAGCTCGAGGCACAGGCTCACAGTCAAGTGAGTAATGTGGCCACTGGCCAGGAGTCTGGTCTCCCCTGGTTTTATCTGTAAACCGGTATCTCAGCACAGCGGGGAGTTGACAAAGGCATGGCACATGCCTGGTACATCGTAGGCCCCCAGCAGTGATGGAATGACTAAAGGTGAATGAGGCCAAACTTGGGAAGATGGTGAAAGGGCTGAGCATGCGTCAGAGAGGAAAAGGCAGGGCCCAGTCACCGGTGGACGGGATGGTGCCTAGCCCTCAAGAGGGGCTGGCAAGGCAGCAGCTGGAGCTGCAGTTCGCAGAACACAAGCCACTGGAGACCTCGGGGAAAGTCAGGCTCCAGGCAGTTTGGGGGCTTGGCCTGGTTTTTGGATGAGGTCATTGGAATACTTTGGCAACCAGGCCTCAAAGTGAGTGACCTCTAGCCCCAGGGAAAGCAGATCCTGGAGCCCTCTCCCCTGGCCTTCCCCTGGGGGAGGGTTGAGGCCACAGATGGACTCAGGAATTTGGTGATTGTTTCTGAGGTGCCGGTGCGTCTCTGCTTTTGCCTTTCCGAGACCAGAGAGAGTCCCTGTGGAAAAATGGGCTCCCCGGAACCAAAGCTGGAGAAAACCAGCTTGAGCGGCCTACGTCTGGAGACGTTGCTGTTCTCCTCCATGGAGGAAAGAGGAGGGGGCAAGGGAAGAAAGGGAACCGAAATCCATGGAGGGGTTATTCTAGGTTGAGGGCTGTGGCTGAGGGCCCTCCTTCGAAGCACGGCACCAGGCAGGACAGGGCCACCAGCCACTTGGGTGGGTGTCCTGACCTTCCGGAATCTCAGTGCACTTATTGGTGAAATGGGCACCCCAAGCAGTTGCTTGCTCTATGGGCACGAGAATCTGGCCACCTGCTTCTGTAAAGATTACAGACCAGAAAACCCTGCGGGGTGGGGGGTTCTATCTCTGTCCTACGGATGAGGTCACTGCGAGGCAAAAGCCGACCACGCCCAACAACAACAAAATGGGGTGAGTATCGGTAGCCAGCTTCTGGGGTTCTGATGAAGAGTCAGTGAGGGGACACACAAGATCATCTTGGCGTAGAACACGGCCGGCACAGAAGTGCTTTCTAAATGTTAGGCAACACGATGGCATTTTGCTTTTGAAGGGATCTTGGTGGCGCCGTGGGTCCTTGCTCGGCTATAGGTTGGGCTGTGGGAACCCACTGGCTCCTCCCCAAGAGCAAACTGTGGCAGTCTGTTTCCATGGTGCTGTACAGCCTCCGGAACCTGACGATGGGCTGGTTCTGTTCTGTCTTACCAGACCACCAGGAATCGCAAGGGCTGGATGGCACGGGCCATTATCACAGGAGGAAGCCAAGTCTCTGGGCGAGGGGTTAGGGTGCCACAGCTTCGCCATCAGCTCCTCTGGCAAGCCTCTGCTGACCTGCAGGTCTACGGCAGGTGTTCCTCTGTGCTGCCGCCACCGCTGCTCCGCCCTCTCCGTTTTGATTCCAGCATAGCTGGAGCTCTTGCTTAGAGTCCCAGCCCCCATCCCACTGCAGGTTCCTGAGGACAGGCTGGACCTAAAAGGTTGTTCTCGGCGTCATTTCCAGCACTCCTCTTCATTCCTGGTGTTGTTGTTGTTGTCAGGTGTCCTCGCGTCACTTCCGACTCATAATGTCTGTTCAACAGAGTGAAACACTGCTCAGCCCGGGCCAGTCTCACGATTGCTCTTCTATGTGAGCCAATCGTTGCGGCCACCATGTCCATCCAGCTCATCTAGGGCCTTGCTCTTGTCTGGCTGCTCCCCTGCTTGACCAAGCATGAGGTTTTCTCCAGGGACCGGTCTGTCCTGATGACATGTCCAAGGTACATGAGACAAAGTCTCGCCCTCCTTGCCTCTAAGGACCATTCTGACTCTATGTGCAAGACAGATCTGTGTGTTCTCTCGGCAGTCCATGGTGCTTTGAACGGTCTCTGCCACCACCATGATTCAAAAGCATCGGCTTTTCATTGGCCTTCTGTAGTCAGTGCCCGACTTTCACATGCAGGAGAGGCCATTGAGAATACCATGGCTTGAATCAGGTGTCGTGAAAACTGACTGTGTATTGGCTGCCTGACATGTAACTCAAGATCATTTTGCCCAGTGATGTGGAAACTTTTTCCCCCCCTTATGGTGAGTGAGTGAATGCTCGCGTATTCTTTGGAAGGAGTAGGCTACTAGAGACATTTTAGGTCCCTGGTGATATCAGTAGCCCTCAACTACTAACCTAAAATTTGTTGGTTCAAACTTACCTAGGTGGACCATGGAAGAAAGTGCTGGCAAATTGTTTCCACATATATAAACGAATGCCCACCAATGCCCACGGAGCAGCTCTGCTCTGTAATGCATGAGGTTATTATGAGTCTGCATCGACTCCTTGGCTACAGGGTTAGGGACAGCCTTTAGTTGATCAGGTCTCCACGATTTAACCTAGAAACCATGACAGACCCAGCCTGTTTTCTCTTGTCTGGCTGCTCTCCCTCAATGTCTGAGGAACCAAGACCACAGACTGAAATTCCCTCAAAGGAGGAGATACGTGACAATCATCTCCAAAGAAGTGGGAGTGAAGGAAAACCCTTCCGTGGGGAGGAAATGTGGGGATCACATGGATCCTTGCATCTTACAATACTTGGTTTCAGCAGAGGATGCTTAGACTTCTAAGGTCTCCTTCACTTCTCTCATCTCCCCCGAGGGCTGCTAAAGCCGAGTCCTTGGTCAGCTGCTGGAAGGTGAGCCAAACCCCACGGACGATGCTTTCCTCAGTCACTGGGATAGTTAAGGTTTATTGGGCCAAACTGGCCAATAAACACATGTGGGGTTAACTGAAGGGTGGAGAGATAAGTGGCTCGGTGAGCCTCGCCTTTCTAGTTCTCAGGTCTCTTGCTCTCTGATGGTTGGACCAGGGTGCAGCTGCCTTAGCCAGTTCCCTGCTTCAGCTGGCAAGGCTCACTTCCTGCAAGGTGTCCCTGAGGAAAAGCCACATGGACCTATCCTGATGCAGCCCTAGATGCTGGAGCAGCCGTGTGGAGACCCCTGCCAGCACTGAGATGCTTGCATGCTCACTGATTCGGCTTTCCTCCTGCAGTCGGCATCATTGCGTCTGTTTTGTGAGATGGCGGAGGACTTTGTAGATTGGTGTCAGACATATGGGCTAATGTTGGACTTATGAATTTGAATAGCACTGGGTTGGGATGCTTTCTTTATGTAGACTTACCCTTTATCTAAAACTCTCTCATATATATAAATACATATATATACATATATGTATGTATGTATGTATGTATGTGTGTGTGTGTATATATATATATATATATATATATGAGTTTCTGTGGCTTTGTTTCTCCAGTTTGCCTAGACTAACAGAGTCACTCATTCATTTCTTCAATGGCTTGAGCTTCCACTCTGCCACAGGCACTGCTGGCGTGGCACTTTGGCAGGAGGGACTGCTGGGAGATAACAGGAGAAAGGCCTTGGTGGAGAGAACCTGGCAGCAGTAAGGAGCGGAAGAAGGCTCCCCTGCAGAGGAATGGTGTGCGCAAATGTATTGCCCATGGGCATGCAGAAATTGGACCATGAAGGGAGAGATGTAAAGAGAATGGATGCATTTGAATTGTGGTGTTGATACAGACGATTGACTGAGCTGTGCATTGTCAGAAGAACAAGCCCATTGATCTTAGAAGCAATACAGCCTGAGAAGTGAGCAAGTGGGTGAAGGGAGACGTCAGACAGGGCAAGATATGACAAAATAATAATTTATAAATTATCAAGGGCACATGAGGGAGAGGGGAGTGGGGAGGGAGGGGACAAATGAGGACTTGATGCCAAGGACTTTAGTGGAGAGCAAATGTTTTGAGAATGATGAGGGCAATGAATGTACAGATGTGCGTTACACAATTGATGTATGGATGGATTGTGATGAGTTGTAGGAGCCCCTAATAAAACGATTAAAAAAAGTTTATTCACACTCTTACAATATATATCAGCAAATGATAAGGATCTCTCTTAAGCGAACAACCAAATGAAAAATTACCCTTCATATTGAAAATAAAGTGAGGATAGGAAGACTTTAGCTTGCCTGCTTTGGACATATCATCAGGAACAACCAATGGGAAGAAAGGGCATCATGTTTGTTAAAGTGGATGATAGAGGAAGGCAAGGGAGGCCCTCAGTGAACTGAGCTGACACAGTGGCTGAAGCAGTTGAGTCAAAGATATCAGCGATCATGAGGCTGGTGGAGAACTGGCCAGCAGGCCATTCTGTTGGAGCTGGAGCTGAAAACAACAGCCAAGCTTAGAAGAAGAACAAGACAAGCTACCACTGACCATGGGACTATCTTTAGAACCCATATATTCAACAACAACCCAACAACTAAATACATAAACATAAAACTTCTACTACCAAGCAACAAAAAGACAAATAACCCACTTACAAAATGGTTAAAGAACTCAAATAGACCTTTCACCAATGAGGACATTCAAACAACTAACAAATACGTTGTAGGATGCGCTGCATCGTTAGCCATCAGCTACAGATCAAAACCACCACCAGTTACCGACTTCATTCACATTCAGGTGGCTAAGGTCAAAACAAGCCAACAGGAAACAGCATACATTGGCGAAGATGTTGGCAGATTGGAACCTCCCTTATTGCAGGTGGATATGCAAAACGGTGCAGCCCTTGTGGAAAAAAATTGTGACTCTTCTTCAAAAGCAAGCAAACAAACAAATAGAAATAACAACCTAAAAATAGAGCCACCAGATGACCCAACAATTCCACTCCTAGGTACCTACCCCAAAGACTTGAGAGTCACCAGTGGTCATTGCAGCGCTAGACACCTAGCCCAAAGGGGTAAGTAACATGAATGGCCATCAACAAATGAATGGAAAAGAAAACGTGATATAAGTAGAAGATGGAATCCTTCTTGGAGAAGGGTGGGCAAATGCCTGGAGACCAGCATTTAAGAGGGATCATCAGGGGACTTCATGGTGATGGGGAGACAAATCATATTAAGAGTCGGTCGCACAGCTGATTCTTGTAACGACAGTCAATAGCAGTTGAATTGGCCCAGGTTGTGTGATAGATACATCAATGACAACAGAAGTCCACTTATGAGGTATGTGGTTGCCATGATGATTATATTGGCTCTCCTGAACCCCCAGGGCCTGCTTGTGATGAGATTAGAATCAGAAAATGCCTTGATGAACCATCTCAAGAGGTCTTCACACTTGGCTGTTTGTGAATGGGCTTCACATACTTTGCCCACTGACTCCCGAGAGCAAGGCAGGGTTTGCTGTTGCCCCGTGTGGTGGACAGTGACCCAGAGGCTCAGCAAGGCCTGAGTCCCCCCTCCCCCCTCAGGATGAGCTGCTGGGAGGCAGCGGGCAGAGGAGTCGAACCCTCAATCAGCCTGATGTCCACGCTTGAGCCTGTTTCACTGTCACTCAGGAAAGGAGGTGCTACGTCTCTCTCAGGGGATGCATCTCAGACACACTCCCTGGTGACATGAACATCTCTCCACGTTTTGGTTATTTACAGAGACAGCCTATGAATGGCTCTAGAAAACCGTCTCTAAATTCCAATTCCCCTCATTGTAAGGGCGGGTCATACAACTAATGGCCCTCTTGGACCCAGGAGGTATGAGGGGCTTCAAAAGGTCATGGAAACATGGAATGGAAAGATCATGGGGTTTTTCCATGAACTTTTTGGAAGGCTCTTACTAAGAGTGCATCGGAGCTCTGGTGGTGCAGTGGGTTACTCATGGACTGGGCTGCTAACCCAAAGGCCAGAAGTTTGAAACCACCAGCTGCAGCTCAGGAGGAAGGCGAGGCCGTCTTCTCCCGTGAAAAGCTACAGTCTTCGGAAGCCACACGCGCAGTTCTCACTCTGCCCTGTCGGGTCACTATGAGTCGGCATAGACTCAGTGGCAGGGAGTTTGACTTCTGGTAAGAGTCCCTGGCTCATTCTGTTGCTCCCTCTCTCTCGAGAGGCGATTCAGGCCCTTACCAGATGGGACCTACCTGTCTGGGGCCAGCAGAGCTGCCACCTCACGCCTGAAAAGGCCGTCCTGGGCAAGCTTCTGCTCTGGAGGGAGACCTCAGAGAATCCAGGAAAGCATGAGACTAGGCAGGGGAGAGGCAGAATCACCGAGAGCTGTTTTCATCTTTTTTTGGGAACCTTGTTGATTCTTTATCGTGAACTCTTTGTGGTTTTTTTAATATCCACTTTTTATACATTCAGAATTCCAAGCTGCTGAAAATTTCCTCCTGTGATGAGGCACATTCAGAACAAAAACGTGCGGCCTGATTTGTCTTCTGCCGAAATCAAAGGCAGTATTCTAAAGAGACTGCGTTTACCACACAAAGGTAGCAGATGTTCCCCGAGTTATAGCTGCACAAGCATTCTGCACGTCCAATCTGGGGAGCAGTTCAGCTTTTGAAAAGAAACGGTTCTGTGTTATTCCACGAGGCACGGGAAGCTCCTGGCACAACCACCAAGGAGCCTGGAGCTCAGGTGGGGTGCGAAGGGGGATGGGGTGGGTCAGTGAACCTGGAATTCGCCGTTGTGTGCCAGCGTGTGCCCAGTATTTACTGATAAGATTGGGACCGAGCCCAGGGCGGGTTGTGGCAGCTGAGAGTTGCCAGCAAGTTGGCTTGGGCTCATGGCGACTTTAGGCATCCAAGAGGGAAGTGTTGTCTGGTCCTGCACCGTCTTCCTACTCATTGGGATGCTTGGGACCATTGTTTACCTGCTGCCTGGTGACTTCTAACCAAAGGGGGCTCATCTTCCAACCTGATACCGGAACATACTCTTGATCCATAAGGTCTTCACTGGATACTTTATGAAAGTGAGTCGTCAGGCCTTTCTTCCTGGTGTATCTTATTGTTTTTGTTAGCAGCTGTTGAGTTGGCTTCTGAATCATAATGACACAATGCACAACAGAACAAAGGATCGCCCGATCTTATGTCATCCCACCACACTCACTGATGGATCCATGGGGCTTTCACTGGCTCATTTCTCTTGGGAGTAGAGCATAGAGCACTGGATCTTTCTTCCTTCTTCATCGTAGGAAACCCCACTGCAACCTGTTCAACATCATAACAAGAGACACGCTTCTACCGAAAGATGGGTGATGGCTGCCCGAGTCAGTCCAAGTGCTAACTGAATGCCTCCTGGTACCCAGGTTGGTGTTCGGAGACTTCAGGATGCTTCAATCTTAAATCCTGCCCTTGAGGAACTTCTAATCTGAAGGTGTTCTAGATCCACCATTGAAAAGAAAAAAGCCAATGTCCAAACTGGTTTTCAACCATATTTCCCCTCTTCCACCCCTTTTTTATTGGTCTCCTAAACTGGGAGCCAATCATTTGCTACTTTTCTCCTTCTCCCTCATCCCTGGGGTATAATGAGTCATTCTGTTTTTGTTGTTGTTGTTTTTCCTTTTTCATTGGCCACAGAGATGTAAGGCCTCCTTCTCATCCCTCTGCTGGCAAGTCTTTCATCACATTTCCCTCGTTGTTTTGTCAAGATCAGGTCACAGGCCTGCCCCCTCACTGCACAAGAACACAGAGTAACTCAGCTCACCGCCCTCGAGTCCATGCTGACTCACATGACCCCATCAGACAGGGCAGGGCTGCTCCGATCACTTACTGAGACAGTAACTCTTTACAGGAGTAGAAAGCCTCATCTCTAGCCCATCCAGAGGCTAGTGGTTTAGAACTGCTGACCTTGATGTTAGTAGCTTAACATGTTACCCACTAAACCACCAGGGCTCTTCCACACCGAGGCTACTGGAGTTATTATGTAGAGCAAGTGGATCAGCCCCTCCGAGTTCCCGTTTTCTCAATAGTCAAAGGATCCAAACTCAACAGCTGCCCTTGTACAGTCCCATTACGGGCCAGTTTCTTTCTTTCTGATTTTAATGTGCCAGTCTCGATGCGTATCTGACTCCTGATATCTCCTTTCAATAAATGATGCCTTTTTCAACGTGTCAAAAAACCTTTATATTGAGATTCAAAGTAGAAGGGTTTACCCCATTCCAAGTCAAAATAGATGAAAAGTGATCTCACCTAAGACATGTCCGGGAAGTCTAATTCAACTATAAGGGTACTTTCTGGAAAAGCAAAAAAGCCTGCTACAAGGATCTAGGAAGAAGAAGAAAACTACTCCTTCTAAAAAGATGAAAACGTGTTGGCTTCAGAGTTTTCTTTTTTCCTTCTGAAAGAAGAAGCCCTCATTGGCTTTTGAAAGAAATTTTGGACTGGGGGCTTGGGGACCTTCCTAGGAAAGGTAAGAGAGAGACACTCTTAGAACTGCAAGGGCTCAGAATAGGCTTTGAGCGATTGGGAGGAGATGGAAAGGCACGTGAGACACTGAGTTAGGAAAGATCTTGAAGTTCTTCCGTAGTGAAACGAGGCCCTCTCTGAGTCTAGTGTCACTACCACAGAAGTACTACCAGTGCATGCCTTGAACGAACAGAAATTTAGTCTTTCCCAGTTGAGGAGGTTAGAATCTTGAATTCGGAGCAAAGTGGAAGGCTTCCTATTTTTGTTAATGTTTGGAGGAAGTGCCCCACCTCCTTTCCACATGTGTGGGCCCAGCATTCCTTGGAAGTCTCCAGGTGTTTGGTCACCAGTCTTCCCCGGGGCCCAGGAAGCTCCCAGGGCAAGGACCCTTGGTCCAAAGGACAAGCTCCATTCTTGGCTCCTTTCTTGGGAGCAGTCAGGTGCCTCCTTCTCTGCTTGCTTCATTTCCCTTTTACCTCTTGTCACAATCCAAGGGAACTCTCTGCGCATCACATCCGAACTATCACCTGAGAAAGTGTGTGGCATCCCACTGGAATCCCCTTACAACTGGTTGGCTGATCATGAGGATGGTGATGATATCACCACAGAATTGCCCGAACACTGGGAATCATGGTCTAGTTGAGAGGACATGCAATTCAATCCAAGACAGACCCAGATTTGGAAATCCAGCTGGATCATGTGCTATCTGGTACATTTGCACATTTGACCTCAGCCCTCCCTATGCTCTGTGGTTCTTCTGTAGTTTCCTTGGGACCCATAGCTGCATGTACCATCAATTCCAGAAAATACGGATTAGTAGACCCAAATGTGGTGAGGGGCTCACCAGGGCCCCGCAATCAACACGTGCTAGTGTGCGATATGCTGGGCCCGGGCTGCCATCCCCTCTGAGCACCTGTGTTTTCTGTGGCTCCCCAAAGGGTCCTCTGTAGGTTGCTGCCCTTGCTGCGATGCTCTCTTCTGGGCAACGCTGAGGCGAAGCTGCAAGACCAGACTCGAATGCCCCTGCGAGGCTGTGCCACAGAGCTGGGGCCTAAGCCTCTCCAAGACACACCCTGTCCCAGAACTGTCCTGCCTGGCACTTTTCTTTAGGGAAGTCTCTCAGATCCTTGCTTAGAAAACCGAGTGAGCCAGTCTTCCTCTTTCAAGCTAGCCCTCTCCACTGGCCAGAAGGCCAAGCCGAAGGAGAAGGCTGCGGCTGAAAGGGTCCTGCAATGCTCCGCTCAGAGTTCTGGCCTTGCTTTTTATAGAAAAGGAACTCTTTCCCAGGGCTCGTGGAGAAGTCAGACTTTTCTGTTCCTCTTGGGCTGGCCATGAAGCAATCTTCAGCCTTTGTGTTGACACCAGGTCAGGTCCCCAGACCCTCTCGCTGGGCTCAGCTCTGTGGACTTCTGAGCTCTGACCTTCCCAACAGCAAAGCGACCGAGTGGCCAGGGGCATCACAGCGACAAGAGTCATGTGCGGTATTTGCCACGGGGACAGAGGTGGGGACCAAGTTCTGGGTCCACAGCAGCTTGGTTGTGAGTGACCTTGGACAAGTTACTTCACCTTGATGAACCTCCGCTTTCCCATCAGGACAGTGGGAAAATAGTACCAGGTGCACCACGTCTTTTTTTTAAAAACATTTTATTAGGGGCTCATACAACTCTTATCACAATCCATGCATATACATATATCAATTGTATAAAGCACATCTGTACATTCTTTGCCCTAATCATTTTCATTTTTTTTCTTTCCTTTTTTTACATTTTATTAGGGGCTCATACAACTCTTATCACAATCCACACATATACATACATCAATTGTATAAAGCACATCCTTACATTCTTTGCCCTAATCACTCTCAAAGCATTTGCTCTCCACTTAAGCCCTCTGCATCGGGTCCTCTTTTTTTCCCCCTCCCTCCCCACTGCCCCCTCCCTCATGGGCCCTTGATAATCCACAGATTGTTATTTTGTCATAATTTGCCCTATCTGGAGTCTCCCTTCCCCCCCTTCTCTGCTGTCCATCTCCCAGGGAGGAGGTCACATGTGGATCCTTTTAATCAGTTCCCCCTTTCCAACCCACTCACCCTCCACTCTCCCAGCATCGCCCCTCACACCCCTGGTCCTGAAGGTATCGTCCACCCTGGATTCCCTGTGCCTCCAGCTCCCATATGCACCAGTGTACAATCTCTGCCCTATCCAGTCCTGCATGGTAGAATTTGGATCATGGTAGTTCCGGGGAGGAAGCATTCAGGATCTGGGGGAAAGCTGTGTTCTTTATCAGTACTACATCGCACCCTGTCTGACCCGTCTCCTCTCCTAAACCCCTCTGTGAGGGGATCTCCAGTGGTTGACACTTGGGCCTCGGGTCTCTACTCTGCACTTCCCCCTTCATTCACTATGGTATATATATATATATATATGTATATATATATGTATATATATGTATATATATACACACTATATACACACATATATACACACACACACACATATATACATACACACACATATTCTTTTTTTTTTGGCATGATGCCTTATACCTGGTCCCTTTGGCACCTGGTGATCGCACCGGCTGGTGTGCTTCTTCCATGTGGGCTTTATTGCTTCTGCGCTAGATGGCTGCTTGTTCACCTTCAAGCCTTTAAGACCCCAGGCACTATCTCTTTTGATAGCCGGGCACCATCAGCTTTCTTCGCCACATTTGCTTATGCACCTGTTTGTCTTCGGTGATCCTATCATGGAGGTGTGCAGCCAATGATATGATTTTTTGTTCTATGATGCCCGATAACTGATCCCTTTGGGACCACATGATCACACAGGTTGGTGTGTTCTTCCATGTGGTCTTTGTTGCTTCTGAGCTAGATGGCTGCTTGTTTATCTTCAAGCCTTTAAGACCCCAGTCACTATCTCTTTTGATAGCCAGGTACCACCAGCTTTCTTCACCACATTTACTTGGTCACCCGCTTTGGCTTCAACAGTTGTGTCGGGAGAGTGAGCATCATAGAGTACAAATTTAATAAAAGAAAATATTTATGCATTGAGGGAGTGCTTGAGTAGAGGCCCAAGGTCCTTCCGCCACCTTAATACTAAACCTATAAATATAGACACATAGATCTATTTCCCCATCCTCATATATATATTTGCATGTACATGTCTTTGTCTAGACCTCCATAAATGCCCCTTGACTCCCAGATCCTTCCTCCATCTCCCTTGACTTTCCTCCTGCCCCATTACCATGCTCCGTCCCCACCTGGGCTACCGCTATATCTCTTCTCTACGTAACCTTACCCTTGATCATTCCCCACCAGTCCTGCCACTCCCCCCTCACTACCATTTTGGGTCCCATGTTGTTCCCTTGTCCCTGTGTTTGTTAACACCACTTCCTTACCCCCCCTCCCCTCCCCTCCCCAAGCCCCTCCGGAACTGTCGGTCTCCTTGTTTTTCCTCCAGATAGTTCATCCAGCCTGTCCTATTCAGACAGACCTGTGGAGACACTAACATGCACGAAAACAAGACAGAGGAAAACAAAGCAACAGTATACAACCAGACAACAAAACAACAAAAACAAACCACTGACAAAGAACAAAACAAAACACTTCACAAAAGAAAAGCTTGTAGTTCGTTCAAGGATCGTTTGCTGGCCCTTAGGAGCGTTTTCCAGTCCAGTCTGTTGGGGCACCACGCCCTGGCCCCTAAGTCTACTTTCAGCATTCCCTGGGGACCTTGCCACTCCTTTCCCTTGCTGGCACCAGGTCTTTTAAAGATAGGAAACAAATGATCAACAGAAGGACAATTTTTGTAGAAAGCTTAGTGCAGGGCTTGGCAAAACCAAACCCTCTGCCGTTGAGTTGACTCAAGCTCACAGTGACCTTTTAGGCTGACTGGGGCGGCTCCTTAGGATTTCTGAGAATGTAAATCTCTATGGGGCAGGAAGCTTCATCTTTCTCTTGGGGAGCGAGCGGTTGGTGGGTTTGAACTGCTGACATTGCAGTTAGCAATCCAACTCACAATCCACTACCCCGGTCCCCCATCCCCGCCTGAGCTCTTTTGTAAACATCCAATGAAAAATACACCCCAAGAAACCAGTTGCTCCTAGTGGGCGCAGACTCTGATACCTCTGTGCCTGTCTGAGCTGAACCCTCTCGACAGGGCCGTCAAATGGCTGGGGACTCTCAGAAGTCGACCATCAGGCCTCTCTTCTGAGGCGCTCCGGGGTGGGGTCCAAGCCCCCAGCTTTTCAGTTCATACTAGAGAGCCTAACCGGGTGAGCCACCCAGAGCCACGTAAGAACCAGTGGGCATTAGTTATCCTCAGGATCTTGAAGGTGTCTCAGAATACTGCGGGTGCTCCTTCCCCCAAAGACACGCGAGGGACCATGGACTCAAAGTGGAGGGCGCTGGATTTGGCCAGCACTGTGTTTCAAGGCCAGCTCTACCACTTAGCAGGAGGTAATGTGAATGTGGGTAAAGCCCAGACCTTTCGTTGAGCTTGAATTCTTACCTCCAGTGGGCTGAAGGTCAAGATTATGGTACCAGGTCTTTGGTGGATGTGCAAGAACGGTTCCCGTGTTACCGAGGAATGCCACCAAAGCCATGCCATGACGGTCTCAAGCACTGCAGGTCTGGCCGCCATCACACAGGTGAGCACAGTCTCGGTCCTCGCTGGTGCTAAGTGACAATCTAAGTGAACCTTTAGGTCTAAAAGTCTCTTGAATGGACCCTTCATTTTTTTCTACTCCCAGCATCTGCTGTAAAGTTTTATTTTAGGACCCTCAGCATATATTTGCTGCGTGAGAGAAAGCTTTGTTGATACACACGAACCCTAGTATGTTGTTGACCATTGGGCTACTAACCTGAACTTCGATGGTTTGAACCCACCATATGTCCGAAGATGAAGCTGTCTGCTCCCGTAAAGATTTACAGTCTTATAAACCCAGAGGAGCAGCTTTTCTCTGTTCTGCAGGGTCACTATGAGTCAGAATAGACTCCACGGCAGCAGGGCGTGGTTTTTGCCCAGGTTGGGGCTGGCCCTGTGGGTGTGGCCTGTGCAGCCACAAAAAGGCCCCATGCTTGGTGGCCCTCCTGGAGGCAATGCTTTGCTGCTGTCATCGAGACTCTTCATGACATTTGGACAAGGAGCCTTCATTCTCATTTTGTCCTGGACCCATAAACTACGTAGCCCGTCCTGTGTACCAGTTGTCCACCCGTCGGCTCTGACCCATGGTTACCCCATGTGCAGGACTGTGCTCCGATGGCAGACGTTTTGGAAGTAGATTTCCAATGCTTTCTTCAGAAGCAGCTCTGGTGGGCTCAGACCTCCCAGCTTTCAGTTAGCGGCCCAGAGTGTCACTGTTTGTGCTGCCCGGGCACTCTCAGACCTGTGCAGGGACAGAAAATATGCATGGTGACAGGGCCCTTCGCTCCCTTCTTTGAGCTCTTCACTGGTGTCCCATCACACCTAGAAGATGCAGGCTTCGCAGGCTGACTTACCAGGTGGGAGCTGATCTGCCCCTTGTCCGCTCGACTGAGCTCAGCTCACCCTTTTCCTCACCCTGAACTTCAGCCTCCCAGGCCTGTTCCTCTAACTCAGTGGTTCTCAACCTTCTTAATGCCAAGACCCTTTAATACAGTTCCTCATGTGGTGGTGACCCCTCCCCAATCAAAATTATTCTCATTGCTACTTCATCACGGTCATTGTGTTACCCATATGAATCGGGCGGCCCCTGTGAAAGGGTCGTTCGGTTCCCCAAAGGGGTCGCGACCCACAGGTTGAGAACCACTGCTCTAACTGATCAGTCCACCCCCACCCCAGCTTACTTCTTGACTACCTCCCATCCCCATCCCCATCCCATCTGAGTCCTGTGTCATCAACATAGACATAGAGAGGCGTGTCTTCTGCACCCTCCTGGCTGGTGGATTTGACTTGCAGATCTGTGTGGCTATCAATCCAGTCCTTACTGGACAGTGTCCAGGGCTCCTCACACTTAGAGTGCAATAGGCGACAAGGGTCTGACACGTCAAAGACTCGGGTCTTGAGTTCTTTGCTGTCCCAGGATCTTTTCGAGTCCTTTCCCTGTATCATTTCATTGAACCCTTCTTTTGAAGGAGGCACTATAATATGCACCATCATTTTATGGATGCTGAAATGAGGGCTCAGACTAGCCAGTGGAAGGGCCAGGCTGGGTTCTTATTAGCCACTCACCTGTACTCAGCCAGGGGCAGAGGCGGCCAGGTGCCCTCCCTGCTAGGCTGAGCTCTTCCCCGATGCCAAGCCTGGGCTGGGGCCGGGTGGGAAGTGCCTCTGATTCACACTTGCTCTGCTGGGAAGCTGCCTTACTCATTGCCACTTTCATGCCATAAGCACGCTCCACCATCTCCCCTGTGCAGGTGCTGTGCTGGGTGCTACCTGGCTGTTCTAGAGCCTGGGCTGGCAGGATGGAGGGGCTGGCAGATGGTGGGGCATGCGGTTGAGAGCCAATGGGCACAGGCTTGCCTAACTTGCTAGTCATCTTACTGCCCTGGGTCTCAGTCCTTGCTTAACTCTGAATGGAGACTATAGCTATCACGGGTTCCCGAATGGCTGACTTCCAGATATGCCAGGGCAGGCAGCGCAAAGCCTTCTAGTCCAGGTTAAGCCTGCCCATCTGGAGTCCGCCACAGCCTGCTCTGTTGGCTTTGAGGAATCCCTGAGACTGGAGGAGGGTCAACCCCCTAGAGGCACTGCCCCTTTGTGACCCAGAGAGCCTGGTTCATCTAGCATTTCAATGCCTGGCTTCTCCTTCCGGGAACCTCTGTGCCTGTTCTCGACTTTGTTGGTCCCCGCCCCTGGGCATGAGTACTGGAACAAGCCTTTGGGAGTCATTGTGGGTCACTGGCGGTGAGTCTGCCCTCTGCAGTCCACATAGACACGCCCAATCCGATGACATCTGTCCACCTCATTTGCCCATTCATCGTGCATCCATACATCCCCTCAACTGTGGCTCAGATTCCTATTGTAAGCCAGGCATTGTGCTAGGCTCACAGGACTCAACAGAAACTGGATTGGTCATAGTTTCTACCTTTACAGAACCCACGTTGGAGAAGGCTAGCCGAAAAAGAGTAAAGCAAGGAAAAAAACAAAGCAAAACAAAGAACACTTTACGATGCATGAGGAGAAAGCCTGTGCTAGTGGGGAGCAGTGCACAGGTGCTGGCTCACAGCAGCCACTTGTTAAATGGTTCAGGTACTTCTGAACTGACTGTTAAATGGGGTCATTCTTAAAAATTAAATTATATAGATATACGAAGCAAGACATTACTAAGTTTATTTACTTGTTCAGGAAAAAAATCAAAACACATCAGTTCCTAACTGTTTTCTTATATCAGGGGACTTCAAACAGTTTGGGGAAAAATGGAATGAAAAGATAATGGTATTTCCCCATGACCTTTATGATGCCCCCTTTTAAGTCCTGCTATTATAACTATGCTTTTGAGTTTATTTAATCCTGTTTCCTCTGTATGATAAAGCTACATGTGCCCCCCTCCTGGGGGATGGACAACAGAGAAGTGGGTGAAGGGAGATGTTGGACAGTGTAAGACATGACAAAACAACAATAATTTTATAAGTTGTCAAGGTTTCACGAGGGAGGGGAAGTGGAGGGGGAGGGGGAAAATGAGGAGCTGATTCCAAGGGCTCAAGTAGAAAACAAATGTTTTGAGAATGATGATGTCAACAAATGTGTGAACGTGCTTGACACAATGGACGTATGTGTGGATTGTGATAAGAATTGTACGAGCCCCCAATAAAAAGATTTAAAACCAAACAACAACAACAACCAAAAAACCCTACTATGCCATGGTGTGCTACTGTGCTTCTCTTCCCAAGCTCACACCCAGTGACCCTACAGTGTTAGCCTGAACTGGACCCCGTGGGCGTGTTTACCACATGTTAATTGGCAAACACTACACATAGGGGCTCTGGCTTCTTTTGAGAGCTTGTTGGTAAACATTTACCAGCACACTGCATTGGACTGTGAATCACCAGGCTGGTGGTTCAAACCCACAAGCCTCTCTGCAGGAGAAAGACGAGGCTGTATGCTCACATAAAGATTTAGAAAACTTCACCTGCCCCATGCGTTGGAATGGACAGGTGGTGGCTTTTATTACAGTGTGAGAGGATGAACAGGGGGATTTTAATTCTGAGGAATTCATTGGGGGACCTCTCTAAGGAGGGGAGAGTGTCACTGAGACTCGGTTTGGCCAGACACTGCCACCTGGCTTGATGATTTGAGGAGCTCTTTGTCAGGTGACTCTCATCCTTGCACCTTGAGAATCCACAGGTGGTGCCCAGGCTGATGCTCCACGATGCTCCACGTGCCTGAATCAGGCTGTGTGATGTGGACTCTCATTGCAGCTGGTCTTACCCTGTTGGGCCGTAAACCCAGAATCAAACTCACTGCCGTTGAGTCAATGCTGACTCATAGCGACCCCCCCACCCCCTGTGGATTTCTGAGACTGTGATTGTTGATGGGAGTAGAAAGTCTGTCTTTCTCCCTTGGATCTTCTGGTAGGTTCAGACTGCCGTCCATGCAGCTCTCAACCCAATGTGTAACCACTACACCACCAGGGCCCAGCTTGGGTCAAATAGGACCCACAGTGTCGCCTCTCCCTGCGTTCAGCATGGACTGCCAATGTCATCCCACCCACACCGCAGGACAGACTCCTATTCACAAGGAGGGTTTGGGGCAGAGTCTTTCCAGAGGGTATCTAATTGTTGGTGCCTGTGTGATCACGGAGAAACCTCCACACACACTTGTCTGAATCCTTTCTCCAAAAGGCCTCTTCCTTCTTATACCTTCCAGTACAGGCTGTCTTTGAGGACACAGATTCGGCCATGATGCTGACCCCTACTCCTTCCATACCCTCTTCCCTGGCTCCACACCTGGGGAATCTGCCCATTCCCCTTCCCTCTCCCTGGAAGGCCTAGCTTGCATCCCCACCATTAGCCCCTCCTGCTCCCTTCTGAAGCTCTCCAGAACATTCTGACTCCTCGTCTTTCTCAGGTGGAGTCTATTTCTGTTCTCACGTCTGTTCTGTTCCCCAACAGACTGGTGCTCACAGGTGTCACCTTTGGCCCAGTGCTCAGTAGGAACGCCTGGATGTCTGTGCACCTGCTTCTGTGTGCTTGGACATATGAAGCTCTGTGTGTGTGTGTGCACACACGTGCATTTCCGTGTGCCCATGTGCATGTATGTGCATAAGTGTGTGTGCCTGCGCAATCGTATGTGTTCATGCATGCCTCCCCCAGGGAGTTGTGGGAAAGTCCTCCAACTCTTCTCTCCACCTCCTGCATCCACTAGCCCCTCGAGAGCAGGCAAGAGTCCTCCATGGATTTTGGAGAGGGGAGAGAGGGGGGGTAGCCACAGAGAGGATCATCTTGATGTCCACCAGATGGCTGTGTTAATGAAGGTGTTGAAGGCCCCCTCTGAGTCCTGGAAGCCTCACATAGGACAGCTGGTGGGGATCCTTGGGCCAAAGCTAGGCTCCTCATTTGATGCTTAGGATACTTTGGGTTACCAGTCATTTCCAAAAGCGTCCAGCAAGCAAATGGCCAACCTGGACTTGGACCACAATTCAATCCTGACCCCTGCCATCTGCTAAACTTTGTCTTGTCTTTTCCTCAAGGACCCCCCTCTCCTCCACCTGATGTGAACTGACTCATAGGGGAAACAACTCACTGCCAAGCATTGGAAATACGGTGAGTTTGAATTGAGATATACTGTGAGTGTCAAATACATATCAAAATCTGAAGCCTTCCAGGGCATAATTTTTTATATTGATCAATTATCTGTTGAAATTATATTTTAGATGCCTTGTGTTAAAATATTAACTTGACCTGTTTTAATTTCTGACCATTTTTCCTTCTCATTTTTAAAAGATGGCTACTAGAAAATTTAAATTTACACATGTCATTCACGTTTGTGGCTCACATTATGTGTCTATTGGGCTAACTGGTTCTTGGGCCCAAATCGGCCTATTGTTGGCTTTCATAAGTAACGTTTCCCTGAAGCATAGTCATGCCCTTGAATGCATGTATTATCTATGACAATTTTGAAGGCACCCTGATGAAGCAGTGGTTAAGCTCTCTGTTGCCGTGACTCTAATCTTCCATCCAGCGCCACAGGAGAGATGTGGAGCTCCCTAAGCCTTGCAAATTCTCTGGGGGCAGCTCTGCTCTGTTCTGGAGGGTTGCAATGAGTTGGAATCAACTCAGTGGCAATGGATTTCTTCTTTTCTGAAAGGATGGCTTTGGAATCCCTACGTGTGGTGTAAATGGTTACATACTAGGCTACTCATCTACAGGCTGCTGGTTCAAGTCCACTCAAGGTGTTGGCAGTCTACTTCTGAGGCGTCAGCTATAGAAATCCCCATGAATTGCAGTTCTCCTTTGAAGCATGTGGGGTCCCTATGAGTTGCCATCACCTGGACTCCAACTGGCTCCAACTCCTTTTACTCGGCAATGGCAGCGTGGAGTAGCTACCACAGAGATGATCTGCCAAATATTGAAAACCTCCTTACTACCTGGCCTGATAAAGACAGTGTGCTGACCCCAATTTTTATAGGTTTCCGGCCAGTGGGGCTCGCTGACTTGGCTCCTCTGTTCACCTGTACATTAGTTGAGTGAATGGATAGAGCCCAAGTCATTTTGGAGGATATGTTTGCTGTCCCTTTCATCAGAGGAAATGCTAAGAGGACAGGAACTGCATGGGCGGGGGGGGGGGGTTCCTGGTGATGGGAGATGTTGGGTGTGGTTCTTAGTTTGTCAACCTTTGCTCTAGATGTTTCTATCACCCCCGCCCTCTGTTTCTCTTTATTAGGAGCCTCTACTCTCCCTGCATCCAAAGAAAACAAAACTCAAACCCAAACTCCATGCATTACCCACCAGAGCTGCTCCACCGGGTCTTCTTGGCTGTCACCTTTAAGAAGTCGGTCTCCAGTTCTTTTCCCATGGCAACAGCCATTAGGTCATCAGCTGGCTGCAAGCCTTTGGTGCCATCAAAGGACCTTTTCTGCCCACACAAACCCTATTCAACGCTGGCCACCTCTCAGTGCTCAATGGCCTGCCCATTGCTTTCAGAATGAAGTCAACTTTCTCCAAAAGGTCTGCAAGCCCCTCCTCAACTTCCTCTGGGGGGCAGCCATCTGGGGTTGTTCGTGGTCCAGCCCCTCTTCTGATCTTCATGCCTTTCTCTATACTCTTTCTCTGTCTGGAAACTTCTCCCTGATGTCTGCCAATCAGATAGCCACTCGTGGAGGCTCAGCTCCAATATTTCTTCCTTGAGATGAATCATGGCTTTTGGTTGGCTTCGAGCTCTCTTCAGTGTTTTGCTTTTAAGATTAACCATAAGAGGTCCCCATAGCACTCTGCTTCTTTCTTGATGGCAACTTGAATAATTTAAAGACCCCACCCCCCTTTTGAGTCATGTCAGACTTTACGCTAAGTTCTTCACCCTGGGAGGCACAACCTGTGTCTGATAGCCCATGGAAGGAGAGAGGGTGGGCAGGTTCCCAATCTGGGGAGGAGCCTGTGGCAGAGGCACTGAGCCAATCAGGCTCCCGATGCACACTCCACCGCGCCCACACCTGGAGAGAGTGCAGGGAGACAGGGTTTTGTTTTAGTTATTTATTTTTAAAAATAATTTTATTGGGGGGGGTTATATAACTCTTATCACAATCCATACATCCATCCATTGTGTCAAGCACATTTGTATATTTGTTGTCATCATTATTCTCAAAAGAGTTTCTTTCTACTTGAGCCCTTGGTATCAGCTCCTCATTTCCCCCTTCCTCCTTCCCCACTCTCCCTCTTTCATGAACCCTGGATAACTTATAAATTATTATTTTTTCATGTTTTACACTGTCCGATGTCTCCCTTCACCTACTTTTCTATTGTCCGTTGCCCTGGGAAGGGGTTATATGCAGATCATTGTGATTGGTTCCCCCTTCCTCCCCCACCTTCCCCTTTCCCTCTGGGTATTGGTCCTGAGGGGTTTATCTGTCCTGGATTCCCTGTGTTTCTAGCTCTTATCTGTACCAGTCTACATCCTCTGGTCTAGCTGGATTTGTTGGGTAGAATTGGGATCATGATAGTGAGGTGGAGGAAGCATTAAAAAACTAGAGGAAAGTTGTATGTTTCATTGTTGCTACCCTGCACCCTGACTGGGTCGTCTCCTCCCACGACCTTTCTGTAAGGGGATATCCAGTTGCCTACAGATGGGCTTTGGGTCTCCAGTTCGCACTCCCCCTCATTCACAATGATATGATTTTTTGTTCTTTGATGCCTGATACCTGATCCCATCGAAACCTCATGATCACACAGGCTGGTGTGCTTCTTCCATGTGGGCTTTGTTGTTTTTCAGCTAGATGGCTGCTTATTTATCTTCAAGTCTTTAAGACCCCCAGGTGCTATATCTTTCTATAGCTGGGCACCATCAGCTTTCTTCACCACATTTGCTGATGCACCCACTTTGCCTTTAGCGATCATGTCGGGAAGGTGAGCATCATGGAATGCCAGTTTAACAGAACAAAGTGTTCTCGCATTGAGGGAGCACTTGAGTAGAGTCCCAGTGTCTGTCTGGTACCTTAATACTAAACCTATAATGTTGATAAGTCATATGCCCAACAGCCTTGATGAGTAGTGTTCTAGAAGCCAAAGGACTTCCCCAGATCTCAAACTCCTGCTGCCTCTATGGGCGCATCTTGAGAATTCCTGTTTTCTCCTGGTTCTGGGAGGCCTGCAACTGGTTGGTTTTTTATGTATGTCTTGCAACATCCTCTAAATATCTCAGGGTTGGACTGGTAGGTGGGAGGGTTTCCCTGTCTTATAAAACACCAAGCGTCAGAGCTTATATTGGCCCCTGGGTCCAGAGTGAACACTTAGTCTGGGAAAGCCAGGGCAGTTGGTCACTGTCCCTGTGTTCTAGCTTACCTCTCCTAGAGTCTGGCCATCTCTTTATCATTTCGGCGCAAAGGACTGGGTTTTTCATGTGGGGCTCAGCGTTGGCTTGGGTTGAGGACACTCGGTCATCTGCTCAGGTCAGTGAATCTGGTGTCAGTTCTCCTAGACTCAGCGTTGAAGACTCTGGAGGGCTCCCTGGGAGCCGAAGGTGGGACACTCATTGAGTTTTCAAGGTGGCCACATAGAGCTTGCCTGGGTTTTGGGGAGGCCTGACCATCCAGGATATGCTAGACCACCTCATCCAACAGAAATCCCCTACTCTTCACTTCCCAATTCTCTTCTGATCTGACTAGTTGAGCTCACGGCAGTAGTAAGAAAATGGTTATCTGACTGGTTTGCACACGACCACAAACTTGAACTTGTTGCTAGGGTGGTAACAGGTGCTGAGTACAAAGTGAGAGGAATGCTGTCTGTGATGCCGATGGCTGCGTGTCCACTTGCCCGGGTTGTAATTCTCAGCCAGTGGGACGTGAAGTAATGGTGAGATGTGGCAGTTACGGTCCATAATAGTGTAGTCAACCTCCATCTTATGATAGGATGTGGTCATCCGCCATTTTGATGTCCTGATGATTTTCCCTTAACGACCTGGTCATTGGAATCTAATGTTGCTAAATGAGGAACAGGGACATATTGCAAACCACATGTACAATGGAAAAACTTTCTAGTAGCGATGTTAATAAAAGACAAAAGAAACAGATCCAAACACTTTAAATAATGTATACTAGATAATGTGATACATAGACATAGTATTTTAATCTGAAATCGAGATCAAAATTCTTAATGAGATAATTTACATTCTCTATATTCCATTATAGGTCATGTTCAAAATCTAGTGCTGATCTTATGTTGACAGCATGTATCCAGCTGTACTGGCCACATTTCAGATGCTCAGGGGTCACATGTGGCTAGTGGCTACTGTGCTGGACAGAGGAAACCGGACTCTTTTGCAGTGGGTATAGCAGGAAGGAGGGTTTATTCCCCCTGGCTGTCAAGGTGTTAACCCATTGCCACTGAGTTGATTCTGAGTCTTAGTGATGCTCTAGGAGAGAGTGGAACAACCTCGCCGGGGTTCCTAGGGTTTACACTTTAGAGAAGTCGCCTGTCAAACCACCAGCTGCCAAGTACTTCCCATCGCATCACCAGGGCTCCATTGAGGGGAGTTTGAATTGCTTGCGAGTGAAGGTTAATTTGCGGGGTTCAAAGGCACTGTCTGATGATGGGAGCTGTCTGGCGTTCATGTTGGTGGGCTTTAGGGGCACTGAGAAGACCGTGGCCCATCTTTGGAGGGCAGTCAGATCACTAGGAGAAATAGCTCCAGGCAGTGGTCAGGGAAGGGCCTGTCTTACTCACAGAGAAGGGGTCTTTGCCAACCAATCTTTGCTATCTTTATTCCTAATAGGATAAGTGGTAACAAAGTTAATTGCTTTTTAAAATTATAATTATGACAGATAGAAGGGGCTCCCTGAATACTTCTTTGCACCCCAGGTTAAGCACTTCCACTCCATCTTTAAAAAAAACAAAACCAAAGACTTCAGCTGAGTTTCTGGGATGACCAGAGCCCAATGGCTGGGACAGTGAAGACTGTACTATGGAACCGCCAGAATGCTGGGCCGGCAGGGTAGGAGGTGCCCATCAAGTTGGATTGGCTTAAAGACTTAAAGGTACATATCCTCTGTGATCCAACAATGCCATTTCTGGGCATTTATCTGAACAAAATGAAAACGTATACCCACAAAAAGCCTTTTATAGAAATGCGCATAGCTGCTTAAATCGCAATAGCCTAAAACTGGAAACAGCCCAAAATACTCATCCACAGGAGGAAGAATAAAAGCAACAGTCTATTTATACACCAGAATAGAACCCAGAAACAAAAATAAACAAATGACCGATACACACGCCAACATGAGTGCACCCCAGAAATGCCACGCAGAGCAAAAGGAGTCAGGCACGAATGCGACGTTCACCTGTTGGCTTCCACGTTGATATGGGGTTCTAGAAACAGGCAAAGCCTGCTTGCTGGGGAAGAAAGCAGAGCAATGGTTGCTTCTCAGGAAGGGGAACTTTCCAGGACAGTAGGAAAGGTCTATGTCCTACTATGGGGTGGATATCAGTGGAAACTGAAAGACCAGAAAATCTGTGTATTTCTCTGTACATAAATTATACCAAAAAAAGAAAATGACAAGGAGCTACGTTTTTCTGGAGGCTCTTAAAGTCTCACAAACATCTAGTTGTACATGGTGACAATAGGTTCCTGGACTATAGACCAAGCCTCCTCTCTCAAGGCAAGGTGATGCATGTCCACTCACGTACAGGATGGCTTCCAGCTAGACTGGGGGATCCTAGAGGGTGGGGACGAGGTCTTATTCATCATGGCATTCCCAGGGCTCAGTGTGGGGAGGGGCCCATAACAGGTGCAAAGGAAATATTTCTTGAATAAGTGAATAATCAGATGACTCTTGATGGGATGACTTGACAGGAATAAGAGGTTCTTGTGTTTAGAGGTGAATGATCTATGAGTTCTACCTCTGAAAGACAATGTGGGGTCACTGTGTGGCTCAGTGGGTTATGCGTTAGGCTGCTCGCAGCAATGTTAGCAGTTTGACTCCCTCAGTGGCTCCTTGGGAGGAAGATGAGGCTGTGTGTTTCAATCAAGACGGACAGCCTTGGAAACACAAAGGGCCAGTTCTACTTTACTCAACAGGGTCTCTCGGAGTGGCGTTTGATGTGACAGCAGTAGGTTGTTGGTGGTTTTGTGGGTGGTGGTGCTAGATGTGAGTGATTCTGGGTTCTGCCACTGCACACAAGGTAGGCCAGTGTGTTGCACATGTAGCCTCTAATTCTGACTTGTAACCCACATAATTGTAAACTAATAAATCCACATGGTTCAAACCACTGAGAGGAGCCCTGGACGTGCAATAGTTAAGCACTTGGCTGCAAACTAAAAGGTTAGAGGTTAAAACCCACCATCCACTCCCTAGGGGGAAAATGAGGCTTATGTGCAGATTACAACCTCGAAAGCCCTATGGGGAAGTTCTATTTGGTCCCATCGAGTCACTGTGAGACTGAATTTTCATAACAAGTCCAAGAAATACATGAGGAAACTGAATTCTAGAGAGGTTATGAAAGTTCCAGGGTTTATGAATGGCAAAGTGGGACTTGAATTCAGAGGGCTCTATGTTATATGTAGATCCAATTGCCAACAAATCAGTTCCTACTCATGGAGATACCATGCATGTAAGAGAACTATGCTTCAGCCAGGGGGTCCTTATGAGATACCTCTGGATGGAAAATAACTTCCCATCTCTCAGTTAGCTAGCAACCAAGCATGTGAACCTTGGCTCCATTTGAGAACTTCTAGACACAGAGCTGCTCCCATCTCGAGCAAAAGCTCTTTCTCCACGTTATTTATTTATCTTTGGTTTCTAATCCAGAGACCACTAGAAGAAAGTCTCCTGTCTTCTGCCATGAAGCGGCGCCTCCAGACACTGGCGCGTGACAGCTGCTTAGGACAACCTACTTTAGCACTTGAAGAAGCGTCCCTTTTCTCATAAATTGTTCTACAAGACACACGCGTTACAACTCCAAGAGGCATCACTTTTCACATAACCAATTATAGAACTAATTACAAACTGTTTTTATCTGTTCATTAAGGTAGATATAATTAAGGCAGCATTTTGTTAAGCTAGTTTGGGAGCATGCATTAAAGTAATAATTACGACTTTTATTTCATTGAAACTCTATCTAATTTGTCTTGGCTCTGTTTCAGACCAAGTTCTCTCTTACTCTCCATCAGCTCAGCCTTAGTCCCTCCAATCCGACATCCCTACCACCTCACCTAGTTCATCCCCCCCGCCCCGCCCCCCCCCCCCCCCGCTTCTGAAAGGCCCCGCCTCCTGAGCAACCTCCTCCATCCCTGAGGCTGGGTGAGCCTGAGCCCCTCTACTGCATCTTCCACGGTACCTGCTCCTTCCCTGTCTACACTCACTTATGTATACTGTTACACTGTAGTTTCCTCTCTATGGTATGTCACTTGACACCTGCATTTCTCACTGCCCTGCTGATAACTTTACCTGTACTTCCCCTTGGACTGTATATATTACCCATGTAGTTTCCACTGCATGGTATATAACATTACACTGTATTTCCATTTATACTGTATATACAGTGGTTCTCAACTTCCCTAATGCCTCGACCCTTTCATACAGTTCCTCATGTAGTGGTGACCCCCCAACCATAAAATTATTTTTGTTGCTACTTCATTTCTGTCTTTTTGCTACTGTTATGAATCAGATGACCCTGTGAAGGGGTCATTCGACCCCCAAAGGAGTCACGACCCACAGGTGGAGAACCGCTGGCATATAACATGACACCTGCATTTTTCACTGCACTGCATATAATACTACAACTGCCTTTCACATCACATTATATATAATATCACACATACATTGCCCATTGTACTGTATAACCTTACACCTCTAGTTCCTACTGTACTGCAAGCTGAATGTAGCTGGGGACCCTCGCCTGTGCCACTGACCACCGTGCCGTAAGTGCTTAACATACTGCTTGGCTCACAGCAAACATACAATATCCGTGGAGGGACCGGTGACAGATGTGGATAGGTGTCTGTCTCCAAGCTGATTCTTGTGGTCGGTTCAGACGGTAAGAAGCCCTGGTCCCTGAGTGGTTAAGCGCTTGATGGTACCCCAAAGCCCAGTGCTTCAAACCCCCAGGAGAAAGAGGTGGCCTGCGGGACAGGTCGAGTCCCTCCCACAGGGTCACTAGGAGCCGGAGTCGACTCCGTGGCAGTGGGTCAGCACCAGGCGGTGGCAGTCTGTTTCTGTGAAGATCACAACCTGACAAGCCCTTTGGGACACTTCCACTCCGTGCAGAGGGCCGCGATAAATTGGAATTGACTCAGCAGCAGCGGTTGGTCACCCAAGTGAGGACTGACTCCTTATTGATCTATGTTGGCTTCTCCCGTCATGGTTGTGACCCATCCTTACCATCCACCAGCTCTGGGCATGTGTTCAGTTACGCAGGTGAATCTAAGTGTGTGTGCCCAACCTCACGCATAGACAGCGTCAGCCACCTCTTTTCACAGCTCCTCTTGGTCTTCAGACCGGAGCCCTTTGGCCCTTGCTGGCAGGTCCTGCTTCTGAGCCTGTCTAGAACGGAGACAGGGCACTGCCTATTGCTATGGGAGAGATACATGGCCTTGTGGGGGCATCTACATCTTCGGGTGCCCTGGAGAGCATCTGCACATCTGTTCAATGCCCCTCTCTCTGACTGGAGCCCTGTGTTGGCCTCCTTCACCTGGTTGCTCTGTGGCTTGGTCCTCTGTCTTGCCTATCTTGCCCCAGTCCCTCCCCCCTGCCATGAGCTGGAGCTCACATAGAAGTCAGAGGCTAAGCCGAGCCTCCTTCCTCCCTGGTCTGCCTGCCTGCTGGACTCTCTGATGGAAGTTCCCTCCTTTGAGGCCCTCCAGGAGACCAGCTGGAATTTCAGACTGCTGCCCAGATACACAAAGCTGTGGGCCAGGATGCTCCAGGGACATGGCCCTCTGGAGCCCCTGGGGTGGCCATTGCACAACAGGCCGGGAGATTCATGCGTGGACTGTGAGGTCTTTGACCATGGCATCTTGCCTTTGGGGGACAGATTGAGCTGGGGGGGGGATGTGCTCTCGTGCCACAGGGTTCCCAGCCTGCCCCAGCGCCTCCCCTCCCGCCCGGAGCAGGCCTTGCACCAGCCTTTGCCCTGAACTTTGTTCCTTCCCAGTAATCATGCTCTGCTCCACCTTCCACCCAGACCAATGAGAGGCTGGAAGAGGAGAGGCTGATGGGGGCGTGGGGAGTGGAGATGCCTTCGTGCCCAAAGGCCAGATTGCAACAATCCCACAGTCCTCTGGGGCACCAGCTCCCTGCAGTCCCTGGGGAGGGCAGGTGGGTACTCTCGATTCACTGAGGGTTTGAGCATGTCTGGAGGGCACCCACAACTTTCTACCTAAACCGGGCTTGTTCTACATCTGTGGTCATGTCTTTCCCACCAATAGCCCAGCCCTGCTGGTCCTCCTCCAATGTAACTTGAGGGTGTTGGTCAAGATCTGTGGGGTTCACAGATCTGCCTGTGGACACACACCACCACCACCACCATCACCACCACCACCACCACCACCTCCACCACCACCACCAAATGAGCACATTGCTGCACCTCTCCGAATCTCTGCCTCTTGATCCCTAATGTGGTCTTAAGAATCACTTCTCCCAGTGAGAAGATGAAATGAGACAATTCACCCCTGTTGCACACCTTTTCTGAGAACCTACAAAGTCACATTCTGGAGCACTGGTGGTGCTGTGTGCTAAGCTTTGCACTGCTCATCCCAAGTTCAGCAGTTCAAACCCACCCACTGCGCCCCCAGAGAAAGATGAGGCTGCCTGCTCCCGGGAAGATTCGCAGCCTGGGATGCTCCAGGAGTCCTTCAGCTCGGTGCTGTCGATTGTGCTGCAGTGAGTTAGAATCAATCCATGACTGGGGGTGTTGACCACGTCGCGGGGTGCTGGGTGTTGAGTCAGGATGGAAGCAGCCTCTGGTTCCTAGTAGAGCCGGCCCCCACTGCTGTAGAACAGAGTGGAACTGCCCATTGCCCATTGTGGGTGCCGAGGCTATCACCTTGACAGAAGCAGACTTACCCCCCTTCCAAACTTTTGATTGGCATGCGAGCGCTTAATCATGATCCCAGTAAAGGTGGAGGCCACTCTCTCCTCCCTGTTCCTGTCCCCCCCCCATTCCTTTCATCGCTCTCCCCCTTCCCTTCCTCTTTCCCTGCCTCTTTACCACTCCCTCTCAAGCTCCCTTCCTTCTCCCCTCCCCTCCCTTCCACATCCAGGAACAAGGAGAGCGCCGCCCAGGGGAAGCAGGGACGTGATACCCAGTGAGGGTGGGCTGAGTGAAGGCCTCTTTGCAGAGATGATGTGGATCAGGATGCCGAGTTCCCGGACTAGCAGAGTAGAGTAGGCAGGGCCCAGAGCCCAAACACATTGAAGGCAAGCAGGAGGGGGCGTCCTCTGGGAGGTCTTGGTTGTAACTTGGGTATGGAAGACAGGAGGGGGTGGGCAGGTAAAGCTGAGAGCCACAGCATCAACATCCCCTGGGGACTTGACCCAAATGCCAGTTCTCCAGATCTGCTGCATCGGACTTGCTGAGCAGGACCCAGCAACCTGCATTTCTGCCCGCCCTCTGGGTGATCGGACACAGCCACGTTTGAGGATCTCTGCTGGCCTCTGCAAGAGGTTTGCTTCTTTTCTCCCCCAGGGGGAGAAGAGCCTGCTAGAGGGTTTGAATCAGGGGCAGACCAACATCGGATTTATTTATCTTACAAGTTTCTTCCGACTGCAGGAAAGCGCCTGGGTGGCGACGTGGGCTAAGCATTAGGCTGTGGACTGCGGTGTCAGAGGTTCAAATCCAGCAGCCCGTAGGTTTGCATCTCTGGGTTCTTAGGAGACATAGGAGGTGATTTGCTTCTGTCAAGGTCTGCAGTCTCAGAAACCCTCTTTGGAGCCACGATGGATTGGAGTGAACTCCATGGCAGTGGGTTTAGTTTCCCTGCTGGAGGGAGGGGCTGGGCTGGTGGAAGCTGATGGGGTCTGGACTCAGTCCAGGTGGGGCCTGCTGGCTGGCAGTTTGAGTTATCTCCATCTTCTTGCCTTGATTCACAGTCTTATCTCTCCCCTCCCACTTTGAATGAACCTTGAGCTTCCCTTCTGTAGTACCTCCCCTTACCCCCTATCCGGGCAACTGCCGGGCAGGGCTTGGGCAAGGACTGGTGGACATAGCAGAATCTGCAGAGAGCGGCCAAAGAGTGAGCCTTCCCTGTGGTTGGGCTCCTGCTCGGCTTCCTTGCTGACGGTGGCAGCTCCGATTGCCGTGTAACAAATCACCCGGTGTATAACAATGCCAGGTGACTGTCGAGCCCCTCTCGGCCCCTGGTGAGCCATGTGTGTCAGAGTAGGCTTGTGCTCCACAGGACTTTCCTCTTTGGGAAGCCGATGACACCAAGCTTTTTTTCCAAGATGTTTCTGGGTGGACTTGAAATGCCAACCCTCCAGTTAGCACCTGGGCACATGAACAGTTTGTACCACTGCCCGGGCTCCATCTCTAACTCCCCATGCCTCCGTGCCACCGAGTTGACCCTCATGCCGATCTTCTAGGGCCGGGTGCATCCATCCCTGTGTCTTTCAGAGACTGTAACTCTTTATGGGAGTAGAAAGCCTTGTCTTTCTCCCTGGGAGAAGCTGGTGGTTTTGAACTGCCGATCTCATGACCTGCCACAGGCTAACCTGTAACCACTAGGGCTCACATGTAGGGACACAGAAGACAACTGTTTGTTATCAAGGATACTATGGACCGGGAACTCAGAGTGGACACAGTCAGGGTGAGTTGACTCTGCTTCCCAATGTCCTCGGTTTGGATGACGTGGGTGACGGGACTAGACGATACAATCTGTGATGGCATCATCGATGGCTTCAGCACCATGGCAGGGAGACCTAGAGGCTGGGTCGGGCTGGGCCGAGTGATCTGCCTGCTGGTCTCCTTTCTAGCATGGCCTGGCTGGGGCACTGGTGTTCTTACTTGGTGGCAGAGGGTTTCCAGAAAACAAGATGGGTGTGTCATGGTCGTTTCTGACAAACCTTGGCTGTCACTTGGATTAAACCCCCTGGACTGAAGCAGACACGAGCCTGCCCAATGGTCAAGGAGAGGGGGCCCATAACTCAACTGAAGGCATGTGACAGAATGCAGGACAGCCATAATTTACAGCCACCATCTGACACAAGTGGGGCGGACCAGGCCTGCCACAGGGCTGGCTTTCGCTGAGCCAGAGGGTGATTCTTCCAGTGCTCCAACCGCTAAGCTGACGGGCAGCTCTTTGGCAGCCTCAGAGCTCAACTCACCTTGGTGGGTGAGCTGAGGAGGGAAGGGCACAGCATCAGTTCCTGCAGAAGATGGAGGCTGGCTGAGTCAGGAAGGGAGCCCACCCCCCGCCGCTGGGCTCGCCCTCTCTGAGCAGTTAAAAAGCAGTAATAAATAGATGAGAGCCTGGGAGGTGTGATTGATTTGTTTTATGAATCACAGAAGAGGCCCTAACTCATGGGAGATTAGGGCTAAAGGAAGTAGTACGGCTCTTGCATTACACGTGGAGATTAATGACTGATCACAAGAGCTCCCCCCGTTCACCCGGCTCGCCCACTGGAGTGTAATAGCAGGCCACACCGGCTGACTTTCAACAGTTGAGCAAATGCTCCCAGCTTGTGTGTGTGGCCCTGATTCTCATGCCTGGTGAGAGTGATGAGGGCTGGGGCCTGGGGAGCTGGGGAGCAGCTTCTCTCCTCAAAAGAGAAGCTAAAGATTTCCAAGGATTCCCCTTTCTCCCCAGTTTATTTCACCCCATCCCCCACCCCCTGCTCAAAGCACTGAGCAGAATTTCTCAGCTGGGCTGAGTGTGGGGTCCACCCTATTGCAAACCCCAGTGGACATTCACAGAGCCCAGGGCATCCTGCCCTGATGATGATGTAGATTCTTACTGGAATCTCATGGCAGCTCTAGGAGACCCTTGTAGGGAACCCCCTTCTACAAACATGGAAGATGGGCTGGGGGCTAGAGAGCCCCATGGAAGGAGTGTGCTGAGGTCCCAGGGAAGCGGGCTGGAATCCGGAGTGTGCGGTGTCTTCCTCACAGACTTGCTTCATCTTGGTGCTCCAGGTTCCTCACCCACATGATGGGCCATGTAGATCTCTGAGGGAGCATGGCAAGCACTTAGTGAGTGCTCATTGAAGTCATCCTGGGATATTGCTGGGGACAAGAAAGGGTGGTGGTGGGAAAAGTCCTCATGTGCTCCAGGGACAAGCCCGGCAGGTTATGGATGCCTTTGGGCCTTAGGGGAGGTCAAAGTCAAGGTCAATGGGGTTGGCAGGCTGGCCGAAGAGTTCTGGGCTGGAGAAGGATGAGGTGAAGCCCTGGACTTGGCTAGGACATGAGGTCCCAGCAGAGATCACAGGATACCACCTGGTGTAGACTGTGGTTAGGAGAATCCATTGGAACCTTAGGGCCAGGCTCAGCCTCATCACTCCGCTCTCCATCATCGCGTGCTGGATAAGAGGCCCTCAGAGGTAGTGGCAGGCCTTGCCTGGGGTCTGGAGTTCGTGACGGTCCTGGGAGGGTTAGGAGCAAGCAAGTCCACAGGAAGCCCTTGATAGTCCTCAGCTAAGCTTGGTGATTGTCCACCTTCATGTCTCCGCCCCTTGACTGGCACTGTCTACCTGATAGAGCTGGGGCTGGAGGCTCCATCTGCCATCACGGTGGTCATCCACTGAGTGTCCCGGGACTTCAAACTTTCTACCCACCTGGCCCCGGTCCTCCTGCCCACATAGAAGACGTCGCTGGATTTTCACAGACCTCCATATCCCAATCACCTCTCCCACATCGCTTAGGAATGTACCTTCCACCTGAACTTGATTCCCGGAACCCTAATGTTAAAGAGAGGACTGTACCTTGAAGGGTCCTGGCCTGCCTTTAGGGTGTACCGCTTCTCCCCGCACCCCCACCACAGTGAGACTCACAACCCTAATACTTATTGATTGCATTGGGCCCTGCGGCAAGCTCTGTATATTTCCCATGTGAGCTACTCCTCCCAGGGGATGCACCCACCCCTCCCCTTGCCCGCACTCTTCTCCTTTCTTGCTGTGTTTTCCCGAATAGCACGTGGAGCCTTCTCTCTTACAATATGCTCACTCAGTCTGCTCATCACCAGCCTCTGCCTCTACCAGACAGTGAACTCCACATGGACACGGGGGCTTGTCTGGTGTGGTTGCTGCCATCTCCTCAGCCCTAGACACTTTCTGACACACAGTAGACACTCCATCCGTCTCTGGAGAATCGATTGGATGAAGAAATCCCTGTGGCCTTTTAGGGATCCAGGTCTTCCAGATGACTGTCCCTGACTCCCAAGCATCTGCTTTGTCCTCACCTGCCTCGGGGACCCTGACCCCTGGGCAGCTCCCCTGGAGCTGGTTGGTCTCTACATTGGCCACTCCCCTTTGCTCCCTGGATTTAGTCTTGGCCTCTGGCCCAGGCTTTCCAGGAAATGTGGACCCAGCTGGTTTCAGCCTTGACTGTGCCATTCTAGAGTATCTCTGGGAGCTCACCTCTCCAGGTGGCAAACACATGAACGGAGACTCCTGGGGAATGTGTGGTCAATCCTGCGGCCACACAGCAGACCTTCAAGGGAGCCAGTCAGTCCATAAGCCCCTACTCCGCAGACCCGGGACGCTTGAGGCCCGCCACATGAGGACTAGCCCCAGCTCTTGTGCATATTACCATGCGGATAGATATTTGGGAAACCTTTAGGAGTTTCCGTTGCTATCAGCCAAATGGGTTCATGACGCTTAAATGCAGTTTCAGTGAGATGATGTTTAGAAAGCAAAGCTAGGCTGGCACACAGTGAGGGCTTCTTATATGTTAGGGCTTGTTGCTACACCAGATCCAGCCATCACTTTGTTGTATCGTGGTAGCTTGTGACTTGCTGAGCTTCATGCCAGCGGCATTTTAAGTACCAGGAGGGTCACTGACGGTGAACAGGTTTCAGTGGGCTTCCACACTAGGACAGACGAGGAAGAAAGGCCTGGTGATCTCGCCCAAGTCAGCCAGGGACACCCCCATGGATCAATACAGAACATTGCCTGGCTGACTTGCTTCTGCTGGGAGGTCATCAGGAAGGATCAAGCACAAGAGGAGGATGTCGTGCTCGGCGAGGCAGAGGGCCAGCGTGGGTGAGATGGAGACGGACTGGCTCAGAAGCTAAAATGAAGAACTCAGCTATGCCAGGTTTTGTGACGATGGCACAGGACTAGAACAAACAAGCAAAAACAAAACGTCACCGCCATTGAGTCGATGCTGACTCCCCATGACCCCAGAGTACAAAAGACAAGGGAGCCTTTGGGTTTCTGAGACCGGGAGTTTTTTTTCTTTTAGAAGAAAATATGGGGTGGGTGGAGCAGGGGGAGAATTCTGACTACTGGTAGGGAAAGCTTTATGAAGAGAGATCTAGGAAGCATCCCCAAGATGGATTAATGTAAAGGTCAAAGTGACCCTGAGTCAGGAGATACCATGAACACTTTCGCTAAGGCACAGATTGCTACAACTAGGTTGGAGAGCAATGGAGCCGTCTGCAGTAAGCCTGAATACGTGCATAGCGCCCCATCCAATCTTATACACAAAGAAGAAGACATATACAAGAGTGTTTGTGACAACATTGTTTGGAGAAAACATTGGAAATAAATGTCTATCCATCAGCCCACCAACCCCCAAATCCATTATGAAGTCGATTCCCACTCGACAGGTCAAAGGAGAACGGTGCCCCACGACTGTAACTTTTTATGGGAGTCGATGATGTCATCTTTCTCCCAAGGGGCAGCTGGTGAGCTAGAGCTGCTGCCGTTCTAACTCACTGCGCTCTCAGGACCCCTTCATCCCCCATCAGGGAACCAGCCTTGGTGGCGTAGTGGTTATGAGTTGGGCTGCTAACTGCAAGGTCAGTAGTTCGAAACCACCAATCTCTTGGTGAAGGAAAGACAGGGCTTTCTACTCCCATAAAGAGTTACCGTCTCGGAAATGCACAGGACAGTTCTACCCTGTTGGCATCGACTCAATGGCAGTGAGCTTGAGCTTGAATTCATTACAATCCTTGGGGACAATTAAAATGATGAGGGAATCCTAATATTCAATGTGCATAACCCTAACAAATAGACCCTAGTCTATGGACAAGTGAGATATGTTAGTATTTAAAAAGAATAACAAGAGACAAAACAACGTTTGATGCACAGAGGTTACATAAGAAAATGATAAAATTATAAAAACATGCTCAGGAATGAGCACAAAATTCAGGATAATGGCTATTCTGAGGAATGAAAGGACACGAATAAAATTGTTTCTTTCACTTAGTGGTGGATGTTGACTATAGTTATACTTTTTAATCAGGTTAAAGTTCATTTTAATGATTTCACAAAATAATTTTAAAAGCTTAACAATAGGTGTTTTTTTTTTAATTTAAAAAGATTGCTTATGAAGTCTTCAAGGGGGCAAGGACAAGACAACTACAGAGAGGTGTCATTCAAATGAGGGAGACCCAGGCTATAAATCTTGACAAGGGGAGAAAGCTTCATCATCTCCTGTGGGGCAGCTGGTGGCTTTGAACTGCTGGCCTTTTGGTTAGCAGCTCAGCTCATCATCTACTAAGCCACCAGTGCTTTAGGCAACATTTTGTTTTGTTCTTCAGAAGACTGCCAGGAGTACACATACACATACATACCAGTAGGTGTGTGCATGCGCATGCATGTGCATGTGCATGTATGTGTAGAAAACATGAACATCTGCCATTTCAACTATGATCATGTGTACAATTCAGACATTAATTAGTCACCATTTGTGTACCTATTACCTCTCCAACAAAATACTGATGCCTGGTATATGGCCTTTTGGGGTCACAGGATGATTGAGGCTTCTGGCTTGTTCTCTCTGTCCAGAAAGGGCATGGAACATGGCTGAATGGTGCAGAACTTGCTGGAATTCTGCTCCATCCCTTGCCAGCTGTGAGGCCCTGAGTCAATCAGCCAGATTCACACAGCACTCACGGTTAATGCTGCCCTTCTACTATATTTGTGCGCATGGTCTTGGGAGAGGGGCTGTGGCTCTCTTGCCCTCTGGCTAAAGGACCTTTTTAGCCTGTGTGCTTGGGGACCTGTAGCCGAGAGTGACTGATCACTGTGGAGCGAGGCATTCCCCAGCAATCTGTCCCCTGATTGGGACACCCCTGGGATGTGCCCTGCTCTATTTACAGAGCTGCCCTTGGAGATGGAGTCCGCGAGTCACCCTCCTTGGGACCTGGCCTGACAGGATCCTCTTGCTGACTCCCTTCCCTTCCTGCCCCACTTCCCGACTCCCTACTACTTCTTCCTGGGACCATTTTCTTAGCATACACTTTCCCGAGAATCTTTGTCTTCAGACAAACTCTTAACAGCCGAGCATTCTATAGAAGTTCTGGCCAATATGCTTCAAAAACATCACAGTCCAAGGAGACAAAGCAAGGTTGAGAAAAGGTTCTAGCTCCCGGGAGACTACAGATTACGTAGTGCGTGATCCTGGGTTGGGTCAAGACTGGGGCCAAATAAATGGCTTATAAAAAGCATTGTGTGTATGTGTGTGTGTGTGTGTGTGTGTGTGTGTGTGTGTGGTGATAACTGACCACATTTGAGTACAGACTGTGTAAATAGAATGTTAAGACAATGTTACCCTTCACGATTTTGATCACTGCCCCGCGATGATGTAAAAGAATGCCTTTGTTCTTAGGACCTGAGTATGGAAATATTTAGTGGGAAAAGGCACGGTGTTCCCAACTTGCTTTCAAAGGGTTCATACAACAAAACCCTCCAAAACATAAAATGCGAGTGAGCAAGACAAAGAAAGCAATTAGAGGAAAAATTGGAATAATTGGTACATCTAGGTAGAGGGCATATTATTATTCTTGGTGGTGTTAGATGTCATCACCTTGGCTCCCGACTCATGGTAACCCCCTCCCCATACAAGGGAACCTAGTGCTGCCAGGTCTTGCCTGCTTCTGCTGTTCGGTCTGGATCGCATGGTTGTAATCCACAGGGCTTCAGTTGAGTCATTTTTTGGAGCTCGATCTCCAGGCCTTTCTTCCCAGGTTTCCCTTAGTCTGGAAGCTCTCCCCAAACCCGGTCAGCAGCTTAGCGACTTCCACTTCTCCGCTGACAGACGACGGGCAGTGGCTGTGCATGAGGTGCAGTGACCAGGAAAGCTGGGGTTGGGGGCGGTCTACCATCAAACCACCACTACCCCAAAAGGTGCAGAGGCGTTCCTCGTGCTGTTGTGGCAACTCTTCCTTAAGCTTACAATGAAATAAAAATAACAGAGACCACGGTCTCCTTGTCTAGGCGGATAGCTGGGGACCAGTCTGGCATGGCGCTCAGGGACTGTTTCTCCCTCCCCGTTTTTGGAAGTTACACATTCTGGGACACAGCATTCCCAGTGTTTGCAGGGTCCCAGAGAGAAGCACGCACGTTCCCACTCCTCTCTGGCTGCACCCTTGCTTGCTCTCGCTGCTTGGCTCGTCTCTTTGCAGAACCCGTCCTTTGTCTGCAGCTGTGGTCAGTGATTTTTTTCGTAGATTAAACGAAACTCCGGGCGGGATGGGTGGGGGGAAGTTTTTCCTGGTGAGATCAAAGAGGCAGCCGAACATAAAAGAAATCTTATAAAACTATATATATGAGGAGCAAAACAAAACAAAAAAAATCGCAACCCAGGAGCATAATCCATGTGTCAGAGTTGCTATGGCCAAACTTCTGGAATATTCTCTATAGAGCTGCCAGCCGAGGCAGGAATGTTGCCTCATCTCGAAGAGGCTGCTGTATAAAAAGGAGACTTTTATGGACTTTGGCACGGGGATGAGACAGGAACTGTGCACCCAGGGCTTAGTAAGGAATCACGAGGACTGATGTGGTTTCTTTCACCTTGCCTTTTAATCGGTCACCGTATCAGCCAGAGTTCAAATAGAACCAGTAGGAAATGTCTCAAGAGATTTATGTCTTAAGGCATTAGCAAACGTGGTGATGGGGGCTGGCTAGGGCTGCCTGGGATCTGTAGGGCAGGCATCAGGAAAGACAGGCTGGGGCGTTGGGGCAGAGCTGAAACTGTAGGGCACAGAAGTCTTCAAAGTGGTTTGAACTGGGTCCGTCCTAGCTGGGGGAGCAAACTTGTAGCAGACCGGGATTTCCAAAGTGTGGATGGAGCATGATGGCAATTGGAATGGGAAAAACGGTGGTCCAAGCTCTGGAATGGGAGGCTTCTGAGATGCACAGTGAGCCCTCGAGAGGGTCTGATGTGGGTGGTTAGATTAGGCTCTCCAGGGTAGAGAGCAACCTGCGCTCAGTGTTACAGTTTGGCTGCCATCTTTGAGCAAAGCAGGGCACCATTGTTTCCAACTGGGTGGGTCACGAGAGTCGCTTGCTGTGCAATGCATATGCTGCTCTTGTTTTCAGAGGGAGATTACATTTCTAGGCGCGTGCAGAGTTGTCATTTTCTCCATCCAGTTATTGTTTTGGTTCACCCACACTATGCTGACCGAGGAAACACTAGCTCAGAGTCCTGGGGTACAGGTGGAATTTCTTCTGAAGGAAGGAAGTCTCAGCTCTGCTCTTAAGCCTTTTAATAATCATATCACACTCACCTCCATGATCTAGGATTATCTCCTCTACTTAAAGACACAGATCAGTTTCTTTTAATTAAAAAAAAAGACCAATCACACTGACTCCAGCTGCAAACTAAAGAAGGATTCTGCAAAGACATTAATTGCATCTAATATACCTTCACAGGAATACCTAAATTAACATCTGGTTGAATGACTTGAGATTGTAGTTTATCCAAGCTGACACATAAAAGTGACCATCACAATTAGGAAATCCAGTTGATGCTTAGACCTAATATGTTCAGAATCTCTATTTCTTTCTTTGTCCTGCCCAAGGTCAGGTCTCCATCATTGGATCATTGCATGAATCCTTTGTAGTGCTCTTGAACAAGATCCAGGCCCATGGTTTCCAACCCAATCCAGCATGACATTCTGCAAGTCAAAACCACACAGGTCTCTCCATGGACTATGGGAGATTCTAGTCCACCAAGGCCCCAAGTCATTTCATTTTCCACCAAGGCCCCAAGTCACACTGATTTGGTCATATCTTTCTCACTTTGTCTTTTGCACATAGGATCATCGTTAATAGTTTTTGGGCAAATCAGTTGGCTTCAGGTACAAATCAATAATCAGAACAATCACATTTTGTTGCTGATGGAGAAACAGGGTCAGGAGAGATTGGAATAATTTGTCTTAGTCATCAAGGCAATATTTGACCTAGTAAATAATCCCACAAAGGTTGACCTCAGAGTCCACCTCTTGGTCGTTACCCTAATTGCATCTCAGCAGGTCCTCTCTTCATTTCTCTGATCATCTACTCCTCCTTCAAGGTCCATCTGAGAGGTCACCTCTCTGAAGCCTTTCAAAGGTCCTCCTTGGAGTTCACAACCTTCTCCCCTGTGCCTCTGCACTTCCCTCCTCATTCCATTTCCGGTGACTCTTACTATGCTGATCTGCTAACTACTTCGCCTTCCACTTGAAAGGAGCTCCCTTGCCCTCTTTGAGCAAAGCAGGGTACCATTGTTTCCAACTGTGCTGCTCAAGAGATTTGGTTGCTATGCAACACTCTCACCGCTCTTGTTTTGTGAGAGGGAGATTTCTAGCAGGGAATACATTGGCCTAACCTGCTTCTTGAACACTCAGAATATTGTTATTGACATTTAAAAAAATCCTTACCAAAGTATTGTTTGGGGAATTACTGCCTCTCGTCAGGAGCCCCGGTAGCACCGTGGTTACACATTGGGCTGGTAACCATAACGTAAGCAGGGTCAAACCACCAGTTGCTCCACGGGAGAAAGCTAGGGTTTTCTGCTCCCATAGAGAGTTATAGTCTCAGAAACTCGCACAGGGCGGTGTTACCTTGTCCTATAGCGGTGCTGACTCTGTGATGGTTTGTAAGGTTCAGCCAGTGCCTACAAGCCCCCAGCTGCACTGCTTTTCCATCTATATTGTTACCTTGCTAATTTCTAATCCACTAGTGCAGTAGAGTAATCAATAGTACACTGCTTAGGAAGTGTCTGCCTGTTCACAAAGGGATAGCAGTGGATGATTTTCCTGCTTGAAGGAGCTAGGTAACTGCCTTGACTTCCCACTTCATGTCAACCATGCTTCCCTATGGTCAAAGTGGCTCAATTCAGTCAAACCAGTTCCCCGGGAAGCTCTGAGGGGTCAAGCACCAGTGTGAGGGTGACATTGGAATGGCCGTTTTAGGTGATCTTGGACTACATAATGGTTCTTCAAGGATCCTGATTTGCATGAGAGCTTGACATACTTTGTAGGACCAATGAACAAGCTGGGATTCTTTTGTACCAGGACTAAATTACTTTAAGGGGTCTATGTTGTTGCCCATCTTTTGGAGACAGATTTCTGTAGATCAAAAGATGAATCAGTGAACTCGTCCTGATGTAGGAGAACTTTGGATGGCTGGAGTGAGTGTTCTCGGGAGTGGGCAATGCCGGGCGCCACATTCCCGTCTCACACTGACTTGTGCCCTGGTCCTCAGGACCACAGCGGAGGACACCATGAGGCTTTGCCACAACAAGGAAACCCTTCTTTCTTGGAGATGACTCAGAGAGTCTAGTCAGGGATTGTTTTTGACATGGAACAAAGGCGCAATGCCAAATGGCAGCACACTAAAGCCAGTATCATGATGAGGCCCTTGTCCATGATAATCCTTGGTCATCCGGAGATCTTAATGGTGATCTCCCCAGACCCTGTGGAGGAGAGGAAGCACATTCTGTGCAGTCCTCTGAGTCCACAGCTAGCTGGATTCCCAGTGCAGTTATGACTGGCATGCCCTCAACTTCCATGATTTCCCCATCCTCCTCCGCCTGCCCTACTGGTCTCCTTATGGAACCTGTACTCTGTAGCGTCTCTGGGCTGGGAGCTCCCCAAGGGCTGGGACTCTGTCTCAGTCACCCTCACCATCCTGACACCAGCGCAGCTTGGCCCATCATTGGTACCCAATAAATATGTGATGAATAAAAATGAGATGCAGATGAAAATGAGATAGTGTTGATTCATCCTTTTTAGGTAAGATGATTGGTTCAGCTCTGCTATAATTTCACTTATGGGTAGATACAGCTAAATGTCTTCAAGGCAATGAAGAAATATGGCATGATCTGGTTAATTTTGTGACGGCAATGATAACAATTACCATGATAATTCGTGTCTACAACAACTGGGTGCTTGCCAGTTCTCCCCTTTGCGTGCCTGGCATGGATATAGCTTGGACCCTCTGGAGCACAGAACAAAAGTGAGGTTGGAAATTTGAGCAAAAGATGAATTCTCAGCTCTTTATTTGGGCTGTATGGTGGGTTGGCTGGGGGACTGTGTGTACAGCCTGAAACTTGGGAGCTCAAGAAATGGAATCCCATTATGATAAAGATACTTACCATTTATCTGTCTTTGGGCATAATTACTAACCTCAGTTTCTTCATCTATGAAATAGGTACAGATGTATCTATGACATGGCATTGTTAAGAACCTGTGAGAATCCTCACCCTACAAAGGAGCCGAGGCAATTGGTGGAGAGAGAAAAGCAAGTGATACACTACTTGATACAATTTCCATCCTGGCTGGGGGGCTAGTTCCAGGGCCACGTGGGGATCCTAATCACTGGGCACTCACCCTGCGCTGCCCCTGGGCTGCACTGCTCAGGGCTCATAGTGCTTTATAGCCACGCGTGTGTAAGGGTAATGCTCTTTGTTTCCCGTAACTCTTGGGCAGAGTGTGGCTGTACGTCATGACTGAGGATCCAGAGCTCTGTCAACAGGCAATGATGTACTGTTTCTTTAGAAGTAGGGTTCAGCACGTTTGTGAATTCAATTTCTAACAAGCACTAAACTAAACCGAACCAAACCAAACCAAACCAAATAAGCTCATTGCCATCGTGTAGATTCTGACTCATGGTGACCTGACACGCTACAGAGGGTACTCACTACTCCACCTGACCTTCTTGCTGGTGTAGCTTGCCAAGGTCTTCTCCCATGGTGCCTCCTGGCAGGTTCAAACTGCCAATGTTTCAGGTTGGTAGTCCAGCGTGAACTCTTGGGGCTACCATCACATATAATCATGGACTCAAAGAACAACAATTAAAGAGACTCGGAGGACATAGGAGACGTGGAGGCCAGATGGAATCAAGATCACTTAGTGTATAAAGTCAAACCTGCCCCTTGACTGAATGCCACTGGGGACAAGGGGCCCAATTTGGAATTGGGTTCCCAGTGAAGGATCCAATAGTAAAAAGGAGCCAAGGTAAAAGTTAGGGAGAGAGCAGTTAATTCATCCTGCTGGATCCTGATAGGTGCCAGAGTGGGAGTGTAGATTCCAGTAGGAAACATGGAAACAATTGGGCCTGGGAATGGGGTCAAGTTGAAGGATGGTGCTGAGCCTTGGGGGAATGAGTTCGGGGTGGAGCCTACAAACCCCGGGGGGCGTGTCAGAGGATCTAAGTCAGTCTACCTGGCCTCTCTGGGGCTTGGTTTCCTTCTTCAAGATGGTTTGAACTGGGCGCAGCAAAACAAAAGTACTGGTTGTAGGGTTCTTTGATTACACAAATCACTAAATAATAGCATTGAATGATTTAAAACATGTCTTGAGATCTTGGGATGAAAGTCCTGAAGCTGGCAGCACATCATTAACTGGTTGCAGGGAACCTTTGTTCGGGTAATAGACTTAATTACCACGTTGATTGGATACAATGGTCTAGAGGAGCAAGGCGTTCCCTGCCCTGCTTCCTCCCCACTCATTCCCAGGTCTCCCAGGCCAACCCTCTTGGAAAGGGTGCCCACAAGCTCTGAGCCCCTTTCCTACTTTTGGGGCCCTCTTCCCACCCACAGCTGGGTCCCCTACTGAGGGGTGAGCATTCATGGGTGGGGTTTCCTGGGCTTTTGGGGGGGTTGATGAAGCTGCCCCTACTTATCAATCATCAGCTCTAATTAGACTGTAAATGCTTCGCTTGCTCTCTTGTGCCCTCCTGGCTCTAAGCTGGTTGCAGGTCACATGACTGATATGGAAATCTCAGCCCCTGGAGCAGTTTCATGGCTGTGGTGACCACGGTAGTAACTCAGGCTCCCCTATAAATGGAAAATAAAAACAACAACCCATTACAGATGATGGTAGGTCTGCAACCTGCGTGCCGCTCATCATAAACTTGACTGATGGCCCCCGTGTCTGGCTGAGGCTAGGGTGAGGGAGGGGCATCAGGTGGCAGGAGGGGAGATTAGTGACCTGCAACTTCTGGGTTGTCTTTCTCTCCCTTTTTAGTTCTGGCCCAGCCCAACTACCCTGTCCTGGGTAGGCAAGCAGGGGGGCTGGTTCCCGCCAGGGTCCATGTCTATCGGTGGCGTGCTTGGGGTTAGCACCTTCTTGTGGAAGCTGGCATGGGTGCTGGGGCTGACTGGGGCCACCCTCGTCCTGCCGATTCTCTCTGTTTATCAGTTATTAGTACTATTTCAGTCGGAGAAGAGTGCAACACGGGAGAAAGTCACAAAGGTGTGGTCAGGATTTAGGCAAACCCACAAGGGATGGGGGTCCTCCCAGCTCCAGAGAATGGCAGCACCCACTCCACCGCCTAAGGCGTAAGGGGCTAGAGAAGCTACTTCTTGGACTGTGTAGCTTAATGGAGAGAGGGACCTTTCATTCACAAGTGTTTATTCAAGACCCTTTAATAGAGAGACACAGACAACCAACGGTGACCCGGAGTGGGGGTGGGGGTGGGGGAAGGGAGCAATCACATTCCTTGCCAAGTCCCCCCTACTGCACCCACATGGCTTCAAAGGTCCAAGGAACCATCGATTTGGGTAACAGAAATCATAGGGAGCTCAGGGCAGGGGAAGGGTAGAGAGTAGTTGGGGAGCGAGTGGGAGATAGTCAACATGATTGGCTTGGTCAAAAAATCCTGAGAATCACTCAGTACTCCTTTCAAGGAGGGCAAGCTAACCTATGCTGGACTCCACCAATCTCTGTGCATGAAATGCACGCATTTTACCTAGCTCTCCCGAGGGCCAGGCCCTCAGCTGGGCTGTCCAGCCCAAAGGAGGGCCTGTGGCTGCTCCTGTTTGCCACGGAGTAGACTTCAGGCTCATGGAGACCCCACGCAAACCCTTGTCTAGTTCTGTGGCCGCTGTCCCCCATACCAGTGGACTGTTGTGATCGGCCGGGTTTCCTTGAGCTAATTCTTGGGAATAGATTGCCAGGCCTTTCTTCTCCGCACACCTTGGTCTGGAAGTGCACGTGCTGCTGAAACCTGCGCAGCACCATAGCAACCTTGAGCTTCCACTGACGCATCAGCGATGGCTGTGCATGAGGGTCATTGCCCAGGGATTGAACCTGGGTTTCCTGCCTGCAAGACAAAGATTCTTCTCCTGCCCCCCCGTGCCCTCACACCGGAACACGGGAGTGTTCTCCTTGCTCCTTTTGGGACGCCATTGCTGTTGAACACCAGTCTCATGCAACCCCAGGGACCTAACCCAAAGAAGATTCAACTGACGGCCATCCTGTCCGTTCAGCTCACGGAGAGTCGCTCTTCCCTTTGCTGGCCCGCTACTTGATCAAACGCGCTGCCCTTCTGCAGGGACCAGTCACTCCCGGTGATGTGTCCAACGTGAGGGAGTTGAGATCTTGGACAATACAAGTCAGGTTTTCATTGTCGATCTTTTGGAAGCAGACATCCAGGTCTGTCTGAGTCTGGAAGCGTTGCTGAAGCTTGTTCACCCTGGGGGGATCCACTGGTGTTTGAAATATCGGTGACACGGCATCAGAAGAGCCACCACAGAATGCCAATGAGTGGAGACAAGGTGAGCGGTAGGAACCAGGATTGTTTTTCTTCAGTTCTGCATCTCAAGGTCTGGCACTTAGGGAGCATCTGGTTTAAATCAACTCTCCGCCTCTTTTGCTCTCTGGATGGTGAGAGCTAGAGTTAATAGCTGGTTCTCTGTCTTCTCGGTTTTCCCATTTGATCCGTGGGAATAAGACTATCTCAAGGGGATGTTGTGAGGACTGGCTGATATCAAGCACAGCACAAATGCCCACCACACAGTCATTGCGAGCGGGGTCACCCTGTCTTGCTCCTTGTCGCCCTCCCTTCCTTCCCTCTCTCCTCCCTCTCCCCACCCTCTTCCTCCCAAATGTCCCAGATCATTGTGTGTGCTTGTGAGAATGACGCTCATCTTTGGCCACTAGGGCAGTGGGTCGGTCCGACTTGGGCAGAGTGGCTGTGTACGGGAGCTCCCCACACCCCCACACTGACCTGAGAGGGCTGGGACTTAGCAGGGCAGGTGAGGACAGGCGAGGACTCAGGGTTGTCCTCACCTGCCCTGGCAGCAGCTCCTCCCCCACAAGTTACCTGCAGGGGAGAGGGTTTGGTTTGTGATGAGGCGTGGGCACCCACGCACCGACTGCCTCTCACCTGCGTCATCCTGCGTCTCCTGCAACTCCTCCTGGCCTCTAGGCTTGAATAATGAGGATCATGGGAGGTAGACAGCAGGGGGGTTTGTGGTGGTACAGGTGTCTTCATTCAGATACTGTGGTGAGGCAGTTACCAGGGGAGCCTCTGGGGTGTCACTTCAATTGCCAAGATGCAAAACTTTCTGAGCCTCAGCTTCCTCCTCCTTATAATGGGGTTGATTGAGGGAGACATTGAACAGGTTCTTAAGCACAAGCTCTTTACCAGGACAGAGAGACAAATGAATCAGACTGGCTGATTTGAGGAGTGAATTAGAAAGATGGAGAGAAACAGAAATGGGATGGGAGGAGGAAAGGTAACCAGGAATAGACAGAAGGCTCAAGAGGGCAGTGACGGCAAAAAGACCAGAGGGAAGAGAGGGCTGGGCCTCCCCATGACCAATGTGGCGCCTTCAGAACACACACGGTGCCCCCCCCCCTTCTTTAGTGCTGCAGGTCTAAACAAGCCCACCATCCCAATGCTGGAAGGTCTCAATATTTACAGTTCTTTTTGGATCAGTGGGGAGAATGGACTCCTGCCCAAACTCAATCACTTCTCCCCCAGTTCCCATCGCTGAGGCATGGCTAGGCGAGAGTGTACACCAGCGAGCTCAGCTGCCCACCATGCCAGAGGCCGGCTTTCAAATAAATCTCAGTCGGTTTCCATGGAGCTCACTGCCCCAGGCAAGTGACGCCAACTTCCCGAGTCTCAGTTTCTCCATCTGTGAAATGGGGATCAGCCCATCGCCTCGCAACTTGGTTGGGCAGATGGAGTGCTGGCCAGCCCTTACCTTTCTCCTCCCTCCCCCTTGTGTTTCCAAGGTCACACAGACCCCAGGAGCACGCTTGGCTGCCCTCTGTGTACGCAAGCTTTGGGGGGCAGCCCACCGGAGTCCTTCTTCCACCCCCACCGGTGGGCTCACCGCACCCTAAGCCCTTCCTTGAGGTCATCTGTAGGCATAGGTGGGTCTCCACGTGCCTGTTCCCAAGCAGTCGTGGCTCTTCTGGATGTGGGACGGGTGCAAAGACAGGCAGAAGACCCACTTCAGACTTCCTCTCTCGGGTGCAGGGGATGGGACATACCATGGCGATGGGATCCCTATTATTATTATTATTATTTGCTCATCTGTCCTTGGAGGCAGTTGGTCCAAATTCCATTAAAAAATGTGGATCTAGAGCCAATCTGTCTCAGTTGTCATTCCAGTCGTACATTTGTGTGACTTTGGGCACATGTGCGTGCTCCTGTAGTTCCAGCGGTAATACCGGGCCGCCAAGATCCCCGACCTCAGCAGCAGAATGGCGCTGGGAATCAATAGGACAAGGCAGCAAAGACAGCAAGGGAAGCCATCCAGGTGCTTAAGTGTCTACACCTAACAGGTGGATGGACATTTCTTCTTCCTTTTCAATCATTTTATTGGGGCCTTCTATAGCTCTTATCACAATCCATCCATTCTACCATCCATGTGTCAAGCACATTTGTTGCCATCATCATTCTCAATTACTGGTCCTGAGGGGTTTATCTGTCCTGGATTCCTTGTGTTTCCAGCTGTTATCTGTACCTGTGTACGGTCTGGTTTAGACGGATTTGTAAGGTAAAATTGGGGTCATGATAGTGGGCTGGGGGAGGAGCGTTACAGAACTTGAGGAAAGTTGTGTTTCACCGTTGCTATACTGCACCCTGATGGGCTCATCTCTTCCTTCTGTAAGGGGATGTTCAGTTGCCTACAGATGGGCTTTGGGTCTCCACTCTGCACGCCCCCTCGTTATGATTTTTATTCTGGGTGTTTGATGCCTGACACCTGATGCTGCTGGAAATTTCTTACTCAATATGGATTATACCTCAACATAAAGAAACCAGAAATCCTCATAGCCTCAAGATAAGTGGACAAAAGATGGCAGAGGCCAAGGATTTCACTGGACTCGGACCCACAATCAGCACCCATGGCCACAGCAGCCAGGAAATCAAATAACCTACCCCATGGGGCAAATCTGTTGCTGAAGGTCTTCTGTGAAGGGCTTCAAAGCAACAACGTCATCTGGAAGACGCAGGCCTACCGGATCCAGGTGATGGTATTTTCAGTCGCCTCACATGTATGTGCAAGCTAGACAACAAATAAACAAGATTGAAGATGCACGGATGCCTTCGAATGGTGGTCTGGGTGGAGAATAGTGGATATAGCATGGATGGCCGGAAGAACGAACACACCTGTCTTGGAAGATGCACAGTTGGAACGCTCCTTAAAAGTCAGGAGGGTGAGACTTTGTATCATGTACTTTGGATATGTCATCAGGAGGGACCCGTCCACGGAGAAGGACATCATGTTTGGTAATGTGGAGGATCTGCAAAAACAAAAACAAAAAAAAGACACAAACAAGGCAGAACTTCACGGAAATGGATTAATATAGTATCTGAAACAGTGGGTCCAGCATAGCAATAGTTTGGAGGTTGGTGTAGGACCAGGCAATGTTTCACTCCGTGATAGGACTTTTACCAACCACGTGGCACCTTACACAGCAGCAGCAACAACAGATAAGTAAGCTTATTGACAAACCCCAACCCGTAAAATGCTGCTTTGGTCTTTTTAATAACACCCAAGTCAGAAGGGGAAAAAAGCCACTTCTTTAAGAAAAAATAACAACTTAGAAAGATGATGCCGTGTTCCCCCCTCCCCCCCCCGAAGATGTCAAAGCATAAAGTAGTGTCGGAGCGCTATTTCTCCCTCAGACTCCAGGGCATTCAGCAGAGCCCTCCGTGGGCTGGGCTGTGGACTCTGTCATGGGGCAGGGTGGCCTTGAGCAAGATGAGAAGATTGTTGGGAGACACAGGAGGTGCAATGGGTGGTTGGACTAACTTAAAAATGGAGGGGGAAAAAACCTTTGGAGAAGAGAACTTGAGATGAGGGGGTGCGATGTGAATCAATTCACTTGAAAATATTGTCCCAGAACTTTCTGTTATTCTAGACCCTTAGGAGAGTGGTGAACAAGATCACAGTTTCCCAGGGCCCTCTCACAGAGCTCAGGAGCCGACAAACCCTGAGCAGAAAGCACAGACGTGGAAACATGAATATAGGGGAAATTCAGGGTGTTGCGTGATGAATAGGGGACCTTGGTGTGGCAGCAGTTCAAAGCTAGGCCACCATTGGAAAGTTGGAACCAAAGTTCAAACCTACCAGCCACTCTGGGGAGAAGGATGAGGCAATTTGTTCCATAAAAATTATAGTCTGGGAAACCCTATGGGGGGTAATTCTACACTGTCCTGTAGGGTCTCTTTAGTAAGAATCGACTCCATGGAAGTGTGTGTGTGTGTGTGTGTGTGTGTGTGTGTGTGTGTGTGTTGAATTAGATGACAAAGAATGCCCATTAGAATGGGAAGAAGGCTTATTAACAACCTGCAACACAAAGATGATTTGAAGCACTTAATTCAGTGTAAAGGAAACCGAATCCCCCCAACTAGACCAATAGGTAGCATCATGACAAATAAAGAAAGGATGAGACATTGTCAAGGAGTCCTCTTGCTCGGATACACAGCCAATGCTTATGGACGCAGCAGTCAAGAGATCAAAGGACACACTGCAGTGGGTAAATCTGCTGCACAAAACCTCTCCCTTTGAAGGATGTTACTTTGGGGACTAAAGTATGCCTGACTCAAGCCATGGGATTTTCAATCACCTCCTGTGCATGTGACCCTTGGACCTTGAATAAGGAAGTGCAAAGAAAAATTGATACATTCAGTTATCAATGGTGTTGGTGAAGCATATTGGACTGCCAAAAGGACAAGTGGGGTTGCTGTGGAAGGACTCCAGCCAGAATGGTCCACGGGGGCAAGGACAACAAGACTCTGTCTCATGTACTTTGGACATGTTATCAGGAGAGGCTAGACCCTGGAAGAGGACATCCTGCTTGGTAAAGTAGAGATGCAGTAAAAAGAGGAAGGCTCTTGATAAGATGGACTGACAACAGTGGCAGACTAATCTGATGGGGTGCCACGCCATAGCCCCAAGGTCTATTTCTGGTACTACCTTGAGACTACCGTACTCTGCTCCCCTTGCTGTTCTGTTGCACACCCTTAGTGTTTTGCCTCCGGGTGATAGGGTCAGATTGGGCGCAGTGCCCACACTGTGTCTCCAGTGTTGTCCCCTGTGGAGCTATGGGTCAATGAGGGACGCCGTGTCTCATAGTGGGGCCAACCCTATGGTCCTCTCTGTGCATTGGATGCTCTGAGCAGGGATATTGTCCTCAAGGGTTGGTGAGTCAGGATGTGCTCCACTCTCTCTTCCTCCCCCTTCATTTGCTCCTGTGTGCTCTAATCAGACATGTCCCTCTCCTTGAGCTGTAGCTTCAGTGCTCTCCTCTGAAGTAAATTCTTCTGGGGGGAGGGACAGCTGTCCACGTTGGGATTGGGGCAGCCCCCTCAGAACTCTCTACTGGTTCCCTGTTTCTGCTGGTATGTTGTATTCACATCTTAGAGCACCTGGTTGAAGTCTGGTCCCTCTTTCCCTGTGGAGATATAAACAATACCCTCCTCTTGGGTGGGTTAGTGTCCTGTTCCCCCGCCATCCATTTCTTTGTTTCTCTCTGCCCACCTCCTGCCTCCTTTTTAGTTGGCTACTATATGTATCCTTGCATTTGATCTGGCCCCTGCCATACTACCTGGATCTCACCCTAGGAATGTTTGTATACAGTAGCTTTTTCCCTGTGCCCCTTTTGCATTTTTTTTAAACTTACCTCAGCGGATGAGCCAGTCAGGGTGCAGTGTGGCAACAATGAAACATGCAAATTTTCTTTAGTTCCTAAATGCTTCTTCCCAACTCACTATCATGATCCCAATTCTACTTTACAAATCTGGCTAGCCCAGAGGATGCATACTGGTACAGATAGGAACTGAAAACACAGGGAATCTAGGATGGATGATCCCTTTAGGACCAGTGGTACGAGTGGCGAAACTGGGAGGGCCAAGGGAGGGTGGGGTAGAGAGGTGGAACCGATTACAAGGATCTACATATAACCTCCTCCCTGGGGGACAGACAACAGAAAAATGGGTGAAGGGAGATGTTGGAAAGTGTAAGATGTGACAAAATAATAATTTATAAATTATCAAAGATTCATGAGGGTGGAGGGAGGAGGGAGTGGGGAGGGAGGGGGGAAATGAGGAGCTGATGCCAGGGGCTTATGTGGAGAGCAAATGTTTTGAGACTGATGAGGGTAATGAATGTACAGATGTGCTTTACACAATTGATGTGTGTATGGATTGAAATAAGAGTTGTATGAGCCCCCAATAAAATGATTTTAAAAAACCTTACCTCAGTGGACTCATGTTGTACTTGTCCTTTTGTGCTTGGCTTACTTCACTTAGCATAATTTCCTCCAGTTCTTCCCATGCGGTGATGTGCTTCATGCATTCATCACTACTTTCCAGGGATGTGTAGTACTCCATTGTATGGATGTACCATAGTTTTTAAATCCATTCGTCTGTTGATAGAAATTTGGGTTGTTTCCAACTCCTTGTGATTGTGAACTGTGCTGTAATGAACATTGGAGCACAGATGTCTGGACGTGGTTTGTTTCTTGCCTCTTCTGGGTATATGCCCAGTAGGGGGATTTCTGGGTCATATGGTAGCTCAATTTCCATCTGTTTTAGATATCACCAAATTGATTTTCATAATGGCTTCCTCCCCTCCACTATCACAATCCCAATTCTACCTTACAAATCCGGCTAGACCAGACGATGCACACTGGTACAGATAGGAACTGGAAATACAGGGAAATTCAGGACCGATGAACCCCTCAGGACCAGTGGTGAGAGTGGTGATACCGTGAGGGTAGAGGGAAGGTGGGATAGAAAGGCGGAACCGATCATAAGGATCTACATATAACCCCCTCCCTGGGGGATGGACAACAGAAAAGTGGGCGAAGGGAGACATCAGACAGTGTAAGACATGACAAGATAATTTATAAATTATCAAGGGAAGGAGGATAAGAAATGAGGAGCTGATACTAAGGGCTCAAGTAGAAAGCAAATGTTTTGAGAATGATGATGGCAACAAATGTGCAAATGCGCTTGACACAATGGGTGGATGGATGGATTGTGATAAGAGGTGTATGAGCCCTAAATAAAATGATTTAAAAAAGAAAACAAAACAGTGGCGCTCACCATGGGCTGAAACATAAGAACAATTATGAGGAGGGCTGAGGATTGGATGAGGTGTTTCCTTCTGTTTACCTAGGGTCCCTCTGAGTGGCAACCGGTTCAATGGCACCTAAGAACAACTACAGATCTATAGCTCTCTGTATATACCTACTCCAGAGGAGGCTTGGTGGTGTAGTGGTTATGTGTTGGGTTGCAATCCACATGGTAAGGCACGTTGAAGCCAACAGCAGCTCCTCGGGTCGAAGACTGGACGTTCCACTCCCATAAGCATGTAGAGTCTCAGAAACTCACAGGAGGTCATTATGAGTCAGCATCGACTCCATGGCAGTGAGTTCTACATGCGCATGTACACACAGACGCACAGGCACACACGTTTCGGGATGAGTAACAAACCCTCGTGATGTAGTGGTTAAGCACTGCACTGCTAAGAGCTGGGAGTTCAAAACCACTCAGCAGCGATTCTAGGAGAGACATGGTAATTTGCTGCCTTAAACAGTGCTTTTGATTTTGTTCGCATTCAAGTTGGCTATGACTCATTGAAACGCCCCGCATAACAAGACAAAACACTTCTCAGTCCTGGGCCATCCGCATAATCTTAATAATGTTCAAGCTCGCTGCTGCAGCCATCGCGTCGGTACATTTCGCTGAGAGTCCTTCTCTTTTTGTTGACCTTCTCCTTGATCTAGCATGACCTTCCTTTCCGGGGACTGGCTCGTCCTGATAACATGTGCAAAGTCTCTGAGACAAAGTCTTGTTGCTCTTGCTGCTAAGGAACATTCCGGCTGTACTTCTTCCAAGACAGGTGTGTTTGTTCTTCTGGTAATCCAAGACATAGTTGCAACATCACTCAAAGTGATCAATTCTTGTTTGGTCTTTTTTTTTTTGGCAAGGATTGTAGCCCGTGCGGCAGTTCTGCGCTTTCACATAGGGTCACTACGAGTTGGAATGGACCCGACAGCACGCATCGGTAGTGCTAGGCACGTGGAGGTGAATGCACACGATGCAGTCTGGTACACTCTCCCAAATGCAGCATGCCAATTGAAAAACTGCACATGTAAATGCTATATTTCTAGATAAGTGTATTTATCCTGTGATCGAGAACACACAGCAAAACTTATATCTAGTAAGCAGTCTTATATGCACCATGTAGTGACATTGGTTATATTCTTCAAGTAACCTTTTTAACCCTCTTCGGAGTTGTTCATCTCCCATTAACCCCAATTCACTTCCCTTTACCTTTCTTATCTAAGCTTTCAAGATCCTACTATCAATTTTACACCATATTGGACATTTCAAAAAGAGCATGATGCTCAAGGCAGACTCTCACTACTTAATGAATGTCTGATTTTAAGAAGACTTCAGGGGCATTTTTGGTTTAAGGTTTAAAAATTATCTCAGGGCAGTAGTTTGAGATTCATTCAACTGTCATGGTTCCAGGAAGTCTGGATTGCATGAGAATTTAAAATTCTGTTCTGGCTCCCCCAACTCCAACCCTCACCCCTCCCCCGCCATTCCCTAACCACATTGTGATCAGGATTTTTTTTTTTTTTAATGGAAGCTTGAATCAGTGTGCTTAGCAGTCATAGCCAGAGCTTGCTCAGTTTTTGTCTGGCTAAGAAGACACTTCCTTCTCTTTCTAATTCCTAAAATGACCGCATTATGCTTGGAATCGCTGACCTTTCTTGCTTCTTCCTGAAGGCACTTGCGGCTATACATTGTCCTACAAATACTGCCTTTGCTGCTACCCACCAGTTTGGGTGTGTTTGTTTTCATTTTCATTTATCACTCGGAAATCTGTGTTTTCTCTTTGGATTTCTTTCTTCACCCTGGGTAGTTTAGTATCGTACTGCTGTTTAATTTCCATGATAGTATATTTAAGGTTATTTTAGCTTTTTATTTTTCCTTCTATTAATTCTTAGCTTCATTTCGCTAGGGTCAGAGAAAGTACTTCTTGTGATTCCCACTTTAAAAACTGTACCGAAACCTGCTTTGTGACACATGCTTTCCCTTCTGAAAATGACCCACGTTCGGGGGCGGGGGAGAATGTCTATGGGACTTTCATGTTTGGTGTTTTGTATATATGTGCTGGTTTATAGTTTCATTCATGTCCTCTGTTTCTTTGTTGATCTTCTTTTTAGATGTCTGTCCAGTATTGGAAATGATGTCTTGAAATTTCTAATTATTATTTTAGTGCTATGTAGATCACCCTTCTAGTCTATCAGTGTTTACTTTATATACTCAGGTGCTTTAATTTTGATATTTTTAATATTAATAAAAATTAATAAAAATAAACCAAACCCGTTGTGCTTGAATTAATTTGGACTCCGGGGCATAGGAGCACTGTTTCATAGGATTTCTGAGGCTGTAAATCCATTCACAATAGCAAGAAAATAGAAATAGCCTCAATTCCTATCCATGGAAGAAGGCATAAATAAACGTGGGTCCATAGGAGAGGTTAACAAAAAAGTGTGGGAAAAGCCTTTTGACATGGGTTGACTTGAGGGCATTATATTGAGTGAATTCAATCCATCACAAGAAGACAAATACTGATGTGAAAAAGTCACAAAAGTTTCCGTAGCCCAAGAAACAGACGAGGAGTGAGAAGGAAGGAAGGGGCGGCCGTGGGCCGGAGAGCAGATGGGCGTTCACTTGGGTGAAGGGGAAGATGATGCACTATAAGAAGGAGATGGGGGTGGGGGAAGGGGTGTGGCAGAAAGCAAACAAGGTAAGCCAATGGGAGATTCGAAACGTGGTTTAAGTTGTTAAATGCAAAAATGATGATCTAATATGTAAACCTCCACCTAATTTACAATACACTCTTTCCAAAGCTCTTTATGGAGGCAGACTCCCATCTCTCGCTCCATGGAGTGGCGAGTGAGTCAAACTGCTGACTTCAGTCAGCAACCAGGCACTTAAGCCATGAGCCACCGGGACCCCTGTGTAATAGAATCATTAGCAATTACTGAGCGCTCGCTCGCTCGCTCTGTGCCAGGCACTTTGCATGCCTCATCGCATTGCCAGAGCAGCCCACTGAAATAACTCATTTAACGAAGCAGGGCCTCTGTGAGGTGAATTCACATCTGTGGCCTCTTGGCCAGCAAGCAGTGGAGTTGGGATCAGGACACAAGACTCCATCAGGGAACACTGCATGAGCATAATGAACTCTGGGCTCCAACCACTCAAGAATCGAGGTTGGCAATCTGAATGTGAGCCAGGGACCCAAGCACCCCTTAAGAACGTGCACACCTTTTTGTAAAGAAGGCAGACACACTTGAGGGAAGGACTGTCCACCGAGAGGACAGCAGTGAGGGCCATTTCCATGTCCTCTCCTATGGCGGTGACCTTGTCATGGGTGCGCCACCTACGCATCCAGCCAAACTCCCTGGGAGCCTAGTGCTCTATAAGATGCTTGCCATCCCTGAAGTGAGGCTTCCCGTGGATGTGTTTCTAGCATTTGCTTCTACTTTTAGGGTTGGTGCTGGAAATGAACTTCTTCCCAGCCTCTCCAGAGAGACCTGCATGCATGACGATGGCCAAAGGATTCTCTAGGCGAGGGGAGGGATGAGCACATTTGAACTGGATCTTCTTGAGCTTCGGCAGTGAAAAGGAGAAGTGGCGCACGACCCATTTTTGGAACCCAAAAGGACAACTCCTTTTTGTGGTTCTGAATGTTCAGACACTTTTTTCCCTCCACATTTCTGTTTTCTGTCTTCAATTGGAAGTGGTCAAGAGCGAAACTGAAAGCGGTGGCACGCTGGAGGGAGGGAGAGCCTCTCTAGTTGGGCCTCCCTGTCTCCACCGGCCAGGGAGAGAACTGGGTGCCGGTTGAGCTTGGTGAGGATGCATGAGACAGTCTTGAACTTCATCTGGTACTTAACAAGAATAAGAGGGCTTTCTCCACGCCAGCCACTTTCTATGCCGCCTGGGTTGGAACCTACTCGGAGGCACCAAATAACAAGAGCATTTATTTGTCCTGGTATCAGAGATTCAGTGGCAGTGAAGATATGCTGCCCTGATCCCTCCGGAGCTCAAAGACGGATGCCAGGGAGAATACACAATCAAACAAAGTATCCCGCGGTGAAGCATTAAAATAAGGGTCTGTGTACAATTCTGTGACGACACAGACAGGAGTGACTGATTCTTCTAGGTCAGGGGAGGAGGTCAGGGGAAGAGGGGAAGGTTAAGAGCTTTTATTTAACCTGAGTCAACCTTACCATAGCACACAGCCCCTTCTGATTTTGGTATTATTGTATATAGTAAAGAAAAGATAGTATAAAAGGTAAATTTGATTGAAAGTATTTTCATCTGTTGAATATGTCTGTATACATGCACGACTACATAGATATGTGTGAATGTATACACATGTTAATGTAAGTATATATGCATATATTCATAGAAAAAAGACATTAAACTATAATGGAATTCTTCCACAAATTTTTTGAAGCCCCTATGTGTGTGTGTATGCACGCGTGTGTGTGTGTTTAAGCCCTGTGGTTCAGTTAAGTGCTTAGCTGCTAACCAAAAGGTCAGTGGTTCAAACTCACAGCTGCTCCATTGAAGTATGATGTGGCAGTCTGCTTCCATGCTAAAGATTATATCCTTGGGAACGAACTAGGAGGCAAAAGACATTTATAGAGGCATAAACATAGGCATGTACATATGTAAATATATTAATAGATAAAAAGGGATGTAGGTCTATGTAAGTATATTTATGGACTAAGTATTAAGGTAGCAGATGCACATTGGATCTTTACTTAAGTCCTCCCCCAATGCAAGAACACTTTGTTCCAATAACCTGGTATTCTGTGATGCTCACCTTCCCCAAAAGATCACTGATGACCAAATACGTGCTTAAGCCAATGTGGTGAAGAAAGCTGTTGGTGCTCCACTATTACAGGATAGAGCATCTGGCATCTTAAAGGCTTTAAGTTAAATAAGTGGCCATCTAGCAGGGAAGCAGCAAAGCCTACATCGAAGAAACACACCAACCCATGTGATCTTAAGGTGTCAATGGGATCAGGTATCAGGTATCAGAAAACCCAAAACAAACAACCATTTTGATGTAAACTAGGGAGTTAGGAATAGAGACCCAAAGCCCATCTATAGACAATTGGACATCCCCTCACAGAAAGGTCACAAGGAAGGGATGAACCAGTCAGGGTACAGTATAGCACCGAAGAAACACACAACATTCCTCTAGATCTTTAATGCTTCTTCCCTGCCACTATCATGACTGCAGTTCTACCTTAAAAATCTGGCTAGACCAGAGCATGTACACTGATACAGATAACAGCTCTAGACACAAACCATCTGATGTCTTAAAGGCTTGAAGGTAAACAAAAATAAATATAATTTCCAAATTACCAAGGGTTTACAAGGGTGAGGGTGAGGGAGGGAGGGTAAACCAAGAGGAGCTGATACCAAGGGCTCAAGTAGAAAGAAAATGTTTTGGAAATGCGGATGGAAACATATGTACAAAGGTGCTTGATACAATTGATGTATGGAATGCTATAAGAGCTGTAAGAGTCCCCAGTAAAATGATTTATATTTTACAAAAAGATTATAGCCTTGGACCCGATGGGGAATCTCTACTCTGTCCTTTAGGGTTGCTGTAGATCAGAGTCTACTTGATTGTAGGTTGTAGATGCACATCACATAGAAATCAATCATATAGAAATCAATCATGCAGAAATCAATCATATAGAAATCAATGTGTGTATGCTGGAAAGGACTTGATGACAAGGGGATATATTTTTATATATGTGTGTGAATATATATGTATACATATGCACATATGTATTGCAAACACTCACCATTTCAGTGATTTTGCATGGATAATTCAACGATATTAATTACCTGCAACCATCCCCACAATCCACCCAGGGGCGTAAAGTAGTACAGATCCATCCGCAGTTTCTACAGGGAGGGATGCTCTTGGGACTAAACTCTTTGTGTCGCTTCTCCACTCAATGTGCCCTGATGAAGGCTCCCTGAAATCCCCTCTGGCCCCCAATCTGAGCTCGGAAGGCCCCAGTCCTCTCTACTCTCAGACCGTTTGTATTGTTATCACCATTATTTTCAAGTCGACCTCCCTGCTATCGCTTATACTTCTCTGCATCCGGTGGGCAATTTTTAACTTTTCAATGTGAATTGGGTAAAGGTTTAGAGAGCAAATCAGTTTCCCATTCGATCATTCATACCCATTGCAAAGCCTACGAGATAATGTCCCACTTCTTCCCTGGGCTTCCTGTTTCCATCCCCCCTTCTTTCCTGATGCTTCTGAAGCCTGTCCTTCGGTAAACGCTGCCACTTTGATCTCAAATGACTGTTTATTCTCAGGTGTGCATACTTCCCTCAGGTGAGTGCTCCACCTTACAGATGGACCTGCTTGTTGTTTGACTGAAAGTTGATCCACAGGGATAGGTGGGTCCAGTTTCAGGCCGGAAGGGCTATGGCGATGGGAGTCTCATCAGTCTCTATCTGACCAGGAAGATGGAGATTTTTTAGTCTGATGATTTTGAGTTCCGTTGCATATTTTCCTGCTCCTCTGTTAAGGACTTTCTGATGTGATCCCTTTCGGAGCAGTTGGTGGTGATAGCAGGGCGCCATGTACTTCTCCTGGTTTCAGGATCATGGAAGCTGAATGGACTGTGTTTTCATGGGAGCCCTGGTGGTGTAGTGTTTATGAGTTGGGCTGTGATTCTCATGGTCGGCAGTTCAAAACTGCTAGCAGCTGCGCGGAAGAAAGACTAATATGGTAGTTACACAATTTCAAGTCAACATAAAGACATATAGAAATGTCGGGGTAGAGTGTAGTCTGTCAATCAGGTCATAACCTATTGGTGTCTCCTTGGGGATGTGGCCTTCTCATAAGGAGGGTCTTGAAAACCTCTCTGAGAAGGCCCTGAGAACTCTCTCTGCCTTCACTTTCCTGCTGGCTGACTCTGATTGCTATCAGAGCCACCTCTGTTGGATCCACAGGGACTTGGCAACCATTGACCTGTGATCATTCTGCATCATTACATGTGATTGTGTGAGTCGGAATAAGGACTTAGGGATTAGTTTCAGACTTACGGACTTGAGCTGGACTGGGCTGGGATGTTTTCCTGATGTCTAACTACTTCTTGACATACAGCTCTTTCTTATACACGTATGAGTGCCACTACATTTGTTCTTCTAGCCGCCCTGGCTGAACATAACCAGACATTCTGCTTCCATAAGCAATGCCAGCCTTGGAACACCAGGGAGTGGGGGGGTCACTATGAGTCAGCATTGACTCGATGGCAGTGAGTGAGAATGGTTTCAATATCTCTCTGATGTTCTTTGTTAGTCTTTGTTCTGGAGGAAAAAGACTAATCGTTGAAGACTCTAGTCGCTACTCACCAAAGAGGAAGCAGATCACCATCTTTGGGGGCTACAGGGAGTGCCACAGGGTCAACTCTGTCGCATATAGAATGGACCTGCTCCCTAAGATTCCTGACGAGCAGTTCCATCGTTACAGGAGCTCAGAGCCTCAGCCCTCTCCCCGAGAGAAGCTAGTGGAGTGGAACTGTTGACTTTGTGTTTTGCAGCTCAATCCACACAACCCACTATGCCACTCAGCCTCCCGAGCTAGGCTGGAAACATTGAAAAGAACTGGATTTTGAGTGGTCTTGAGACCAATGGCTAGGCATCTGGACTTGATCCCAAGACCAAAGAAACCCACAGAAGGTTTTCAGTTGCTAGTTGGTTTTCAATTCGGATGAGATGAGATAATATTTACCTTTTAGGAACATGTCTCTGGTGGCTCATAGGAAGGTTGCATTGGGGTGGGGAGAAGCTAGTAGCCAGAAAGCCGGTTTGGAAAGCCTGGGCCCAGAGGCCTGAACGATGTGACTGTGGAGAGTAGGAGAGCTGTCAAAGGCAGAAGAGCCAGGGAATTCTTGTTTCACATGCTTATCCTTCAGGATTCATGGCCTCAATACACCACCTGTGTGTTACAGGTGGGTAAATTGCACCCGTAATTAATTACATGTCCAGACATGGGTGTCTTTTCGTGAAGATATGGGCCAATGGAGTCAGAACAAGCCTTTGGGTGGAGCTTTCCCAGCTTTCCCGGTCACTTCCCAAACAGACGCTGATCTCCAAGGATCAACCTCTTTCTCAACTGACTGCTTCTTCTTGCCTGGCTTGAAATCTAGGTGGAGGCAGGAAGGCTCGCCAGGATCCAGTGCCATGCAAACATCGCAGAGAAGCCTGAACAACCTTATGGTTGGTGGTATCGTGTGGTGAATGGCTTGAGGCTCATAAAATACTAGGGGGCTGGGGAAAGTTCATAGAGAAATAGAATCAAAAGGTAGTGGAACTTTTTCATGAACTTTCGAAGCATATATATGTATATGTATGCATGGTTCAGAAGTTACATATGTTACATAAATATGAATTCTGGTGTTTTAGTAATTCTGTGGCATTGGGCTACTAACTGCAAGGTTGTCAGTTCAAAACTACCAGCTGATGTTCAGGAGAAAAGCAAAGCTTTATATTCCAAACAGAGTTACAGTCTCAGAAACCCACAGGGGCAGTTCTACCCTGCTTTACAAGGTCACCATGAGTCAGAATGGACTTGATGGCAATGAGTTTGAATCTTTTTTTTTTTTTTAACTCAACTGATTTGTTCCAATACTGCAGGAAAAAAAAATCTGGTTTGGTGGGAAGATTTAAAGAAGGTACAGATTATCTGTATACCAGGTACAGATAACAGCTGGAAACACAGGGAATCCAGGACCGATAAACCCCTCAGGAACAATAATGAGAATAGCGATACCAGGACGGTAAGGGGAAGGTGGGGGACAAAGGTGGAACCGATCACAATGATCTATATATAACCCCCTCCCAGGGGGATGGACAACATAAAAGTGGGTGAAGGGAGACACTGGTCAGTGTAAGACAGGAAAAAATAATAACAATTTATAAATTATCAAGGGTTCATGAGGAGGGAGGATGGGGGAGGGAGGGAAAAAATGAGGAGTTGATATTCCAGTAGAAAGAAACTGTTTTGAGAATGATGATGGCAACAAATTTACAAATATGCTTGATACAATGGACGTATGTATTGATTGTGATAAGAGCTGTATGAGCCTCCAATATTTTAAATAAATAAATAAAAAGGTGGTGTACAAATAAATCTCTAATGTGGCTTCTTGTCACATTGGGGGCATGAACCTGACTAATGATGCTACCCTCATCCAGTGCCACAGAAAATATTACAGAGAAGCCTGAACAACTTTTTGGTTTGGCGGGGCCATGTGATGGGGTCCAACCAATAAGTGGTGACCAGAAGGAATGTGCATTACTTCTGGGTCAATGTCTTTTACTGCCAGTGCCGGAACCCCATGAGCTGTTCCCTCCCCGCTGGATGACCACTGGTGACCGCCCTGTAGCCCTGGGTCCCCGAGTGACTGTGGAAAAGAAAACCTCCCTGTCTGTCCTGCGGAAAACGCAGGTCACTGAGGGAGAGACCTTTTCGGTGTTTGAAGTCACTGAGATTTGGGGTGTGCTTGTCACAACCTCACCTAGTGACACAGAGATTTCTCAAGGGGACTTCTGGATACAGGTGATTATTGGCGTAGGCTGTGATTTTAGAATGTGCATTCCTGACCCTCCAGTCTAGTGACCACCATTTGTAGACTCCTTCTGCTCTGGGCTTGGTCCTTCACTGATCCTATCTCACTAAAGACTACTACTAGCAGACGGAGAGAAGACTTCTGGTTTTATAGGCGAGGAAGGGACCAATCTTATCTAGATTCACAGTGGCAGGGATGGGTTTTTAATGTCAAGCATTTCTGGCTCTCCCCATGGTGTCCCCTGGTTTGCAGATGCACAGCAAGGTTCTCCCAAGCGAGGGGGCCACGGGCATGGTGATGGAGCTGATCACCACGCCCTGACCCAGCCCTGTCCCTGCCCTGTGCCAAGCCGCCAAGCACCTCCACTTATCCCATACTACCTCCTACGCCAGTGATGTTTTCTCTTGCCACCCTGGCAGGGTGTTCCACTGTCTAATTACTGTTTAGAAACCTCTCAAAGCAGAAAACATGGTGTTAAGTGCATAATGGTTATATGATCTGCATTATCCAGAGTAGAGGGGAAGACCTGGGGACTGTTGGAATAGGGCAGGGTGGGGGAGATGAGGACACACATCAAGAAAGGCGCTTTGTGCCCCAGAAGGACAGTGGCTAAGGTTCAGGCTTGAACCCAGACTCCTGTATGATCTGGGCCACGTGACTGGAGACCCTCACCCCCATGTGCAGCCCTGAATTCCACACCAGGGCCACAGTCTTGAATCCACCCTATTGTCCTTGCCATTGTTAGTGGCTGTTGAGTCAGCCCCCGGCCCTTGCACCAGGGAAGGAAACAGGGCCTGGTCTTGTACTTTTTTCATAATTGGCTGAGGATCAGATCATTGCCATCTATGTTTTAATTTTTATTTTAAGTTCTAAAAACATGCAATTTATACTATTCTATGCTTACAAAAAGAAGGCAACGTGTATCTAAACTTCAGTGGGAAGGGGACCTGTGTAATTTGCCAAAAGGTCCCCGCCTATTCTCAAGTGTAGAGATGCAGATATACACAAAGCATCCTCAAGGGACTCAAATCGTGTTTCTTTAAATAAGCTTTGAGTTTGGGGAACAAAAGAAGTCTGAGGGGACACGATTAGGGCTGTGTGGTGGATGGGGTGATGCTTCCCAGGGAAATTCTCCTAGGACAGCCCTCTACCCTTGAAGCATGAACGGATGCATGGTCGTCGTGATGGGAACAAAAAAGTCCTTGGGACACCTTTTCTGACCAAAGCAGTTTTTAATTTTCATTTAACTTCTTCATAAGAAGCCCAGCGGTTGTCCTTTGAGAACATCTATTAAGAGTCCCCCTTTGGGATCCCAAAAGAGTCATTGGCACGACCTTCTGAGCTGACCCCACTGTCTTGAATTTAACTGGGCTAGCAGCTTCCCCTCAGAGCCAAGGTTTCATAAGTTCTTGTTTTTGAAAGGACCCTAAGCAGAAGACAAGTGCATTATTGAAATAACTTGTCTGCAGCCACAGAGACCTGTTTAAACATGTTTTGTTTGAAAAAAAAAAAAGCAAACAACCCACCCCCCATAGGTGAGCTAGGACCTTAGTAATAATATTTTGGACTTGTGTGTATGTATGTATGGTTGTAAAAATAGAGATAACACAATATTTGCCAATCCATCATCGTTCACGAGTACAACTCAGTGTCACCTATCACGGTATCTATCGTGAGGCTGCCAAACTTTCCATCCTCAGGAACAGAGCTCTGAGGCGCTCCGTCGGGCTTCATCGCCTTGTCTTTGTTCCGTGGACGCCTAAGCCTTTCACCTACAGTTGTCCTAGTTCGGCAGCTCTGCTGAAGCTTTGCTGCTTCTGCTGATACCGGCATCATCGCCACGTGCAAGCCTCCACGGAGGGATGGGTGGCCTTGGCGTCTGAGCTGCTTTGTCAGGCAATTGAAGTTGGGTTTCCTACATGGGAGAAAATGCTCCTGATGCCCTTTATCTGCCGTAGTACCACCCCCACAAACCCTGCTTCTTGAGCATTACTGTGCTCATGACCCATCCTCAAAGCCTACTATTAGGTGCCAAGGACCTGATAGCCATAATGACATTAATTCTTCACTATTATGAGGTCACCTGTTTCCCCCATTTGGAATCTAATTCTGAAGCAGGTGAAGCACCTTGCTGAAGGGCATCCACCTGGTGAGTGGTGGGCTGGAATTTGAACCTACATCTCTGGGACCTAAACCGTCATTCTTCATACCAAGTGACCACTGTCTCTTTTGAGGGAAGGTTGGAAGCACAAAGTCAAGCGTCTCTGGAGTCACAAGGATGAGAATTTGAGACCTCACACTGTGTGTCTGTCTAAACCAGTGGGTCTCAACCTTCCTCATGCCGCCACCCTTAACTACAGTTCCTCATGTGGTGGTGACCCCCCCAACCATAAAATGACTTTCATTGCTACTTCATCCCTGTCATTTTGCTACTGTTATGAATCAGATGGCCCCCGTGAAAGGGTCATTCGACCGCCAAAGGGGCCGTGGCCCATGGGTTCAGAACCGCTGGAGAAAGCCCCTTCTGTATGGTGAGACTGTAAGTCTACAGAGAGAGACTATTAAACTATTAGTGTCCTTCCTGAAGATGATGGGGTCTTGACTTTAGAAGGTACTGCAGTGACGAGCCTCTCTCTCCCCGGCTCCGGACGTCATCTCATGCACCTCTCTCTCAAGATAGAGAGCTCACTAGCTCTCAGGCAGCTCATTCCTAAACTGGATGGTACTCTTCCTCAGGGGGCTCTGTCAGAGCAGAGGTGTGGTCACGAAACCAGCATCATTGCTGCAGGGGAACAGCCTTCCCCTCTGGGGACAGGGGGCAGGGCAATGGGAGGGGAGAGAAGGGTGGGCACCTAATTGCTGCGTCCTGGTGGGTGTCCAGGGGGCACGCCTGGGATGGGGGTAATGAGCCATTTCCCTAATTGGCATTAATGACACCATTTGGTCTGAGCAGCCACCTCCTGCTTTCTCTCTTGACACACCCTTCAAGTTTCTTCTCTGAATGGCTACTGCTGATGTGCTGATGGCCCAGCACATCTGGCCAACACTGGATGGTCCTACCAGCTCGGGCAAGGGGTGTGCCCACCTTGGGTCCTTGCCTTGTCTGCTTTGCCCTGGATACAAGTGAAAGCCCGGTCTTCTTCCAGGTGGGACGGTCACTTTCTGCGACCATAGTGCTCCCAGGGCCCAGCAAGTGCTCTGGACTGAAAATCACAACTCACAGGGATGGGACTTCGCTTCTTGATTCCAGAGGCTGAAGGCCAGGTGACCCCAGGAGGGAGACGGGCACAGTGAGTGAAGGAGACAGGGAGGCAGAGAGAGTTAAGGAGAGTGAGATTAAGAACCAGGGAGGGAGAGATGGGGGGCGGAAGGAAGGAACAGAGGAAGGGATAGACAGCAGAAAGGAGGGGAGATGGAAGGAAAGAAAAAGGAAGAATCGCATGTTCATATATGTTTCCTTTCTTTCGGAAGGCACAGTTTCTAGGTTATTTCTCTTCCTCCCTCCTCCCTCTTTCCTCCCCTCCCTCCTAGCAGTAGAGAGAGACTCCTAAGTGTCAAAGGGTAGCTCGGAGAAGAGGAACAACATGGGGTCTAGCACTGCCACTTAGCTGCGTAATTTGAGGCAAATGTCTGAGCTGTCACCTTGGTGATACAAAAAGATGCAGCTATTCATTGTAGTCCCTCCGTCTTCATGGTGCTTCCGTGAGCTGTGAAGAAGACAGGGCCCTGCCCACTTTGGTCTGAGAAAAGTCTACTGAGTTGTGTAGGACCACGGCTGGACAACCTTACACTGGCGGGCATGTGTGCCCCTGATGAAAAGATTTCTTATTACGCTGCCGGAGAGGCTTCTGAGTACTTAGCTGAGTGGTGGCTGAAGGAGGGTGGCAGGGCCCACTCCTGACTGAGATGGAGTGGGAGAGAGGGATGACTTGTCCGGGGGGAGTTGGTGGAGAAGCCCTGCTGGATGTCTGTTTCTGGGGTTCTCCTCTCTGTCTGTATGGTTACTCCATTCATCGACTCCGAGGGCCGGGCTCTCTTCAACCTGCTTTACGGGAGAAACTGAGGGAAGCAGAGTCACACCGTCAGTGAGCAGGACACGAAACAGAGGAGAACAAACCTCTCCCTTCCAGGGGACTGTGAAGGAGGGCACCTACAGTGGGGCTCACCCAGACACACCTTCCACAAGAAGCCAGGAGTGGCCTTGCCCCAAAGCAGCCTCAGTTGTGTGTGTGCTGTGGGTAGCAGGTCCCCTGCTTTCACTTCTGAGAGCCCAGGCGCAGGCTGAGGCTGGAGCGTCCTCCTCACCACCTTCACTCAGCTTGGGTGAGCTCTCGCGCCACTCCAATACGACCTTGTTGTGAGCATCTTCAGAGACCCTGCTTCCAAACAAGGTTATGTTCACAGCTATGCAGGTTACAGCTTCGAAGTATCTTTGGTGGGGGGCGGGGGGAGTGGGGGCGCAATGTAACGGGTCAGAATAGGCAACTGCCTACATCGGGTTCCCAAAGGCACTGGACCCCTGCTGGTGCCATGGTTAAGCAGTGGACTTAACCGTGAATGGAGAAGTTGCTGGTTCAAGCCCACTCGCAGCTCTGCAGGAGTAAAGATCTGGTGAGTTACTCCTTCAAAGATGACAATCTAGGAAAGCCACACGGGGACAGCTCAGCTCTGTCACATGGGGACGTGATGTATTGAAATCAACTTCATGGAACGAACAACAATATCAAGGCACCAGTACATACCATGAAGAAAAGAAGGCGAGGCCGCCAGGGAGAGATGGACTGGGCGCTGTGATGGTTAGGTGGGTGGGGGGGTTGGGGGGGCATTCAGAAGTGGGTTAGGGAATACCTGAAGAGGTGACACTTGAAATCAGATCTGCGTGGTGAGGCACCAGCCCTGAAGGGACTTGGGCGAGGGCCTTCCAATTACAGAAAACAGCAAGCGCCACAACTGCGAGAACCGAGGATCATGCTCAGAAGCAGAAACAACACCTCCTGCCGTCACTGTTGCTCAACCAGTAGACCCTTCCATACAGCTCCCCATGTGGTGGTGACACCCCCCCCCAACCATCAAATTATTTTCACTGCTACTTCATCACTGTCATTTTACAACTGTTATCAATCAGGTGAGCCCTGTGAAAGGGTCGTTGGACCCCCACAGGGGTCATGGCCCACAGGTTGAGAACCACTGCAATAGACCATCAAAGGCTTGGAGACCTGCTCGAAAGGGCTCAAATAAAAAGGGACACCTCCCTCTGTTGGATCCTGCCCAGCTCCATCTACTTCTACGTCCCCCGCAGCGTCCCTGTGCCTCCATACCCACTGCTCTCTCAGCATGCCTGGAAACAGAGCCCCAGAGGCCCAAAGACCTCTCTTTGGGTGACAAGTTCTTACTTGACCTTGAATCTTTCCCCAGACAAAGGTCTGCCTGCCTCTGATGTGGTAACCTTCCTGGGGCACCTGGTACCTCCTTTGTCAACCTCTCTGGTCAGGCAAGGCCCAACGGGGGTTGGTAATGACCTCTTACATTAGTCTTTCATCTATCAATAGTTATTAAGCATTGCCATCAAAGTACAATGAGAACAAGATGACAGCCAATGAAGAGAAAACATAGTCAAAGACAATATTCTTTGAGGACCTACTCTGTGCCGCTGGCTGGGCCAGGGGTTCAGGAGTGGGAAAGGCAACAGAGTCTCCAAAGTTTTGAGAAGTTACAATCCAGTGGGAGAAAAGACAGGGCAGGAGGCATGAAGGCATCGGGTAAGATTTTTAGGAAGAACTGATGCAGTTATTGAAGCGCTGTGATCAGCAGGAGTTGGCAGAGAGCTCAAGAGAAGGAAGAGCATTCCAGGTTTTGGACACTGCATGTGCACAGGCCCTGAGCTGGAAGAGTAAATGGGACATTTGGGAACTCGAGAGCAGTTTAGACCTGCTAAGGGTTTGGTGGTGTGAGTGTAAGGTCCTGTCGTCTACAGAGGCCTTATCTGTCCTGTGAGTTGGTTAGTTTTGTTTGGTTTCTTCATGATTCTTTACCAGAGAATCTGGTCAATCCAAGGGGGGAATTAATGCAGAGGATGAGCAAACGTTGATGGTGTGGTGACGGCTGACTTTCCCTCGTGCTGTGAAAGGTGATCCCGCGAGACAAGCCCCACGCTTCTGGGTCTGGTTCTTCTTCCTCGGGTGCCTGTTCCCATCTTTATGCTCCCTCCTCTCCCTGATTTCTCATCAGAAAGCTTCGTCCCTCCGAACGTGCGAGGCTTTAGTGGGAGCTGGAGGAAGACAGCGTGAAGAGAGTGAGGTATGGTAGGAGGCGTGGCAGTCACCCAGGAGGAGGGTCTGTAACTCTGCCTTCAAGAAAAAAAACCCAGCCCTGGGAGGTAGGTGCACGTGGTTAAGTGCTTGTCTACCTGATAGGTCGGTGCCTCCAATCCTGGTAATTTGCTTCTGAAAGGTCACAGCCTGTGAAGATGTCATCTTCTAGTATAGTCTGAATCCCTGGGGCTGTCAGGAGTTGGATCTGACTCCAGAGGAACCAAGAGCAGCAGCCTGGTCTCCCAGGAAGGGCTGGGGTTGAAGGGCCAGGTGCCGCCTTTGTTTTCCCGGGCCTTTGTTCTCAGCCACATCAGAACTGTTTGCAGGGTGAATGCTGATGCACTTCAGAGACTCAACTCTTTGCAGAAGGCTTCAGACACCTAGGAGCAAACTGGTTTGCCTCTGTGCAATGGCAATGCCAATGGCAGACCCAGCCACTCTGCGCTCACCAGCGCGTCTGGGGACTAGTTGTTGGTAGCCTTCAGTACTTAGCTTGAGTTACGGTGTGCATTCCAAAGCAAGAAAGCGGCAGTCCATTTTTTAAGTGCAATTCACTTCTTGTTATTTAGACTGCTTCTCTGTGCTGGCTGCTGTCGCCACACGCATTGCCACCCCGTGGGCACAGAACCAACGCTGCCTGGTTCGTGCCATCCTCACAGTCCCTGCTGCGTGGGAGGATACTGCTGTAGCCCCTGTGCCCATCCTCCTTGAGGACCTTTTCTTTGCCCCTCCACTTTGCCAAACGTGATGTCCTTCCCCCAGAATTGGTCCTTCCTGGTGATGTGCCCAAACGACATGCCGCAAAGTCTCACCACCCTTCTTTTTAAAGGGGCGCTCTAGCTGTACCAACCCAAACCATACCACACTCACGCCGTTGAGCTCATGTCGACTCTTAGCTTGTACCACGGACCTGGATTAATAAAGTGTCTGAACCACGCCAATTGCATTCCGGTTCTAAATAGCCAGGGGGTGTCCTCGAAGTGGGTAGGGGTCCCGCAGACCCGTGGAAACCTGTGGGGAAGGGGCATGTTCATCTGTAATCTATAAGCTCACGTGAGGTGGGCTGGGCAGTGGATGATGCTAATGGGGAAGATAAACAGAATCTCTGCTAACCAGGCTCTGCCACACACATCCTCTTCTCCCATGGAGCATCTGGTTGAACGAAGCCGGATCAATTAAGGCGAGCTGACCAGTGATGAAAGGACAAGTAGGTAGATCAGCTGCCGGTGCAAGAGGCCACCAGTCGTCTGTTGTCATCATCTCGTGTGTAAAACGTGGCCCTGAGTTAGTGGCTTTTCTGCTGGTCTCATTCCATCAGCACAGCTCAATGGCTAAGCATCTCTCTCCAAGGCATGGGGCCACCTGGTCTTCCAAAAGGCAAAGCAGCCAGGGCAGAGTTCTCACTGGTGAAATCAAGTCATATGTCCAAGCCCAGCATTAGTGAGGGGGTGGGGATTACACATGGGCCTGGATTCTGGAGTGCAGAGATTGACTGGAACTCCTTACTGGGACAACTTAACCCAACAGCCTAGGCAACATTTTCAAGATGGGCAACAGGCTTCCCCATCTTGCAATAGTGATGATGAAAGTGTTGGCAATACTCACAATACTATTATGAATCTACACAGTTTAACTTTGCTGCTATCCTCTGTCACCAAGCCAGGCCCCGATTCCTGGTGATCCCATGATCAAGGAAGCAAAATGCTGCTAG